>NW_028289014.1:317818-635637 GCF_059628265.1 Tinamus guttatus | reverse complement strand
GACTGGTTATGATTTATTTTAGTTTTTGCATTCTGCTGTGATACTTATTCCTAAGCCTTTAGAAACGTATACTAAAGGCTCCAGTGATTTCATTACAAAGTTGAACAATATGTCAACACTGACTTCATTTACAGGGGATTTGACTCGTGGATTGTATTTAAACCTTCTTTAAGGCCATTTCCATTTTGTAATACTAACTTACATTTTTAGACATGCACGTTCTGTATGTTCCCAACAATAGTTTAAACATGCTGGCTTGCTACAACCTTCTCTGTAAGGGGAAAAATACCTGAGTAATGGATCCTCTTAAAGAAGGAATGGTCTCAACAGAAACTTTATTGGTTGGAGTTCCTCGTGTTATACTTCCTTCCTGTATTGTTGTGGTGCCTGTTTGAAATAAAAAGACATCCTGAAATATCACATAAGAATTCTCTACAACGAGAATTGATAGTTTTTATTAAAATACAAGGAAAGGAAAACTTTTCTTTAAAAAAAAAAAAAAAAAAGAAGTGTATTTGAGGCAGTTAAACCATTTCTTCTTTTAACTTAGTCCTTCACAGATAACACATGAAGAAGAATCTTTGGCATTTAATTTCATCTCTTCTGATACATTTCTACATTTCATGTGTATTAGTCTGTTAATGCTCTAGCAGACAATTAAAATTTGAATTTGGCGTGCCATGAAACAAATGATTTTTAATCCAGTGTGCAGACAGAAGGAGCTACATGCCTCAGAAAAGAAGGATCAGATTAACCATTTAATACTTAAAAATAACGGTTCAGTAGTTTGGGCTACAGAAGCCAGCTTTGTCATTTTCATCAGTGTCTAACAATATTGCTTACTTCATCAGGGTCCTGTGCCACGTGCTCTAGGTGACCCTGCGTGTGCCAAGGGGTTGGACTAGATGACCTCTAGAGATCCCTTCCAACCTTAAGCATTCTACGATTCTGTGATTACTTTACCTCGTACCACACCTTCATGTTGTGCCCTGACCAAGAGCCCTTCAGGCTGGGAATTCTGACTTCTAGGAGAGAATTCTTCTTGTTTGATATAGGGCAAGGAAGCTATTCGAAAGGAAAAAAAAAGTTTTATTTTATTATTTTTTTTCATCTTAATTATGAATCATTAGGTAGTCTATATAAAATGTTCATGTCAACTTTTTATTTCTTACCAGATTTGGCCGACTCCTGCTGCCTGGGCAGTCCAAGCGATATAGAACCCACTGATGGCTTTGCTGTTTCTTGGGTGTAGGAAGCTTGACTATGGGATGTTAAATAAGTGCCTGGTGTTCCCTGAAACAAGGGTATTATGTTAAAACTTTCCGGAATGAAGATTTATATGCATGTTTAAAAGCAGACCAACAAATCTACTACTATCTTATGTTAAAAAGCTACAGTAGCACCACTGCGGAGAACAGAGAATATAAGTCTAGACTCACTGTTAGTTCAGAGATACAGTTTATCTAAACTGAACATCCCCAGTCTTGTCAGCAAAGGTAAATGACTGCAACCTGTTCTCTTTTATAAGACACCTATCATTTCCTGGACTTCTGAGAAGAGGCACGTATAGCTCTGAAGATGCTAATATTGTAAACACAGCAAAAAGTACATGGTTGAAGGCTGATGAAAGTGCAGAAGATTGATAAAAATGCAAATTTTCTAAGAGTATATATATATGATCTTACTTGTGAGATTGAGCCTCCCATGATGAAGGAAGGTTTTTCTGATGGCACACTTGTTTTGGAGGATGGAATGAGTGGGGGTGGTGGTCTGGTGGGTCTGGTTGTTGGAAGGCGGACTCCTTCGGGTATATTGGTTATTACTTGGTGAGGAGCTGGCTGGAGAACTGGAGGAAAAAAAAGGTGTATTAAACATTACAGTGTTTCATCTCTACTAGTCAAGTTGCATGCACACACAGAAAACAAACTATTTCTTTCTCTCATTAGTGCCCAAAGCATTTAGAAAGTAATTCTATACTACACGAGGACACAAAAGTTCAGCCTCCAAAGGCAGGTTACTAATCACAGTGATACATAACAAAGTGTTTACCTGGTGGAACACTGTAGCGAGCTGCATTCATATCAGGCTGGGGAGAGGCTTTATTGACTTCCCTTGGAGATAGCCTGTATGGTGATGCTGACCTTGCTGCTGTATTTTGCACCTGTACTTCCTGTTCTATTGCTCGCTTGACGTCAGCATAAGGCATGTAGGCCACCGGTTTTCCTATAAAAGTTAAGGTTAGCAGAAAGAAAGAACCCTAGATTAGAAATTAGTGGCAAAAGTTTCAGTCTACAAAAGACTTGTAACAAAAGGCACCTAATTCCAACATCATCGTATTCATCAGAACCTCATGTTTCAATTATAACATATTTAGTCCAGAAAAGGAAAGAATTATATTCAAAGTAGTAACTAAGAGTTCTAAAGCCAGGAGATAGGCTCTTTTGGAACAGGAGGAATAAATGATTTTGCATACTAAGGTCTAGTAATTCATATGCCAGCTGCCTGGTTTTCAACAGTATTCAGTTGTTTCAGTATTCAGGAGTTTAAACAGACTGCAAGCTCCCCTCTGCATACAACAGAAGAAGTTTCCCATGCCCAACATATCTAAGCAAGTAGCTGTTCTAAAGATCTGATGACAACTTAGCCTCTTCTAGTTTTCAAATTAAGATGACCAGGCTTGTAGAAAGCAACAGGAAAAACATGAGGATGAAAAATCTAAAACTGCAGAATGATGCATCTGTGATAGTATCTCTTTTCTGGTAAAGAAAATTAGGTATTTAGAGCTAACAGTTAACCCCTTTCCACTGAGAACTGGGTTGGCACAGAATGTGGTTTTCTTCTTCAAGAAAAGGTAAACTTTAAAACACTAATTTGCAAGCTGTTTAGGAAAGCATGGCCACTACTACACAGAAAGAAAGAGTAAGATATGTGTCTAATGAAAGCTAATGGATGCATCTTCTGGCTCTTATGTAGAAATTTAAGTCATGCAATATCTTGTCCATCTGAGTTACTTTCCTGCGGCCAACAATAGTAATAGGCAAGTCCTTACTTAGACACAGTTATTTGTGAACAATAATTTTAGCCTTGTTCTCTGACCACAGAATACACTAACAGCCACATTCAGGAGAGGTCAGATCTCAAAAGTTCAGGTCAAACCCTGTCCCCAAGCAACATCTATTTATACAAATGCAACTAACCATCATATTCCCAGGAGCAGAACTTTTCACACAGCCCTTTGATGGTCCAACAGGCTACAGTGTGACAGTCCCAGAATCTTTTTTTTGCGCCTTGCTCCAGGGCTCAATGACTTATACTGCATGCATAGTAAGACTACTAATTTCTACTAAGACTACTAATTTCATAAGCAATATAAAATAACTACCTTCCCACTCAACACTAGGGCTTTTGGAAGGGCCACACGGGCTTGCAGAGCTTCGATACTCCATTTCCAGCTGCTCTTGCCTCTGCCGTTGCTCCTCCAGCAGCGCCGACTCGTGCATGGCTTTGATGTGCCGCTGATAGAGCGCGTAACCACTCACGGGTGTTCCAACAGGTACCGTGCACGGGCTGCAAGAAACCTGCAAGGAGGGGAAGGCGTTAACAGCACACACATTAACACACATATTTACTAAAGTAACTGTCTTTAATGCCTCCAGTGAAAACAGTGCAGCCTTTTACTTTAAAAGTTACGCATCTGGTTTTAAGCTACTTCTTGCATACTTGCTTGTGCTTAACTTATCCCCCTGCCCACAAAAAGTATGCTGGCAAAGTAAATTATAAGCTTTTTTTTTCATTTGCCTCATGATTTTTGCTGCTTTTGCACTACGTAAAACTAATTCTACAGACAGCAGATGCTCCTGCAAATATCATTTTAAACATCCCATACCATAGGTGGTATGACAGCAGCTCGATGGTGAAGTTGTTGCAGGTCCATCTGCCCTTGCTTTATTGTGGGTGATACCAGTATCGAACCAGTGGGGTTTAGGAGTGAAGGTTTAGACTCCCTGCTGAAGATTCTGGAAAAAAAAAATCAAAATAGATGGAAGGGAAAAATAGAATTAAGAGAGACCAAGATTAAACATCTTGATGAACTCACAGGCAACTAAGAGTAGACAAACAGCTGTAATATCAAAATTGTCATGTTTTGTTCCATAACACATCTAGTAGAATAGGCAGAAATAATGCAATATCCTAAAATATATAAAAATACCAGAAGTGTGTTCAATAATCTTCAAAATCAAAAATTTAAATATGTTGTTTCTGCATACACAGTCATGCAAGACTAACTTTCAGTACAACAGAAAAAAAAAATGCTTTTGAAAAAGACAAAAGAGGGTAAGCACAAGATATATTTCCTATATAGGAGAAATATAAACCATAGCATATAGCAGGTTTTTCACAGAGGGTTCTTATATTTGTGAAGATAGGATGCCTGAGAAGCAAGAGCACAGAAACAGTCAACTAGTCTTTTCAAAAGAGCACATGCAGCACAATGATACTGGATACTTTTGACATTTAACTTGGTACTGTGTGTATATTAAGAGCACTGGAAGGGAGGGTGCAGTGGCTCTGATGCCATACTATGATTACACAGGAATCACAGCAACAGAGCTCAAAGATTTAATGCATTATCAGCAGTATCAACATTTCTCCAAAAGTAACAAGGTTCCAAGGACATGCAGCGTTGCCCACTTAAAGTCTCCTTTAGAGATCTTCAAAATCCACCTGGATCCAAGCCTGTGCTCTAGGTGACCCTGCTTGAGCAGGGGGTTGGACTAAGTGATCTCGAGAGGGCTCTGCCGACTTCAACTATTCTCTGATTCCATGACTCCATGCTTTATCTCTTTTTTCCTGACGAATTCAGGGAGTTTTAGATGCATTCTACTGAAGTGGATTTGTGAGAGCAAGAATCAATTAAACAAATCCATGCATTAATTTTTTGCTTAGCTTTCAAACATTTCCACTAAAGGAAATGCAGAAGCCATGTGCTCTCTTACACTAAGAATTTCAGAATTTAAAGTTAACATTTCTCTCAGTTAAAATTAAAAACTTTTTTTTCAGAGATTCTTTCCTGTACTAGAAACTCATAACAGAAATGTTGCAGAGTATAATTTTTAATCACTGTTAAGTAATAACACTTTTAAAACAACTTTTTAATTTCAAAACAATGAACAATTACACTCACCCTTGTCTGTCAGGTTCTCCATCAACTTCCTCATCAGCGCTACAGGTGGCACTTGAATCATTATCTGAGTGGGATTCTTGCCTTCCTGTATTCACCTGTTGGGCCAGACTGAAGTCCATTTCCTCAGGTTCTGACTTCTCCTTGGGTTTCTCCAAATCCCTCTCTTTGGTATCATTCTCTATTTTCACTTGAATATTCTCTGGTAGCCGCATTTCAGTCTCTACAGGTTCTGCTTTGGTATGCACTGGAAGATTAAGCACTGGTTTAGCTTCAGCTGGATGGCTTCTACTGTCAACCTCCATCGGCTCTTCTGCTTCATTATTTACTTCTTCTTTAACCTGTGGCTCAGAGGTCTGGCTTTCAGCAGTTGACACGCTTTGGGCTGTTACGGAAGGGGATGTGCTGGTGGCAGGTTTAATGGTAGCCTCCTGTTCTGCTGTCGCCTCAGTGGTTACCTTCGAAGCAGCACTCTCGGAGGGAGGTTCTTCACTTGGTTTAGCAGGTTCTGCTGGAGAAGGAGATGGAGCACTCTCTGTATCAGAACTATTTTCAGCACCTTAAAAAAATGAAAAGTTTTGAGCACAAACATTCAATATTAACATGATCCAACCAGGCTCTGATCAATTGCCTTTTTTTGGTTTTCCAAAGGAAAAAAAAAAAAAAAAGAATATTCAAATATATGTCAGTTATCCCCTTAACACAAGACCCTCACCCTGAAGAATTGACTCCCAAAAGGAGGGTAACTAAAGTGAGCAGATGCAGATTAAGGAAGAAGACAGGAATTACAGAAATAAGATTACATATTTAGCTCTGACCTTACAAAGAGCCAGACAGGTAGGTAACCTCCCATGCTTACGCCAGAGACTCGGTGCTTCCATGTATGATGCAGTTCTCTTACAAGAATAAGGTCAACGTTCACAGTGGCTAAGGCACAACTTGAATAACTTAAGTGAACATGTTTTAGAGGCTTCATTGGCAGAAGTGACAAAACACTGATTTTACATGAAAATCTGTCACCTTTTGTATGCAGGCTCTGAGTGCGTATTTACTGCATTTTGCAGAAAACCTTCTTTCCAATTCCATCTTAATTTTAGATAATAAATATGCTACACATAGGTTCTTCACTGCAAATATCAATACCCTTCTACAATTGGTATCCAGTTGTCGACGCTGTTTACACCTTTCATAGAGCAAAGGAGACATTTTCAAGAAAACAACGCTTATGCACAAAGGAGGTAAACTACAACAGTCAGCTTACAGCAAGAACTTCAGGGCAGCTTTAAGAATAATTTGTACTGATTCAAGATAAAATTTAACCTTTCTTCTCCTTTTGTCCTACATCAATTCCATTATGTTATAGATAGCTTTTAGGTAATAAAATCATTTATGAAAAGCTATGTCTGCATACAACATAGACATATGATTCTGTAGAAGCTATATTCAGAAGTCTTATTCCAAAGACACCAATCTTCATTACTTAGAACTGCATCTGTGGGAAGTTTTTATAACACATCTTCAAACTTAAGGCAGGCTTTTTTTTTTTTTTTTTAAATAAGATATTTTCTCCAGAGATATACATGATAAACTGGACTGAATTATACAGAGATTGCGGCTTGAGAAACTTAGCTATGTTCTCCGATTCAACATTTATGATTCTACGGGTCACAGCTCCATAAAAGACTGGCCAAAACAGACGTAATGCTGAAAGCCTGTAATTATCAGCAGTTGCAGCCAACAAATTCAAAAAAGAGATTGAATTTGCCTGTCTAAAGTTTTACAGAGACTACTAACTAGCAAAGATTCCGTATCCATGGTTCAGCTTGCTTCAACATGTATTTTTTGACCATGTGCATTTTGTGCAGCCTCTAGAAGATAGCATAGTCAAAGCGTATCAAAATATTAAGTAGTAACGTTTTAATAACATCTGCTCAATACTATTTTTTTCTTCTCCGGTTAGAACTAATGTAATGAATTCCAATAGCTAAAATACTACTGAAACAATGTTTGAACACTATGTCATGAAATAGAACATAGTTTTCTTGTATGTTCAGGTACGACTGACCTAAATAAAATGTAAGACCATCTTGGTAGATAACATCAAGTTCTTTCCAGAAAAGTTACCTTCACTGTCTTCTGGATTCTCTTCTTCATTAGATGCTTCAATGTCTTCATCCTCCTGAGCTGACACAGTTGAAGCCACGCTCTCACACTGCGATACATCTCGCTCCTCACGGGGCCTTCGAGAAGACTGATAAAGAAATGGCATTTACATTGTACTGAAAATTTCCAGGTATTCCTATTGAACGTGTTCCCATTTCCCAATCTTATGATTAAGTGAAAGGCATATATATGTTTAGCAGAAATCCATTCACACGGGGACACCAATTCCACTTCAGATCAAATTTTGCTGCTCCTGGCCAAAAAACACGAACAACTTGACAAATAAATCACCACTCAAGATATATTTGTGGGAAAAACAGGACTAAAGCAGCAGACAGAGACTAATATTCTCCATTCTGGCAGGTACAAGGCACTGCAGCCTGGGAAATTGCAACCCTCAGTATTGTACCTTAGGTACCCCAAAACTTTCAGTTCCTGGCCTTTCACCAACGCTATTTTGTGATGTTAGTGCTTATTATGTGACACAGGACATATTTCAAGGTAACTGCTCCACAGTAACAACCTGAACTTGTACAGTTGCTGATGCACTGATAAGGAGTACAGTTCTCAAAGCACTTAAGGAATTATCTAAACTTAAGTGTGCTGATAGAAAGTTTCCTTCTGCATTTTAAAGCACAAAATAGCTAGTGCCAGAGGTCAGCAAACATCAGCAGTGTCTTCTAGAAGATTCATACCATAATGACTGGTAATGAAGACCAATCATAATGATTCTATGAATATGTTGTAACACAAAAACAAGCAGAAAAGGAAGAGTGGAGATTTTGAAATAATTTTAGCAAACTGCGATGAATGACCTTAGAGGGATTTTAAGTTGCTCCCTCAAATATGTAGAAACCACTGCACTTACCTTCTGTTTGTGCTGTTGAAGAAGGCTGTCCAGATTATGTCTCCTTTTATAGTTGAAGTAGAAGTTCTTACACTGAGCTTCACTTTTTGTCCCAACCATTTTGGCAATTGCTGCCCAGTTTCGCCCATGTTCCACTAAACCTGTTCGAACATAAAAGAACAAATATTTACTATGACCAATAATCCAAAGCAAATAAATGGAACACCATCACCCCTTGGAAGGGTCTGTCAGACACAAAGGCAAGGTAATGTTAAATAAAAGTAATGCTGTCCTTGACAGAGTTCTCACTGTGATGATGTATTTGACTACTACTTACTGAACAGAAAAAAAAAAAGCTGTTTCTACCTGAATGTCTGTTTATGCAGCCTTCAAACTTATCTCTTTGCTGTTGCTAATATGTTGGCTGCTTAAAGACTGATTTTATACATAATACTTCATGGTGACATCTGCCAAATGCCTAGATAACTTGTAAAATATACAAACTTTTCTGCGAAAAGAATGTGTCTTAAACCAAGGGATTTTTTTGTAGTTTAGAAAAACACTACTATGAAAATGTTCATACAAAATACACATCTTTGCATCTATTTGACATATTTCTGTGGATCAAATACAAACCAAATCGAATATTTCTAGGTAGCCCACAGGAATAAAGTCAGTACAAGTGTTAGAATATGATTTTGTCTGGTGAAGATACTTGCTTCTTTAAATAAAAAAGGGCAAATTTCACATTAGTTATCCAATGTAGTGCTGCAAGGACTAACAAGTATTCAAGTATGTAGAAGTAAATCAAAAGTTTCCCAAGACTTACCTTTCTTAGCAACTTCCATTTCTTCTTCTGTCCAGCGAGAAGTCTCCACAGGCTCTGCAGAAGCTGAAAGAGAAACAACGACCCCCATTAGAGAAAAGATCAGGAGTCCCTTTTGCAGCAACGACTGTGTGCCCCATAATCTAGTAATCTATTTACATTAAGGCTCCTCCAAGTCACTTGGGAAAGCTGCTTCTGACAGCAGGAAGCAGTCAGCATCCAATAAACTAAATTAAGAGATGAAGTAGGAAAAAGCAAACTGTTCAACCGTTCCGCCTACGAACAGTGTGATGATTAAAAAAACTGTCAAAAGGACTTGCAAGTAGCTAATACTATTTATCATTAAATTTGTATTTAAGATGCCAATAAGTATTATCAACCATCAAACACCCTGGGAAACATCAGGGCATGTCATTTGTGGCCTTTTTTCCTCCATGTGATCCATTCTTTTCTATGTACCTGAGACGTAGGTACAGGATTCCTTACATTAAGGAAATGTAGGGTAAGCGTGTTATATTCTTCTACAATTGCAAGGAACTTCTTGCACTTTAACCACCCATATTTTAGGCCTGTTAATAACAAAACTTCAGCACACAGTCTACAGCAGGTTCTGAAAAAGTAAAACTGATTCATGATTCAAATTCAACTTTGACACTGTAAGGGAGCTACGAAATTAACATGATTTAAATCAGTTTTCAGTCTTCAAGATTCAGAAATAAAGATCTACTGCAAGTATTCCACTGTTTTTAATATAGTTCACAATTATCAGGGACTTCCTCAAAGAAAGTTGCAGTCTTTCTAAGCCCTATTTTGCTCGTTTTCTGAGTCACTAATACACATGATCACTTTGTGATTTTCACACTGTGAAGGTTCTTGGGAGATTCTTCCAAGTTCCCCTCCCCTTTCCTATTTTAAGTGCATCCATGCTGTTGTAATGCACTGAACAGATCATGTCATAACACTGTGCATGGAGATTAGAATATTATGGGAAAACAGAAAAAGCCATTCAAAATGAAAAAGGGAAATAAGCATACAGTCCAACATGATATAATCTTGTCCCACCATATATCATTGAATACAGTGCTAAAAAAAATGAAGTGGCTATTTACTGAGAAGGAGGTATCAAGAAATCTATTCATCTTAAATTCACTCCTATAACCCCCTAGATAAACAGAGACAAATAAAAAACAAGGAAACAACAAAAGAATACTAAGTAAAAACAGGGAACTAACTACAACTGCAAAACACTATTAATTTACTTTTCTGGATTGGTATCATTCTGTTCAAATTTCTGAATGGCCGAATTTCTGAAACTTCTATTTTTCACTGATCTGCCATTGTGCAGAGCATGCAACACAAACTCTTGAAAAGCAGACTTGCCTTACCTGCATTAACAAGCAATACAAAAAGAACACTATGAAATATCTGACCCACTACATCACTATTCTGGATCGCTATTGTAGTCTCTGATATTTACCACAGAATTAACCTCCTGTGTTGTTTGTGAATACTTCAGCAACAAGTGACAAACTCTAGATGAATCTCTGCCTGCACCTTCCCAGCTAAAGAGTTAAGAGCAACAGATTTTGCCATGGCACAGCACAACAGGAGAAAAAAAATCCCATGCTGTCATGGCTAATTATTTACTAGCCACAAAGTATTCTGTTTGCTTGTGTTTCTGCACCACCACAGATTATGTCAGCTTTCTTAGAAACACAGCCAGAGATAGTATACAGTATTTTCTAACCATACATGCCAAGAAAGTAACATTTTTACTTTAAATAAGTCCCTTGCCATCTAATGCAGAAACAACAACAAAAAACGCGAGGATCTATTTCCGATTACGAAACTCCCCAAAGTACTCAAATATCGGGCCTACTTATTTAGCAGTAACCTCTGTGAGCTACAGCCTGTAAGTCAATCTGTGTCAAAGGCACTTGAATCAGATCCATCTTTAACCCTGCAAACTAAGAGAAAAAGTAGTTACCACTGAAAGGCTCAACTGCCTTTTTCTTACATGGTTTTAACAGTCACCCCACTAGGTATATACCACACACATGCAAGAAGTTGAACAGTACCTAAAACCCGAAGAATTATAAGCAGGCCTGAAAATAAAGATGCAATATTAAATTAAGCCCACAGTGCATGGCATATGCAGAATACAGTGTCCTGCCAGAGCAGAGCTCGACTACCGGACGGGTCCCCAAGTGCCCTGAATGCTACTCACAAGGTTCTGGTGGCGGGGGGAGAGGGGGTGGCGGCTCTTCGGCGGCCGCCGCCGCGGCAGCATTTGCTTGTGCTGCTTCATTTGTCATTGATCTGGTGATCCTGCCCTTACGACGACCTTGACTATTGGCAGTTTTTCGGCCCCTAGGAGTGGCCTGCTCCCTTTCCTCCGTTTCCTCTGCGGGAGCTTCGGTTTTGTCCTTTTCTTTGGTGTTCTCTCTGAGAATAGTTTAAAAAAAATGAATAAATAAAAAAAGCAATTCAGACACATTCTGAGAGTCAGTAAAGGCAGATATTCCTGAAAGTGGATGTAGAAACATCAATCTTGCTTCCTGTTTTGACTTGAAGAAAAAAAGGCCAGTTGCTGGTGAAACAGTTCACTTATTCCCCCAAAGCTAGTGCTCCTAGAGAATAACACAGATACATGACATTAGCAACTTCAAAGAAAATACAAACATGTGACAAAACATCAAAAAAAATCCCCTCCTACGGCAAGATACAAAAGAAGTCAGGTGTTAACAAAGCCCTCTGACTTCTTCACCAGTCTGATTAGTTCAGACAGAAAAGGAAATAAGATGTTTAAAAAAGAGTACTTAATGCACAAGAACTAACTGACATAGGAACAATCTATATTCAAGATTCACTGCCAGGCTAATACCAACTCCATCCTGATCTTTGCAAAAAAACAGCAGAAAAGCCACTGCAATTCAAAGGGAATTCATACATTTTCAGTACATATACTTACTTAGATTCCTCCTTCTCATCCTTTTCCTCTTCATCTTTCTTTTCCTCCTCTTTTTTTTCTGTTTTTTCCGCTTTTTCCTCTTCTACTTTTTCTTCTACCTTTTCTTCTTGAGAAGGACGAGCAATTTGTTGCTGAAATGAAAGGGCATTTACACACATTACAACAAGCTGATCTTACAAAGCTGCAGCAACTTCTCCTCGGAGCAGCCCAAGCACTGACGCTACCTCCCCCGGCTGGTTACAGTCGCTGCATACCAGGCAGCATAACAGCAAATGCCTCTGCAGCAACTGGAGCACTTTATCCTATGTGCACCCTGAAATCACAGCATGATCGGCCAGGTACATCTTCCAGACATCCAAAGTCCCTTTTGCCACAAAATATTCAGTATCTTTATATTGACTGTATGTCCTCAGTCCCTTGTCATTTATTTTTACTTATGCTTCTTCTAGTCAGCCGCACTATTCAGAGACTGTATTTTGTTTTATAAATCCCATGGAGGTAGAGGCTTCTTCTGCAGAAGGAGCACAGCAGTGCTCCCCAGCCTGGGCTGCTGCATGCCACATGGAATATCTTTGTGTGAATTGGAAGCAATTCCTGCAATATGAAGCTTGAAAACGAAGAGCAAAGTTTCAAACATGCTTAGAGAGGTCTGATCAACATCTTGCGTAGCAATGGTGTTGCTCTCCTCAAATTTTATTTTTAACGTTGCCAATTTTAAAGCAATGAAACATGATAGCTCATACTTAGGAGCAGATGATCTAGCATGAACACTGTGACCAAGTTGAGCCACCTTCTCAAAGCTCTCATTAGCAATAAGAAATATAAATATTCAAACAAAACAAAAAGAAACAACCCTGTATCACAAAATTCTCAGATTTAGGTTTTCAATTAATTTATGGACAGAAAATTATAGCTTAGAAAAATTTGTTACTCTGGTGTTCATCAAGATTAGTCTACAATTTTACAAGCACGTAAGTAGTAACAAAAGACAAAGAATTTACTCTCAGTCTTTCTATAGAGGTCAGCACAAAATTCTGTCTACGCATTCCACATACATTTCTGTTCAGTGATTCTCAGCACTTATCTCTGAGCAATCTAGGCAACTACCATATGCAAGGATATTCATTCCAGCAAGTAGTCAAGTTTGATTTAAACTATTCAGAAGATACGATCTACTTCAAAGGGGAATTAATAGAAGAAATTTCTGTTACTTAATATAATCACACAGATTTGTTCTCTTGTTGCTGTTCTCTTATTGCTGAAAACAGGCTGTTCTTTTATTGCTACTAAAAATATAATTGAAGATGTGAGAATAATCTATGGCTCTTTTTACTGTTCCTTCACCACAGACACACACACAAACACACACACAAACTACCCTTGACATTCCCTGTTTGACTTTGTTGTTACAAGCACTTGTGTGATGTTGCAAGAAAAGATGACATGTGCTGATAAAGTATTTCTGAAGAAAGAACTATCAGATGTGGCCATAGAAAAGAATTCTATAAGCTTTAATGTAGCAGTAGCTGACTTCCACTAAGTTCATCACAGAATCTGCTCCCCAAATTCCCAGAGCTCTGACAAGCAGCAAACAGCAAATGAACAAATTCTCCTGATGGGCTCTGCAAGCCAAGAAACCCACATTAAGCATCCAGAGTTTAATGCATCCATTCACACTCAGTTATAACAGTACTAAGGTGACCTGCTAAGAGCCGCAGCGAATCCGGCCTTCTGGGCCAGGCACTGTACAATAAGAGGAGGGAAAATAAGCCTTATGCTGCACACTGGGTTATAGCAGGAAAAAGAGGGAAGAGGAGGGAAAGAAAGAATTCTCCACCTCACTCTCTGAAAATACATTATTTTAAATACGTGAATTTAAGTTGTATCTTAAATATGTTGAAAAAAAAAAATGTAAAAGGGGGATAGAAGGCAGATATGGCCAAAGAGAGGCAACCACCCACAGGAGATCCCACTGAAGGGGCTTGAAAGGGTTAAACCAGCATCTTCAGTCAATCCAAGCCATTCATTCGGTGCTCAACACCTAGGTGCTGGTCACTCAAGTTTGGCGCCTGCAGGTTTGAGGTGTTCCTTACTGGGCACTACCCTCTGCCACTTTAAATGCAAAATATTTGTAATATTTATGTAAAGTTATCTTTTAAACAAATGCCTGAAGCACACTTAGCAATTCAAGGGAGGAGAAGGACAGAGGTCTAGAGGATTACTGTTCAAGGACTACATTAACCCCTATTTTCTATTCCATTGAAAAATTCCTTAAAAATAGGCCTTTTAAATTATTATTATTAAAGAGAGGAGCCTTCCTATTATAAGTGTAGCAGCAGGTGTCACTGTTTCATTAAAAAACCTGAGGCTGGAATTAGTCATAAAAAGGACTTGCTTTTGATATTTTAACAACATGAACTGGAGCAGAAGCCCCAAACTTCTAACTGGTATTTATTACCTTGTTGCAAAATATCAGCATTTAAGATATTGGCATTACTTGGCTATCTGCAAAATTCTTTCAGGCAAGATGTCAGAAGGACATGCCAAGGCAAATTACTTTCATTGTGCTACACATACTGGTCTGAAAAGCAAGGAGTTAAACACAAACTGTATTTTGAAAGAGTTATAGAGTTTTTCTTTAAAAAAAAAAAATTAATGTTTAACATATAACCTAACCGCAAGAGAGTTGCTGAGAATGAACCCTCTGCTCTCTGCCTGGCTAACTCGAAGCTCCAGTCTGTCAACAACAGGATTCACTATTCCACAGTGAATTTATTTAACATGCATGAGCAAAAGAGGTCAAGGGCAGGTTAAACACAAACCTTAAGACAGCTGAAGCCTCAGTCAGCGACGTACCTGCACATTCATCTGTCGATTAAAACTTTTACCATCCAGGCAAGGGGACGGGCTTTAATTCAGGACACGATTCAAAAGGACAAAAGCCACTCGAGCACCAACATCACCCCTCTCTCCCGCCCAGGCCGCCTGACCCAGCAACGTGTTTATTCCAGGAAATTGTGTCATTCTGCCACTTAAGCCGCCTGCGGAAGAGTTCCCAGCTCCCAGGAGAGTGTCTCATCTCCCGGGGTCGCCCAGGGTGAGCCCCGGCCCGCGCCGCTCCGCGGGCCCCAGCACATTTCTGTCTGGTCACATCAGCGGCGGCTCCACCTGCCACCAGGGCCGCACTCGCCGCCACTTTGCTGCCAGCAAAAAATGTTTTTTGCAGAGCCTACGATGAAAACAATGTGCAGGCAAGGAAAGCACCCCCTGCCTCCAACGCTGCTTCGCCCTTCACCTAAAGTAATAAGCTGGACTTTTCCATGACTTATTTAGAGAACTAGTAATGCAAAATGAGGAGTTCCTTTGCTCTGCAAACTCCTGCCATTCACTCACCACGCTAATAGAAGGACACGGGAGCTCTGCACTCTTGCAGGTGCCTCCCATAAGCTGCCAGGAGCATTTTCCAATTCAATAACCCTCTAAACCACTTGGTTTTGTGCCTCAGCAGCAGGCACTTCTTGGGTTCTGTCCAAAGGTTCACTTAGACAAACTGTTTCAAAGAAACTACCAGACAGATGAGACTATTAGCAGATCACTTCCAAGCAGCTGAATATTTAAAGGCACAGTTTGCTCTTAGACTTGCTCTTTTTTTCCTAATATTATGTTAAAAACTCCGGAAGGGCTTCTGTAGCATTTCCTAACAGTTACTTACTAAACCTACTTAAGGACAAAAAGCCACCACAATGCCGCTTCCCTCGCTCACCTTCACATGCCTGTGATCTCATGCTCCTCCAAAGTGAAAGCTGCTAGGGGTCCTCAAGTCAAGCTGTATGGACTAAAAACACTTCTGAAGCATTTCAGCACCATTGCCATGATTAATATCTCCTCCACTGTGATACTCTACCTACTGGCCTTCTAATACACAAAAAAAAATATGATTTACCAGGATTCTGTGCTGAAGCAACAGCTATCAGTATACACACCTTGCAGCAGCATATCATAAATCTTATGCCCTTGGTGCTTGCTGAGCAGCAAGGAAGTTCCAGGATGCTGCTCAGCAACAGGAAAATATCAGCCTCAAGCAAAGCTGGGGTGGAAGAGGGAGAGCGGGGATGAACTACCGTCCACATCCGGAAGATAAAAGCTGTGCTGAGCAAGGTAGTTCTGCATCCCCATGTTCTCCACAGCTAGCAGACGCGTATGCGACACATGCAGCTAATTAATCATTAACAAAAGTGAGAAATACAAGAAGAGTTTTAGTACTGTATGATCCCTTGTTAGAAATTTTGCTAATAAATACCCTGCAAGTACAATACTACTAAGCTTAAGGTTGCAGGAGAGATAACAGTCCCAAATGTTGAACGTGTAGAGCTTTTCCCTTAGGTTTGCGGGTGCACTTAAACATTCTCCGAATCTATAGGAGTCACACGCACACCAAAAGCTCAGGGGTCTGCTGTAGTCCTTAACAGGGATCAGCAACTAATTAAGACCCCAAATTCCTATAAAATTCAGAGAACAAGTAATTTGAGTTCAACAAACAACGGCAGCAGGTAACAGTATGAGGGACAGCTCATATCTGCAGCTATTTACATATAAATTAGTAATCACAGGAACAATTAGAGTCAGACAGAGCACCTTCCATCCCCTTTTACAGTTAGCTGTCTTTACAATTCTGTTTTCCAATGTACAGACCTGTAAATAAAATCTAGACTTATATGCATTATTCAAGAAGGAGCCAAACAACTTATGGATTAAGAAAAAAAAAAACTTATAAGAAATAAACTTTCAATTCTACCAGTTCCAATATTCTAAATTTTCATGTCTCTGAAAGACATTTAAATACACAGTTATGATGTTTGGAATACTTCAAAACAGAAGTTACATCCTATTACAGCTCAAAAACAATTATGCCTCCTCACATCTTAAAACCACTGCAGCAGAACATCATATGGCAAAGATATTGCTGAACATGAGTTCACCTGCTATGAATTTTAAACTGAAATACATAACTTAGCCACTTACAATGGCAGCATTATCTGTGTTTAGTTTTCATGGTGATTGTGTACATATTTTGGACAAGGCTCGCTTATTTCCATCTTTGCAGTATTTGTCATTAATCCATTAATTCAGAATCTTTTGCCATCACTAATCACACAACAATGCTGCCTGCATATAAAGATTGTAATTATTCTATAATTATGGATTTCTAAAAATCCAAATTTGATAGGGACCTGTCCACCTCCACTGCAGTTTCTGCTTCAGCAAAGCACTGGATATTTCTTGAGCACATCCCTATTTCCAGTTGTTAAGTATACACAAAATTCAAAGTATCTGCAGACTTAGTCTTCCATGTTCATATTCTTTATTTTATATATAAAAATAAATAACTTTATAAATAAATATATTGAATGAATACACAGCATTCTTCCCACTGGTAAAAAGTGTTTCTTAAATTTTTGTTGTTTTTTAATTTCCACACTGACCCTGGTAGCCCAAACATTTATGCTTGGGCATGTTTTGCGTATAATATGCTGTTCTTTTCCTTTTCAAAGACTTCCGAAACTTCCAAAGGAATTCCTGAATCAGCAGAACCTTTAATCTGCATTCATTAAAATGGTCTGTTTCTTCTTGCTATTAAGCTCCAATTTGACTTTAAGCCTGACCACCAAAGACAGACCACCATTAATTTCTGCTTTTTAACAAAAACTGACGTTAGGAAGCGATTATAGCTTTTCCACTGCAAGCCACATGCTCTGCCTAATTTCTGTTGGCTCCACCATAGGATTAATGATGGATCTGACCTCAATGTCTATGGCATGGTCCCCAAATATAATAAGTTGTCATACTAAAAGTTATAAATGTGCAAAGGAAGAATATACTCTATAGAATTAAAAATAAACTAGCCAAAACCAATCTTGATGTCAAGAATCTATTCTTAAAGTTAAAAATGGCAGAAATGGAAAGCAAAAAAAAAAAAAAAAAAAAAATCATTCTCCCCCTCCTCCAGCTTCATGCACACAATATATTGCTTGCTATATAAAGTATTATAGACAGTTGTAAATAAGAAGCAATAACGACATTCAAGTGACACAAAATTACATACCTGGTTTCTTCCTCTACGTTTACCATAATTCCTTCGCACAAGGGCTTTATAATTCTCATTTTTCTTCGTCAAATAATAATATAATACACAGTCAGGAACATTCTGAAGAGAAAAAGCAAGAAAAAGATATTTTACTCCTACAAATAAAAAAAACGTATTTTTAGTATTTACTCTCATTCAACACTTCAAACTGTTCATTCCCTAGACCAAAACAAACAAACAAAATACTATAATGGAACTGTTTGCTCAGTAGGGAAGTGAATTCACACACAGTTATAATAATAAAGCCATGCATAAAATTACAGCATTAAACACAAGGCTCTTGTATTTAAGATATCCCTCAGCTATTTCAGTCTGCAGGCCTTAATCTATGCTAGACAACTTGCAGATGTGAAAGCTTCTATTTACCATAAAAGCTGTAAGCATCCAAGGAGCTCTACTGCAAGTCTAAGCAAAACCTAATTCTCAATTACTTTTTATACCAGCTTTGCAAAATCAGCTCTGATTCTCCAGCAGCAGGATCCCATTGACTTGAAAGACACAGGTAAGGTTCCTTAGCATTAGCAGGGGTTCAGGACAGCCAAACATAGCCTTATCTAAACAGTGAAATGGTTAAAGAAGCTTACCTGCTTCCAAAAGAAAATAAGACCAAAACTAAATAAAGTTAAATTTCTTTTACTGCTGTCGGAAGTGCCATTTTGCAAAGTCTTGTTATATGTTTGCATGTACTAACTGTATTACTGATCAAGTAACACTACATCCTGTCAAGGCAGTTATGTCTTTTAGAACTACATGTTTTTTCAAGAAGAAAAAATGTTGCTGGAATAAGCGACTTACATTTGGAAAATTAAGGATTCCACCCTAGGCTCTACTTATATTAAAAGAGGTCTTACCTTTCGTTCCAGGTAGGAAGCAATTAGACCAAAGTTCTTGGGATGTTGGACAAACCTTTTATAAATCAGAAATTATTTAAGTTTGACAACATAATTCATAGTCAAAGAAGCAAAACAGTCTTCCAAACAATTTTTTCAATCAGCAAATCTTTGATTTCCACAACTGAAGTTAGACTAAAAGGCTTTTCAAATTACAAGCATTTAAAACCATCTAAACACTTAAAACTAGACATTGATTAATATAAATGAGAAGGTCCAGCTGCTCTTTTCATTTTCATCTTACCAGAAAACTAGGCAATCTAGAGGATTTCCTACCTAAATGCATGTACAGTCTACTCAGTTGAAAAATAAATGCATAAGTATAAAACTTTTGCAACATTTCATTCATGCAGCTGAGAATCTTATAAAATACTATTGCATAAAATCTTCAGCACTCCTGATTTAACTGATATTTACTATGGGCTTAGGTGTCTGTCATTTGCATCATAAAGAGATAAGAAAGCTGATTACTTTTCCTTAAAAATCTCTTTCTCATGGTCGGTCCAGACATTCATGAACTGTCTGTCTTTATAAACCTTCATGGGATCTTCCATCAGACCATTCATGTTGATAAACTTTACTCGTCTTTGTTCTGCATCAAACATCATAGGAGGAATGACAGAGAGTTGACGCATTTGTTTTTCATTGTTCTGTAGGCAAAGAATAAAGAGAAAACAAATAGTAAGAAGAGTTGCTACTAATGTTTACAGTTCTAGAAGAACCAACTAACCAGAAAAATGTAGGATGGACATGATCAGGAATTATAACCCCTGTAAGAAATGTGTTAAACCTGTTTCAAGTCCAAGTTCACACAGACTCTGTTAAAACATACAAAAAAAAAATACTTTGTCTTATCAGAGAGGCAAACCTTCTAAAAAAGTCCTTTCATTGCCAGTAAAAAGATGTTTAACCTTCTGTTGTGTTTCTATATTAAAGAGTAGTCTCACCTCCTGCTCAGAAAGTCCATCAATGATTTCAGAAATCTCATGTTCACTTCTAGCAATAGTTGCTGAAAGTCCAGCCCCTCTTTGACCAACTCTAAAATAAAGGGGGGAAAAAAAGTAGTAGTAAAGATAAAGTGAAAAACAGTTACATTGACAGATTTTGTACGCAACAATGACAATTTCCAGAAGTCTTTAAAATAGCATTACATGTCTCCCAAATTAATTAGAGCTGTTCTTTTTTAAGCAGTCTCGGAATATGAACTTGGTCTATATAATGCAATTTTAAATAACTTTAGTCTTACAACCTACATGGCCATTTCAAGAAAAGTTCACTCAAGTTTATTAGAAAAGTCAAGTGATTTTTTGAATCCATATTCCAATGCATATCATGAAACAAAGAACAATATAGACACTTTGGGACTGAAAAATATGAAGTGAACATTTGTCCACAGGCCAAAAATGAGCATGACAATATGAAGCTAAAGGTCCAATTACCCTAAGTCCCACTCAACAAACCACTTCATGCACCTTTTGCAAATTAGCCATTTGTCTACATTGCTCATGGCAAAAATGAGGTTTTGATGGCCCATATAAAGGTAAGGGATGGGGAGGAAAAAATGATGAATCAGTAAAGAAGCTGAAGGTGGCAAACTGATGAGGCTAGTGCTGCTGATAAAGCTGTCAGGGAGGGACAAAAAAGAGTGAAATGCAAGAGAGCAGATTGACAAGAAGGAAGGACAGCCGCAGAGGTCCTTAAGAGGTGAAGTAAAATGTGCCTGATGACATGAAACACACCGAACGTAAGTTGATAAACATAAAACTTCTTGTTAAGCTGACTTAATTACCCCTTTTATTAGAAATAATTATAAAAATTATTGTAAGAAATACTTTAAAAGAATATTAGAAAAACGTGGTAATACCTTTGAAATCGTTCTTGCTGTTCTCTCTGCTTCCGGATTTCTGGAAACTGTTTTTCATAGTACTCTCTTGTTTTGCTCTCCTTTGCTTTCCTGCGTGGATTATTTTCTATTCTGTCTACTTTTTTCTCCCATGCCTCCATCAGTTGATCATAACGTTGACAGATTTTCTGTTCCTGTTGAATTCCAAAAGCACAGCTTGAGCTAAATATAAATATACTATGTGATTAGTACACATAACAAAGGTAGGCTTGGGGGATAAACACGCAGATTTTTTTCTGTTTTTCATTTTGATCATGATGTAAATCCACATCAGTTTTAACTATTCCACACTTAATTCTTTACTTCATACATCACAGTGATATTTGGTTAATTATTACTACTGTCTTCCAGAAATCTCACATCTTCTGGTACTGGACTTTATTTATGTTTTCAATCAACATGAGGGGTTTGGAATAATTGCAATGCGTCCACAACTTCACTATTCAGGAGCTGTTTCTACAATAAAAGACTAGGAACTTAAGAAGAAAAAACTCCAAATTCGAAGATGCACCAGGGAAATGTAGTGAGGTTTACCTTCCTTTCCTTAACAAAGGAATGCTCTTTCAGACCTTTTTTGATTTTCCATGCCACTTGGTACAATAGCATGGAAGAGAAAGCATCAAGTCTGTTAGCACTGGTATCTAGTATTTATTTAAAAATGCTGTCAGATTTCAAAACTAGAGATCTGGCACAATTTCTTCCAGAATAATATAGCTGCTATATAAGGAAAAATATGCATATTGTTGCATTTTCAGGTGGTTTTCAGTCAAATCATCAGCAAGTTATAAACAAGCAGTTTATTTCACAAGAGGTAAGTTAATGGAATTTTAGTGTAAGATCTTATTTATCTAATCAATTGGATTTACATAATCCATTTGGGAATGTATGTGGCTAGAAAAAGCCACTAGTTCTTTCTTATAAAAATATGGTAGCATTACCCGTTGTTTTCTTGCGTGATTTCTTCTTTTAAAAAACAGTATTAATTTTTTTCTCATCACCTGGTTTCTGCAAAACAAAATTGGAAAAAAAATGACAACTGCACAGGATTGAAGAACTTCAAAACTACTAAAAAATATACAGATTCTACATGCCAAATGGTTACTTTAATCACAATTTGAGGGGTAGGAAAAAGGAAGAAAAATTCTAGTGGATTGGTCATTTAGCTAATGTTTTATTTTATCTGAGCAAGAATATTCCTTATTCCAATAATCTTTAAGAAGAGATGGACAAAAGCTTCCGTCTTCAAGGTAGATGCTCCCTGCTGGAAGGATAATATGCTAAAATGACTATAAGCCTTACCAAACTTAAAATAACTTTTTTTTTTTTTAATAGCCTAAAAACAGTGTTTATGACTTGCTTTTAAGTTATGATAAAAAGTTAGTTTCCCTTTGCCTTCCGTAGATACAGCTCATGTCTTGAAGCACTGTTTCACAGAACAAAAATCTGAAGATTACATGGCCTGGAAGCTTTTAAATATGGTTAGAGTATAGACATCATATTTTGAAATCAGGAAAAATAAAATTTATTCTAGAATAGTGAATGTTTAAGCTTGAACACCTTAAAGGGCAAGATATTAAGTACTTACGTTTTGATGTTTTCATGGTAGACCTTTGTGTCTGATGGTTGATTGTAAAGAGGCTAAAATTTTGGATTAAAAATAAAATATGTTTAATAATATTAATGCATGCAATTCTAAAATTAGATGAAGTATCTTTAATAATATTAAAATATTATGCCAACAGTGTACTCAGCCTGTGAGATGCAGCAATTAGAACATTTAAAACTTTAAATCACTTCAAAAACTTGAAGCAAGGATTTCATTACTTAAAAAGAGATAATTCTAACTACTTATGTATCTAACTGAATTTTAGATTTTTTATTTCAAATCTGTTCTTCCTCAAGTAGGTTCAAATCTATTTTAAAAGTTAGATTAAAAGTGCCAATCAGATCAGTCAAGCCCTAATTATCAGTACATTTAAATACACGCTAACACATATTTATGAAAATAAAAATTCTACAACTTAGCTGCATTCATTGGTGTACTGCAGTATTACAGATGAATGTACAGATGAATGCATCTTTTATTTGAAATATACTTTCCAAATGTATTGCCTGTAACTTCAGGAGGACAGGAGAACATCATGTATATTGAATCTACACTCTCTACACTACACGATATCCTTATTTAATACTTGAGATATTCGAACAGCTCCTACATTCAGGAATGGACAGGCGTAAGAGCTCAAGACTAATGTAAATAGTCGGGCACCAAGGGAGAAACAAAAAGTTTTTATGCCCTCAAACAAAAAGATTAAGTCAATGTACAACGTTCATGGTGTGGAAAGCCACATTGGCAACAAATAAAATAAAACAAAAACTTACCAGTTCGACTTTTGGACCAAGACCTTCAAATATCTTATGAGCTTCTTCTGCTTTTTTCTGTAAATAGAATTTGTTTTGTATAAAATCACTTGGAGTTAATATGTCTAAAGCATAGCTGAAGTCTTACACTTAGGCGCTAAACTCCTGCGTGACCAGATATGTCCTCCTTAACCTATTTCGGTAACATTGCCTCTGCAGATCATGAAACCTGTCTCTGAACTTTGCAGTTACTACTTTGATCTCCATATGTTTGACAGATAACATAAGCAGGACCTGACCCTCTCCAAGCTTCAAATAGAACAAACACAAAAATGTAACACAGTAAATATTTAAGAGGAAGATGGGTATCCAACACTATGAAGTACAACTTTGAAAAACAAATTGAAAGACAAAAATTCTAGGATTGCAAAGTGTGGGAGCGTGAATCAATATGTACATACACAGGCCAATGTCAAAGGTCCTCCGTCTGCCACACCAGGCAAAGGCCCCGAAGTAATTCCGGCCCTAATGCAGGTTAGCACTGCCTTTCACAAGTTCATTTCAAGCCTACATAAACTTCCAAAGCCCTTTGTCAGCAAATAAATCTCTCTGAAATGACCCAGCACAGTAGTTTGCATTTGCTTCTTCTGAAACAATAGCACTATGTGCTAGCTCAAGGGTATAGATGCCCACAAAGAAAAATACAGGAAAAAACAACCCACAAAGTAGTTATTTTTAGAAAGTGTTCTGCTAAATTCTAACTTTTCTACATGTTATTTCAATCTTGAAAACTGAGAATTTTTTTGGAACTCACAGCTGTACAAAATAATTATATATCAAGGGAGTATTATAATATCACCCTGGCAGAATGGTTTGTTTGGACTCAAAACATTTCAGACCTGAACACTAGCCCTGTTACTTAAACCAAACTTTAGCCATCTATAGTTGAATATTAAAGTAATTGTGCTAAACTGGCTGATTTGAAAATGAAAGCTGCAAAGGGGACTATCCCCAGTGCAGGTGCAGAAAGAAAAAAAAATCTGAAGCATTAAAAACAAAACAAAAAAAGGAGAAAAAACAACAACAAAAACAAACACACACACACAGATCTAGGCATGAGAGCCATACATGTGTTCCCCTACAGTGCTTATAAAAGGGTCCTGTGACCAAGAACAAAAATGTCATGCAAGCATCTTTCATTTAAAAGAAGTAAATGAATATCTAAAGGAATGTGGGGGCTGGGTGTAGAAATTAGTAAAATAACATAAGAAGCAAAAATTGTCTCACAAGAGTGAATTAAGACATAATGAGTTTTAGCACATGGAGTAAGACTCACAACCACACTCAGGCAACTTAAAAGGCAGGCTTACCCGATTTTCATCGTAAATAATTTGGACAATACTGCGGTGTTTCTGTTCCACGGGAGGAGGGGAGACAGGCCTCTCTGGCTCTGGAGGCTTAGCAGCTTCTTCTTCAAGTTGTTGCTAAGAGACAAGAGAAAGAAAATCAGCCATCCGCACCATGCTACCCTTACCAGTAATTAGTCACCAGAGATAAAACATGCATCTGATCAACAGTTTGTAGTGCCTCTTATTTCTCTTTCTAACAAGGAATGAATGAAATGGCTTTAATACCAACAGGGATGATAACGAGGCTATTTTTGCATGATTGTAAATATTCTGTTCACCTGCATTGAATCAGATGTTTTTATGTTTAACATTTAAGGCTATTGCGGCATTATAATTTATCAATATTTAATTTTCAAAGACAGTAAGTTTGGAGAACAGCTACACCAAAGTTGCCTTCCCGCAGAGGAAGCAATCCACAGGGCTGTCTACATTATACATATTTAAGTCTTAATAGCTGCTATTTTTATATTATTGCTCTCTTCTTCTTTTAAGCAAGACCCGAGAAGTCCCTCTAACAACCCACAGAAAGCATCGTTCTAAAAATATTTCACATCAGAAATGAATTACTCTCTATATATTCAAGTTCCAAGACCACCACAATACCAACAACAACGAAAGAAAAGAACTTGCATTTATTTCCCTAACTATTATACTCCAGTGAATTGCTTTCACGTGAAAAAAAAAATCTAATTCAGTAACAGCTTCATTTTTGAATTGTAAATACACCTCACTCATGTTGGCAACAAAAACCTTTGATGAAAGAGCTCCATTCTGCCTTATGATATTAGCTGGGATTTGCTATATTTCCATTTAAGAACTCAAAATCTAAAATTTCTGCAAATTACCAAAATAAACACTTACTGAAAGCAACAGCAACTCAATGTTGTAATTTGCTAAAAACAGATCACAGTACACATACAAAAATGAACTCTAAGATATGGATAATCAAAAGTACTTATTGATTTTGTGTAAACAGACAAACAAATGATCAACAACAAAAAGATATAAAAACAAAATACCCACCAAGGATCATTAACACAAACTCAGGTACTTAGTAACTTCTTTATGCTCCCCACCCCCACCAATTAAGGTCAATTTACAGGCCATTAAAATTCAGAGGTAATCAAATACTCTAAGAATACAATAAGTTAATACTCATGCAATCCAGCTGAGCATTTATTACTGACAGACCGTTGGGTTAATAAATCCTACAGCATAATTCATATTTCCTACATAATACCAGCATTGAATCTTAAACCTGGCACTCCTTTCACCCAGATCATTGAAAGTTAGACCTGAAAAAGGAGGCCAGGATTGTGTTTTTGTATAAACAGTCAATGAATAACAGATGTCTATATTGAAGGGTGCATTTAGGTAGCCACAGCAGCTATTGGGAAGGCAACAGTTACCGCCAACCTTTGCTTATCCTGGCTGAAGTGCTGTTCTTGGATCAGCAAGATGTTGCTGTTCAGCAAAGCAGAGCTAGGACAGCAGTTTAAAGAATGAGTGTATTTCTCCTTTTAGTCTCTGCTCTCTGCTACGAATACCCCTCCTACTACACTTTCCCCAAGGATGACTTGGGGACTGCTTGGACACAATCCTGCATCACGTGCTCTAGGTGACCCTGTGTGTGCAGGGAGGTTGGACTAGATGACCTCTAGAGGTCCCTTCCAACCTTAAGCATTCTGTGATTCTATGACCTTGGCTCCAGATGCTGTGATCTTTTGCCCTTGTGAAAGCAGATGATTCGGGAGCTTTTGTACAAACCCTGGTTTGGGAAATGCAAGGAATCCTCCCCTTGCACCAAATGTCAAGGAGGAAAGATGACAGCCTCCTTTCCCCCAGCAGTCATCTTCCATTTGAAACTCTAGTCATCACATTGCCCTTGTTTTACTCCTCATCTAACAGAAGTTAGCAATACAACACAGTCTGCTTCTGCTGCTTTTAAGTGGCTTTCTCGTAGTTTCAGAAACATTTAAAACCAGCTTGTATCCAACCTATTTAAACTAAAACTTTGTAGGAGATAACAACATTAATGCCTGCTAAGCTTACTTGCTTTTTCTTCAATTTAAGGATTTGCTGTTCAACTTTTGCAATTTCACGATCTACACGGTCCATGCTCTGTATCAATTCCTCCTTTGACAGCTTTGAAGGTGACGCATTCTGGTCCTCCCCACAAGGCTGACCAGAAATTGGAGAAGATGGTCCCTCATGCTTTCCTCCAAAAGCCGGATCCTTTCATAAAAAAAGGAGTGAAATAAGTCATACTGATGAGCACTGACTAATCAAGCTAGCACACTTTCATACACAACTTGTAAGAATTTTCAGGTGTCTTTAAGTTAAGTAACTCTTTAACTGAGGTAAAGTTTAAGATTTCAGGTTTTGTACATTCCATATATTTTAGAATTAAGTGATAGCCCATTTACAATAGCTTATGTTCAAAGTTCAGCTTGACAAACAACTAGGCAACACAATTTAATATTTTCCTTGAAATTAAAATACATCAAAATATCTCCTTTTCAAAAACACTTCTCATATCTGTAAACAATAACTTTCATTTTTAAAGCAAATGCTACTTTAGAGCCAGTCCTCTGTATATATTCCAATAATGATAGTCTTGAACATAACCATGACTAATTTAATAAAGTTTTTTGTGGATAATAACTAGGTGGTTCTAAATCTTTAGTTTTCTCAGGATGATGACTGGTTTCCTGCATAAACTCAAGACAGGACAGGTCCCCTGCTCATTAGGCTTTATTATGCTTTGTCGTCTCTTTCCAAAGAGGGTTTCAACATGTTTCATGTTCCAATATTGGCACTGTAGTACCTTGGCTTTGTTCATATCCCTATACCATTATGCTGCATGACTCCTTAGCTGGCAAACACCAGCTTGGTGTATACACCCAGAATTCAAGCCAACCTCAGTAAAAGAAGATGGATCTAAATTCTGCCTCTCTTCAAGATAACACTGGACTGTACTTCTAATTTAAGACAAATTTCTAAACATAGCACGTGGATAAAAATTCAGTTTACACACAAGTTAACATTGCATGCATTTGTGTGGTATCTCTAGCCTTCTTTGATCTTATCTTTGCTATGCAGCAGAGCAAGTTACTAAGAAATCACATGCTGATATGATTTTATTTTATTCAGATAGTTCATTCAACTGATAAAAAGGAATGGTAAACATAAAGCAAGACAAATATTCTGCTTGAAGTCTGGTGCCTGTTAGCTTTCGAAGCCATATAGTGATCCAAGTCTGAAATGTTTAATACATGCCTTGAAGGGCCATGCCTCCTGCCACCCCAGGAGGAAGAGATGGTGTGTGCCTAAGAGTTCACATGGTCATATAAAAGCTATTTGTCTGCTCAACACAAATTGCACCAACTGAAAGTCAGTACCTACCTACAACAGAGAATATCCACAACAAACTAGAGTGCCCAAGATTTACCCCAAATAAAACAGATGGAATTAATCTGTACCTATATGCAGATTTATTTCAGATACTTAAGAAGGGAGAAGAAGGGAACATCTTGATGATTCAGTACAGTTATTCACTAAAACCAAACCAAACAAAAGTTTCTGCTCTTCTTTACAAAACTTCTGGGAAAT
The DNA here is from genome assembly GCF_059628265.1 of Tinamus guttatus. Classification (NCBI taxonomy): domain Eukaryota; kingdom Metazoa; phylum Chordata; class Aves; order Tinamiformes; family Tinamidae; genus Tinamus; species Tinamus guttatus. The sequence continues at coordinate 607,328 of NW_028289014.1, read as the reverse complement.
GCATGCATTTCATGCATCTTACTATCATCATTTTGCAGTTGAGGTTTAGACAATTTCAGAGCAGAGCAGAAACTCAGGACTTTATCTCCCAGTTCGGGTTTCTTTTCTAGCTAGCACAGAACAGGACATCATCTATTCTACGGTTAAGGCGTCAGATTTTTCTCTTAAAAAAAAAATAAATAAATAAACAAAAGAAAGAGTAACAGCCTGATTCCTGGCCACAGCATCTGAAAGTGCACAGAACTATTTCTGGGATTAAAGAACAAGCCCAAAGGAGAAGAAAAAAAAAAAAAAACCAACCAAACTGAGAAGAATTGATTAGTTTATCACAACATATGAAGTTACACCTTCAGCACTGGAACAGAAAGGGTCTTTACCTTCTTAATATCTGCAGATCTCAACCCTTCCTGCAGAGGATGTACTAAAGGCAAGACAGTAGCTGCACTGACACGCTGAAAGTGGGAATCAGAAACTTGCTCAAGACGTGGTCGTTTAGTTTCCAGTGAATCATGGTCTGTCTGAGATGGACCCGGATGAAATTGCTGTTCATATCCAGTTCTCCTTTCCTGAGGCCTAATACACAAAAGAGAAGTTATTAAAATATTAACTTTAAATACATAAAAGCTACTTTGTTCCTTCCAATTCCACAGGAAAAAGTTTTGCAAGTCACTTTAAATCTTCAAAAATACAATAGATAAAATATATTGTCATCTGAATTCTGTGGAATGTTATACTGTACTTGTCAACACCTCACCTATTTCATGCTTGCTGTCAAATTTTAAATACACAGATTGCTTGAGATGATCCGTGAGTCTATCCGGAACCTGCTCTACACTCCAATGCCACTTCATGACAGAAACTGTCTATGAGCCTTTGAGTCTATTTGAGGGTCATTTGAAAACTCCTTCTTATAAAAAACAGAAACAAAGCAGCAGCCTCACTAGCTTCTTTACAGTGCAATGCACAGAATGCCCATAAAATAACCTCATATGCTTCAACATCTTCTTACAGTGTTGCTCAAGAGCTGACAGTAGTTCTCCTATTTTGTCAGCTGTAGTGAAAGGGCCTTTACAACCTTACAAGGTGGAGGGAAATTCACTTCTGCCATAAACTAAAGTTTGAGACCACCTAATGCTACTCTGTATCTCAACACTAAAGCAGAACATTATTGGCATTTTGGTTAAAGAAACATGATATGCAAGCCCCAGATTTCATTACCATGGAGCTATTTCTGAGAATATTCGGGGAATATTGATGAGTTTTTAAGCTAGACCAGTATCTATTTAACATTCACCACAGGTGAATGTTTAGAACCAGCTACCTCAGACAAATGTAAATGTAAAATAACCTATTTTACCAAGAAGAAAGAAATTACTGATCTACTGATACTGGCGATACCAATTGCAACACCGTAACTAGCTGCAGGTGCCCAATATACACAAGGACAGGAATGGTGCAACAGTCTGACAAAAACAGCGTTTGTAACATGATGCAAGTTTGTCAAATGTCTTACCACAAGGCCAAATAGTATCATCGATCCTCAGTGCCTAGAAGTTACATTTCATGCCACATTCAAGTGCTTTACAGTTATTTTACAACTGAAATACCCTATTAGCTCTGCTGTTTCTTACCTACCTAGCCACACAAATACTTTCTACTGAATGGACAAGCCTACAACATTTTTCCCTGTAATCTAATGACAGATAATATTCACATCATAATGTTTCTTGCACTTGTCACTTTTACTCAGCAAGACTATCCAAAATACAAACATAGCACACACTCAGCCTAAATAATATTAAAAATAGTTTGTAAGATGCACTTATATCTCAGAAGCTTGTTGACATAGTTGTTATGAGAGGTGTAGGGAGAGGTAGTAGTCTATCACCTATGAAACAAACACACTTATCTATGAAACAAGCACACTAAAGCCAAAAGGAAGAATTTTGCAACAGAATTATTCTGTTTAAAAATCAATAGATTTTAAACCAGGCAGTTCTACAAAAACATAGCCCCAAGCTGTGGAACACAGAAATCTTTCTACTTAGAAGTTAAAATTAATTTTATAGAAAGCATAGACTCATAAATGATACCTCTTAATATATTTCAAAAATAACATCCTCACCTGTCAGAGCCCGGGTGAAATTCAGAAAGCAAAGAAGGCCGTCGCCGAAGTTGCTGCTGCTGTTGCTGCTGCTGCTGCAAGAGTTGAGTTGCCTGACTGACCTCCAGGTGAGACGACCGATAATCGGGAACTGCAAACTCCTAAATGAAACACAGCTCTGATGTCAGCAAGAACAAAGTTGCAGTAGAAAAGATCAAATATGTTTAGTCCTATGGATTAATCATTTCTAAATATATTAAAAAATATTATCTGGACCACATTACTAAAGCCTTGCTGTGGCCCATAACATTAAGTTGATAAATGGCAGTTTTATGTTTCAAATGATTTTAAAGAGAATAAACATACTGAGAATTCTACCTAACATTAGCATATGCTAATGTGTTAGCTTAACATATTCCTTAAAAAATTAAAAGATGGCATCATTAGATAGCTAAAATAATATTCTTTAAGGTTAATTTCTCACATCCAAGTCCAAAGAGGCAGAATAAAGACATGTTTCTGTAACCTTCAACACTATTCCTCCATTAACATCTCAAGACATTTTTACATCAGATGCTATCATTAGCACTAAAAGAAAGTTGGGCAAGATGCATCTCCTAATCAATACAAAGTAAGGCACAAGGTAACTTATTTGTTTATACACATCTTTGATCACTGTTTTTAAAAATGATCTGCTGGCATTAATTTATGATAAGCTCTGCCAGACATGCAATAGGTCATGCCCAGAAAATTTATTTTTTACAGGCTATCTAAAAAAAAAAAAAAAATTAAAAAAAGACAGGCCAAAAATTTCCAATTCTTAAACTTCCTTTCACAGTCACACATGTAGAACAAAAAGGATCCAAAGTATCTGTAGCAGGAGCAGAACTTCATTAAAATAGGGAAACCTGAGCTGTTCTAAAGCCACCAGCCAGTCCTCCACATGCCACGATGCCACACAGAGGCTGAATAAATGCTCAGCAGAAATGACCAGGCATGAGATTCTTAGAAATCCACTCTCCTAGTCCTGGCTAGCAGAACCCTGGCAGCTGGAAGCACTCAGAAAGCTGCTTTGGAAAACATTCAGTGACACAGGTTTCTACCCTTCAGATCTGCATTCTCTACCCTGCTCCCAGATTTTATCAAGGACTATGTCAGTACATCCAGAATTCAGCAAACACTCTTACCCTGCTGGAAAGTTCTTGAGCCTAATAGCAGATCAATTTCCCATCCAAATCCAGGGTTCACAAATACCCCAAGAGCTCAGTCTCTCAAAGGATTTGAGCCACTACGCTCAGAACACTGTTTTCATATGAAATGTATACTAACTGTAGACAGGTCATTTGCCTATTCTTGGAAAATCTATGCAGGTAGATCCAGCCACATCTGCATTGCCCAGATTTAGTATGATGACTGAACATTAATAAATTAAAGGAAAACTAAAAGAATTATGAGCTAATGAATTAATTCAAGCTAGGAGAAACCAATGCTAAAAAAACAGGAAGCTTATATTTGTTCCCTCTGGAGAAAAAAGAAAAACAAACAAACAAAATAAACCCAAACAGAATTATAAAACTAAGTTTTCTATCAAAAACCGAGTCAAAGAGCAGATAAAGATTTTTTTATTCTCAAGTTGAAAAGAAATCAAATGCTACCACTTAAAAGACAACAAAAACATCCTAACCCACCACTATTTACCTAAATAACCCTTGCAGCAGCTCCGCTCAATGGGCACATTTCCTCCTTAGCAATTACTTTCATTTGAGTTTTCAACATTAAAAATAAAAGCAGAGGAAGAATCAAAAAGACTCAGCCTACCTAGCAGAGAAGATTTATCAATATACCATCTTCAAAACAGTACATTTCCATGTGTTAGTTAATAGGAAACACTTCAAAGCTGATAAGCTAGATATATGGTCTTACTTAGGGTACCTTTACAACTTCCCAAGACCACAGTCAGTGATAGCCAGGGATTTTAGTAATCTTAAGCTATACTACTGCAGGAAAGGTTAATTCTTTTTGAATCAGTACTTCGGCAGAGATATGGGAGCACTATATTGCTACAGACAATACTTTCCAGAAGCTACATCACAGTCAGACCCTCAACATTCAAAGACAAAATATGTTTGAATAAGCAGGCACATAAACCTCACTGCAGGAGTCGCACCAAAGGTTTTTCCAATCTGTTTTACCTGGACATATGGCTCTGCAGCTGCAGCTACTTCTTACCTGCTGGTGTCGGGTGCTAGGGAAGGTGTACTGGACAGAGTGAGTAGGATAACGACTCTGTTCTGTGCTGAATGCTCCTTGGTTAGGAGGGTAGCCCGAACTTGACATTATCAGAGAAGAAGTCTTCACAAAGCTGTGAGATCAAGACCAGCAAGCAATCATGTTTCTAGGAAACCGCCTAAAGGAAAAAAGATCACTGATAAGCAATGAAGTACCAGATGTACTCACAATACATTACAGCCATAGTCACCTAAGCAAAACAACCATTACCAGTAAAAGCTTTTTCCTGATGTATTTATTTAATAGGTTACTCTAGTCTGAAACATGCTAACAGGTCTCAAATGAGCTCAAAAATAGACATGTCAGCATTGTCTACACAAAGATTTGAGGATTATATTGTCAGAATACATCATTTTGCCAGTTAGGAGGATTTTAAAGAAAAGTAGGTCACTTAAATAGATGTTAAAGAGGTTATAATAATCTATAGGCGGACATACAATTACGGTAAATTTCTGTAGGACAACACAAAAGAAAAAAGCTCATTCTCATTTCTTCTGTGGCATTTTTGGATTCTATCAATCGTTTTGTACTTTCAAATTCAGGCAGTTCCTTGACTCAATACCCACCTACAGCTCAGTAAACCAGGATGCATTAGTCAGGCCTGAAAACATTACCACCATCTATCTAACGGGAGCCTAACAAAAGTAGTTCTTAGTAGAAAAGGCACCCACAGACAAAAGACACTATTTCAATTGACAGCATAGTTGGTCTCATGTGGGATGCCAGCAATCAAATACACTGTAAAGCCTTAAAACAATTCTGCGTAGTTGGCATTTGATGCCTACTCCCTATTGGGAGTACAGCTGCAGATTAACAGTGGACACTGAAATGGACACTGATTTGAGAGAAGGTTTTAAATACTGAAAAGATTCAGACAACTTCACTGACAAAATCCAAGCATCTAAGAAGCTGTGTATAGTTTCAGCTGCCCACACTATCTGATGAAGATCAAAAGACACTGACTAAACACTGTGCCCACTGGTGCTTTCAGCACTTTGCTAGGCAGCTGAACTATGGCTTCACTGAAAAGCACAGGATTTTTTCTATGTTTTAAAGACAGAAGTCTATCAGACCTACAGTTCCCAGCCTCTGGTCCAGACTTAGCAGCTATCTCAGACCTTTGAATAAAGTAACTGCTGGTCCATGACCAGTTGGCTTCATTTCTAAGCGTACTCATCTGCAGCCTTTCACAAACATTACATGTCAAGTTTTACTTTCGAGCTGCCTTTTTTCCATTAAAAGTCAATATAAAAAACTATTAAAAAGGACACAGCAAGCTATAAATAGATCGTAGTTTATCTGATATATTTTAATCACTCCTTGTCCAGGTTTCTTTTCCCACCTCCTTGTGAAACCAAAAAGCTTTATAGTTTGGATTATCAGAATTAGAACGGGGAGGTAAATTCAGATTTATCTATGAAATTCAATTTTCACCCATGAAAGTTACAGAAAAACTACAGTTTCTTTTTCAAGGCAATACTACTGATCTCCAACTGTATTTTATAGTATCAGTATACCAATTATAGAACCTATAATTCATGTTCAAGTGACACAAGTTCTAACATAAAGAATTCTTTACGATTAACATTTATTACACTACATCTTTCATTCACACTACATTCATTACAATACATCTTTGCAAACTATGTGGCGGTCTAACAGGTCTGAGTCATAGGCACTCCATTTAATGGAGTAACAGTGCCAAAAAGCAAGCAGAGCTTTAGCTAACATTCACCATGCTAGTTGCAAGCCACTGTATCTAAACACGTGCGCTCCTAGGTCCTTTTTTTTTTCCCCCTTTTTCTCAACTTTCCCACAAGTCTACCTAAAACTACAGTACACAATGAACTGTCAGGTCAATCAGATGATAACTTATTAACCACTCCCACTACAGGCTGACAAATATCTTATTAAATTAACAGCTGGTTGCACGGTAGAAGGATGGTTGAACAAGAGAAGTGTACAGCAGTACAAATCTTAGTTTCGTGAATTGCTTATGCTCCAGCTTGTGCTTTCTCAGCATCTTTATGTGTTTAAATACATTAAATGTGGAAGACAACTAACTGGATTTTATATATTTATATATATATATATACACACACACACACACACACACTTCCATTCGTTTGTTCTGATGTTTTCTGAACCAATATGTACTTTCAGCAGTCACACCTTCTTGTTGCAAGAACTGCTACAGATTATACTTTGCATGGAAAAAATACCTGCTTTAGTTCACTATGAACCCTTCTTCCTTCATTTGATGCACTTAGTTTTTGTACTAGAAGAGGTCAAACAGCTATTTCCTATTCACTTTTCCATTTCACATGTGATTCTGTAGATCTCTATCATACTGCTTCGGTCAACATTTCTGTGCTGAAGATTCCTAGTCTACTTGGCTGTTCCTTCTCAACCATTTCCAAACCTTCTCTAGTTCTGTGACACCCACTCTGAGGCAAAGGGAGTCGGAGAAGTAAACCGTATTGTGAGAAAGCATCAATAAATACTCACCCTGTTCTTATCCTCTTCCACAGACATACATGGGCCACAGTCAGGCAGATCTGAGGAACCAAATGAAGTACAAAGAATCAGGAGAGCAGGCACTAAAAAAAATAACGAAGTTCAGACAAACCACTGCACTATTCGAGGTCCTTCCTAGCTCCTGTTAAGTTACATCTTCTCCTTGTTTTCTCAATGTTCAGTCAAACCAGCAGCCCCACCTGATCTGCCAGTCTCTCTTAGTATGGCCATGTTTGCATTCGCTGTCACATTAAAAGGGGGGGGGGGGGGGAGACCAGTGCTAGCCTACTGAATTACCATCAATATTCTGCTTATCTTGTCCATATTACCACCTTAACTCTGCAACTGCGGATGCACATACTTGACTTCAGCTCTTATTTCTCTGCTGACAACCCATATTTTTTCTCCAGACCTATGACCTTTTATCTAAAGCATCTACCTCTCTCTTCAGCATCTGCTTGCATACATCCAAGAGGAAAAAATATATATTCTTTATCAACCTTTTTCTTGGTCAGTGAAGGCGATACCATCTTCCTGCTGGAACTTAAGTTCAATATATCCAGATTATGTTTAAATATGGCAATCTTTCTGCATAAAATTGTAACTGTATGTATTGACTGTAAACAATCACATCCAAGATTACTGCTGTATCTTGCCAGGACAAACTTCATCTTGCTCTGCTCAAATCCAATCAGAATTATCCTTTAAAGCCCATCGTTATTAACTATCTCTCCTTCTCTGAATTCTTCCACTGGTTGTCTCTTCCCTATCAGCCCCAGCAAAGACAGTTCATCTTCCCTTTCCATATCCCTCAAAACTTACAATATATAGCAACAGGAAATCAACTCACTGATCAAGTTGGCCACCTCTGATCAGTCAATGATGGCAAGATTGTATTTTTCAGAAAAATATTTTCATACCTTTTTCTCATGCTGTCCTGCAAATCTTAGAGGCTTCTCATATAAACATTTACAAGAACTGTTACAGTCTTTGGAATCCTGCCTTATATGTCACAAAGACAAACATTAGGTCATGAATACACTCACAGAACTGCCAAGCAGGCTGGGCAACTGTCTCTATATATTGACAATTAGAAGGGGCAGAAGGAATTATTTCTTGTTTTGTACTTCAGGAACACATCCATTCTGCAACAATGTTCTAGGTATGTCATGACTGACATACCTAGACTCTAGAATAACAAAAATATAAGGATTGGGGAAAGCCAATACTGTTAAGTAGATAATGTAAGAAGAGAACTGCTGGGGATGTAGGTGAGAAGAGTCAAAAAATAAATTATTATATTTAAAGATACCTAGCTGAGAAAAAGCAATGACAACAGTGACAGTTTCAGGAACTATGAAAATATATTCAGTCTTGTGTTATTTTAGTTTCCTGGGCAAGGAAATGATTCAACAGCATTTTTTTTCTAAAGGTATCACTATTTTCCCCTTTGGACAGCTCAAACTATTGAGGAGATCTGATTCAAACTTTCCCTTAAAAAATACCACTTGCTTTTAAATTTTTCATACACAGAGAATTTTGCATAAGTTGCAAATAATTTAGAATCAGGTATTATAACAACAGTCACAGCACTTTCAGATTTGATTCTATGAGGCAATACTAATTTGAACAGTATCTCTTGATCCTCAGATCTCAAAATGCTTCAGGGAGAGGCAGAAGTACACATTTTCCTCAGCATACACATGAGAAAAATGACTCATAAAGGTTAAAAAAAAAATCTATCAAAAACTACCCAGGAAATAAGTCAGTGACTGAATCATAAATAAGACTTAAGGCCCCCAAAAATATGGATCTGCAGCATTTCGAAGAGTCAAAGCTTGCCCTGCAACAGAGAAAAGCAAGTCTTCAATTGGGAAATTACTGCACATTAAAAAACACGACTATTTTTAGCCAGTTAGTTCCCCAAATCTGTTCAATGCATGGCCACACATGTTTACACCAACACAAGGGAAGGGGTCAAATGGCCAAAGGAAGGACAAAAATCACACGCTTACTCTGTTTGGGGAGCTACTGTGCTGTTTGCTGGAAAATCAAATCTCCTGAATTCATCTTTTTGGATAAAGACCAATCTCATGGGTAGTCACATTTTTTCTTCACATATGCGAAACAAGCTAATACTTTTGCATTTAAAATAATTTTCATGACATCTTGAAATACTTAAACACTTGCTAATTAACTTTTACATCCTTTTGGGAATTTTCCTCATCGTGTTTTTGAGCAAACTAAGTGTGATATGAAGAGTGCAATGAATTAGATTACAGTCATAGATAGATTGAATCAGTTCACGTGGTTGTTTGGTTTTAAGTCAGCAGGCTCAGTAAACTGAGCTCTGACATAACTAACCTAAAGCAGAACAAGGACAGCTCTTCCTTACCAACACAGTCCTCTGCAAGAAAAATAAAATGGTGAAATAAAAGGTTCACATGGTTATGCTTTTAAATACATATGAACTATCAAGAACTACAGTAAATCTGTTTCAATAGAACAAATGTCACATATCACAACATCACGTCCATCAAGATTGCAGAGAGGTCCTACTGGCAATAAAGACAAAATTAATTCAGGGATATTTATTCAAAATCTACTCTGGGAAGGAAATGGAGAGAGGAGAGACTGTGTCAACAGTGGTTATAAAGGTTATACCAAACTATTATATCAAAATTTGTGATTAACTTATACCATGGCTTCACTTTTGAAAATATATAAAACTAATTGCACACACACAAAAAAAAAACTACAAAAACCCAAAGCACTTGAATTTGACCCTTCTCAAACCCAGAGATTTCCACTAGTGTACAATACTGCCTTATTTCTAAATGTCCAAAGCATTAACTGACAATTATGCTATACAGTGCCAGATTCACATTCTACATGACAAGGAAACATGGTATACTTTAATTTAGCCAATTGCAGAAGCGACAGAAGTCAAGGAGCACTACAGCAGTCGATTCAAGATGTCACGCACAGTCCATGTTAGCATGATTTTTCAATCTGCATCAAGATTACTCTTGATCACTCCAAAATTTATTAAAAAAAAATCCATTAAGAGACTACCAACCCCTCAGAATACTTATTTAATGTTCCCAAAGCTATTACTTAAGCATTGAAAGAGTAGTTCAAATGGAGGTGTGTTTTTTGCCATTCCAAAAGATGAATATTTGTCGTAAATTGCATAACATGCAACTAAAGTTTGCTACCAGATCTCAGGTTCATCGATCATACCTCAGCTTTAAATAGCAGTTACTCTCTCTTCTGTTAGTTAGCTAACATACAAATAAAATTTATGCTCTACCAAAATGGCATAGATCACACAGAGCTGACAAGAACACCTTCTCCAGTAAATTCTATTTTAATCTCACTTCCATAATTTATGCTCCTAAAGAAGAGTTGCTATTAAGGCAAGACCCAGCTATACACAACTTTGCCACATTATATGGAAGGTCATAACAGGAAAAAATCTGACTACACTGACATCCTAGGGGGCTTCTAATCACTTATCTATCTGCCTCCCCAGTAAAAATAAATAAATAAATAATAATAAAAAAGGAAGCTGACTGTGCGTTTCAAGTAAGAATAAACACACATTTTCAGAGTCTGCTCACCATCTCACACGCAGGAGGAAAAGAGTCATTTTCTCATTTGCTCCCAGAAGAAGTAAATCTCATCACTCCTGAGTTTTATCATGGAAAAGCACAGCCCCAAGAGCACTTATCCAGAACTCTTCTACCTAAAAGGGCCACAACAGCAGAGACTAGCCAAAAGAGGTAGGAGAAAGCCCTCTGCTTGGAAATGGAAATGGGGGATGTAAATGTTTCCCTAAGCAATGATTTAAATCAACCCAGGGTGCCATCTTTACTAAAGTTTCTGTTTTTAAAGTTAGTCATACAAGAAAAGGAGACAGCTTATATTCTAAATATATTTAAAACATACTTTAGTTTTCACAGTAACACCAGATTCTCATTGCCAGTAATCCCGAGACAGCAAAGAGCTTGCAGTCAGTGTACAACATTTAAAAAAAAAAAAAAAAGGCGCTAAAGACCAAAAACCGAAAATCTACAGAATCGTTAGTCCTAAACAAATCCTTCCAGGTGGAGACAATGCACAAATAAGGTCTTAGATTTACCAGTGAGACTGCTTTGAGGTAACTGCAGCAGTTCCCAAAACTTACTCCTTTTGAGGGACATCCCTATCACAGTGGGAACTCAGCTGGTTATGAAACAGCAACTAAAGCACGAAACTTAACCCACAAAATTGGAAGGTGAAACAGAATCAACCAGAGCTTCCTCCAGGACCTCAGTTTCTAACATGGTTCAAGTCATGCTAAGCAAAAAGCAGTGACAAGAACTACGCACAATCTTCCTTGACAAGTCATCCTTACTCATAAATCTCTACCCAAAAAACTCACAGAAGTTTACTCAAATATAGTCAATTCCTCCCATTTCACGAGTTGTTTAGAAATAATCATAATGATCTCAAACTTCATACGCTTTACACCCTATGCAAAAACTATTATTTCAAGACAGCAATTTTTTGCTTCTCCATCTTGGACTGACAGCATAGGTAAGTAAAAATAGCTATTACACATGAATTTATTCTTCTGCTGTTAAGCCATCTGTAGTCAAAACTGCTTTTGAAATCACCTAACATGCTGGAAACTTAAAATTGTGACTGGATAATTCATTGTATTTTCTTGTAGCCCATTATTCCTCAAAATGATATCACTAGTGGCAACTTTTGATTTGCTTTTTCAAATTTAAGCTGTCATAAAACTTGACTAATCCCTACTAAGAAAACTGCACCTCCGTGCAGTACAATATAGTATAAAAGAAACTATATCTTTCTATAAAGAGAAATTCAGGACAAGTTAAGTATGAGTCTCATCACTCTTCTTATTTCAGCTGTTTTCAGATTAAAAAGTCTAGTTTTTAGCTAAAAAGACAGTAAGTTGGGGTAAGACTTTTTTTTTTTTTAACTGAACATAAAATAATATCCAAGTCTAGTCAGACACTCCACAGAAAACAGAAGATGGCCTTCTGGAAACAAAACTACTGCATTACTGTAAGTGTGAGATGTTCTACTTATCAGGGAATGCAGCAATACAAAAAAATACCCTTGACTGAAGCTCACACAACAGCTTCTAGGTCACAGAAAATTACAAAGAATGGAAGAGAACGTGAAATACAATTGGTGTAAATAGACCTTTATATCTACAGAGAAAACAAACAACCTTAAGGATCTAACTGTGCATTAATCTGCTCTTTGAGACCACAATGAAGCATACGACCCTAGAGAAATAGCTACTGCTATCTGCATGTGAGAGATCACCTTTATTCAGGGAGGTTTGGGGAATGATATTCCAAGAAATCTAAGCTATTAAATTATACTGATTATGTAGCAGAACTCCTACCTTTCAGACACCTGGTCTTTGTCAGTACAGGGATTTCAAACGACAGAGGAAGTATCACCCTTCCCTGTCTTTGAAGGATGGAAGAATATGAACCTAGGACAAAATTCTATGGTGGATGATCAAGTATACACATTTTTTAAATTTAAATAATTTCTCTTTCATTATTGAAAAAATACTATTAATGAGGTAAACAGTAATGTTTAACTGTAATAATATACTTATCAACTGTAATAATATACTTATCTAGTTTCCTCAACAGCACTTGAACTTGTAATGAACGTGCATGAGCTTAACTTTCTAACACTGATGAACGGGAGCAGAACCAAACCGTTTATGTTTTTATGACACAAAAAAGGCAAGTTTATTTACTAGTATGTTTATAAACATGCTGAATTACGGTCATGTCTGTTAGATACCTGCCCTGATATCCATCAATCCTGAGATCTAAATCATCTCAGAGAGCATCCACTTTTCAAAGTAGTCCCAGGTTCTGTTCAGGAGTCCAACCAGTAGAGCAGAGTGTCCCAACCTGCAGTGCGCAGCCAGTCCCCAACAGCAACGTGACACCTACAGCCACCCTCTCCAACTCTTCCCATGAGACAAGTGTGTGCTGCGATTGCAAGGAGATTCCACACATCATTAACTGAATGTATTTTCCCTGAAACACAGCATAAGGTACAACTAAATACTTGGGGGAAAAAAAAAAAAAAAAAGGAACTAAAGAGACATCATCTTAGTTAATCTCATTTAATTGCTATGAGTTGATGACAATAGGACTTTTCAGAGATGGCTGATGTATCTTTGTACCAACACAGTGTCTCAATTTTGCAATAGCCTCTGTAATCAAAAGCAGGTGAAGTCACTGACACCAAAAACCACACAGACCAACATCCTCCTTAAGCCTAAAGAAAAAAACTGCACATCAAATCAGCCTGGGAGTGGCAATGTTACGCGAGTGGTTTAGACATGAAGCAAATCAAGGACACAGAAATTTCCCATAGGACACCGAGAGGAAACGTAGCTCCAAGGTAGGTTGGAACTCTGTGTACACATCAACTCTCTAAACTTAAACCTCAGTGGGCCTAGGCTGCGGTAGTAATTTAACAGAAGTGAATATACACTGAACAAGCACAGAAGAGCAAGGGATCACCACAAAACACCAATACTAGATGGAGAAGCATTGAAGGAGAGAAAAATAAAATTGAAAATGTATTCAGCAAGTTCCTGGATATTTGCATAATTTAGAAATAGCCCAAAGTAAATATTTACAGACAGCAGTCGTGCATAGGTCAGAAATTTCATCTGGAACATTTACATTTGAGGGACTAGGTAGCACGTTCAGTTCATAGCTTGCTATCTGAAACACTGATTCAGATTTGACTAAAGAACATAAATGACTTGAAGAGAACAAGACGGGCATCCAGGAAACCTTTGTTTGCATTATGAAACCACTGTCTGGTGAGTAGTCTGGTCTCAGAACTGTACTGTGTTACACTGCACCTGCATGAGGCTTACAACTTAATAGGTTGCCAAAATCTTAAATTTAAGTAGAACCTTAGATAATATTTTCATCACCCAACAGAATCTGCCTCTAGTAGGCAAGCAGAGGAAAAGGAGCAAAGCATTGTGATTCTGTATAACTGCAGCTGAGGTCTTTGAAAGAATATATTAGATGCCAGCATTAAGAACATCATTAGATCAATATAATACAGAACAAGATTGAAGACACGTTTTTTCTTGAATGCCGAAGACTTTTTCAGTTACTTTTATGCATTTAACAGCAGTCGAAGGACTGTCACTCTCCTCTCCCTGTGAGCATCTCTCATGCATGCTGTAACTGAGAAATGAAATCTCTTAGAAGATGCAGTTATGGAACCACAAGAATGGTAAAGGGGAGCAGAGAGAAGAAACTGAAGGGAAGCGGTCAAGTCTAACACTGCTTTTAGTTCAATTCTCGAGCAAGCTTCCTAGATCCCTTTAAATCACAGTGAGAAATACATATGCCCAGAAAGTTTAACAAAAATGAATGATTGTAAGAGACTGAAAGCATTTAAGATATATCAGCAGCAGCGCAATGCAGAAGTGTGAATATAGCTTGATTCTGTAGGTGCAATAATTCCTCTTTAAAACTTCAACCTGATGAGTTATAAACTAACTAACAAGATATGGAGAACTTTAAATATTCTCTCTATACACTAATAAATACAGATTATAACTCCAGGAGACATAAGACTCCCAATTGCTGCCCTTTTCCATGCTCCAGTAACAAGTTTAGGTACATTTCAGGGAGCAATATCAAACAGTATGTTTCAAATAAGCAAACTATATGCATGTAGGACACAACCAAACACTATTTCCTAAGCAACCTATACTACACTACATAGAAAAGTGACATAAAGAAAAAATTAACCACGCTTTCGCAAAAAGGGTCAGCCTGGTTAGCTTGTTTCCTCTGAACTTTTGAAGCCTTGGGATAAGTATGAAGGTCTTCCATCCCCCAGCACAAGACACTACATTTCAGCTAACTGGAAATCCACTTCAAATATTACATACTACTTTTCCAAATGTCAAGGTTGCTTTGTTAATCAGGAATAACAACTCTGTGCAGAATGAAACTCTGGTGTAAAATCACACCAGATCCACACAGCCCATATGAACAGTGACACAATGCTTTATGTCCACTTAAGGCACTTAAGTTGCAACCAGGGCTATCCTATTTAACAGGATAACAGTATTTTAAAAATAGCATATTCTTCCCCAAAATTCTAAAATGAACAAAAGCCCTACCTAGGCTCCAGTAGTTGGTAACTCTACTACCATATCTTGAAATACTACTTGATGCGAGGATACTGCCACAAAAGAAGTTCAAAACTAGACTTCCCTCTCACTATAGCAAGCTACCCTGCTATATTTTCTCCTTCAGTTACATCATATTTACATGATAGAGTAAAACACTGGTGAAGATCACATATGCAAAATGGAAAGAAACATGTTTCAGACAGCAACAGATTGTTCAGTCTACTTAAGCCAAACTAATACTACAAGTATGTATGAACCTTGACACTGACAGTTATTTTTTAAGTGCAGAAAACCAGTAAGTACCGAGTTCTAGAATTACTCTGGCTTGATGTGAAAGAAAAAGCCACTTCCACTGTGCCCTCTAGCCGCCCAGAGATGACAGGAGCTGGGGGATGTTTACAGGTCCCCAATGAATAATTCAGCATCAGCAACAACTCCCCAGCACCAACAGCCTCAGCGTGGGACTGGGACAGGCGGCCGTGACGTGGTCCTACACACAAGCTCTGGAAACAGGACATCTTCAGGCATGACCACATGCCTGCCCAAGCGTCCGAGTGTCTGTTTTAGAAAAGCTGGTCCCTTTTATTATTTTTTTTTTGTTAACTTGCACTTCTCTCTGCAGGACAGGGACCCGCACCCAGAGCACTGATGCTCTGCGGGGTCCCCCCGCACTTCCCCGGCAGGGCCCTCAGACCTTCCCCCGCACCAGCAGCGCCAAGAGGGGGGAAACCCCCCGCAGGCCCCGGCGCCGCCGCCCCCTCCCTCACCCGGCCCGCCTGCCCGGGCGGCTCCCTCGGGCCCCCCCGGCCCCAGCGCCCTCCCCACGGGGACGTGAGGCTCCGGCCCGGTGCGGAGGGAGGAAGAAGGGATGACCGGGGCCCCCGCCTCTTCCCCCCCCCCACCTCCTCCTCCTCCTCTGAGCGGAGGCGCTAGGCCCCGCTGCTCCCCCGCATGCCCCCCTCCCGGACCGCGGAGCCCCCCTCGCTGCCCCGCCGGGCCCCCTGCCCTTACCGAGGGCGCGGCGCTGGCGCAGCCCGGGCGGCGGCGCTGGCGGCGCTGGGCGCTCACGGAGTCTCACCTCAGCCTCAGCGCCACCGCCATCTTGCCTCCCCTCCCCCGGCTCCGCCGGCTCCGCCCCTGCTCGCCGGGTCCTGGCAGATAACGAACTAACGGCGGCGGCGCAGCCCGTTGGCTTCCAACGCCCGCCCGCCCGCGCCCCTCGCGCCGGCGACGCTCTTCGGACAGCTCCGGGCGGTGCCGGCCCGGGGGAAGGCGCGGGTGGGCGGCGGGCGCGAGCAGGGGCTGCGATACGGGGCTGCCAGGACCCGCGGGCTGCTGCCGCGGCGGCGGCGGCTCCTCCCGCTCCGCCCCCGCCGCGACGCGAGGGGGCGGCCGCCATGAGGCGGGAGCGGCGGCACCGCTGAGGCGAGGGGAGGGAAGCGGAGCGGGCACTGCCATTGCTCCCCGCGGGGCGCAGCCGAGGCCCCCTCGCTCTGCTGAGTTGGGCCATCGTCCTCTGAGGGGAGCCAGGGGGCGTTCAGTGAGATCCCCCTGAGGTGATTAAAAAGTAACGGGATGGTAGCCCCAGGGATGGGCTCGTCCTCCCCCAGCTTCGGAGCCGGGCAGATCGACACCGATTTATCACGGGCGCCGTAACGGGCCCGGCGGAGCGGGCGTCCCGGGGCCCCTGGGGCGGCAGTTCCCGCCGGGAGGGAGAGACCGCCCCCTCTCCAGCCTCCCGTGGTTTTATTAATGTCCCGGTGTTTTTCTTTCGAGCTTCTAGCCATGAATGACTCCCGGGGAAAGAAAATGTGTGAGCTGTCTAAAATCTTTTTTTTTTTTTCCTCTTGAATGAAGAGTGTGTAAATTGTGCCCCCAGTTCCTGCTGAGCTGCAGTTATGCTCTGCTGGCGCTGACAGCTTGTTCGATAAGGTATTCCTAATCTGCATGACATTTTACCTGCAAATGTGTAATTTCAGAGGCATTAAGATCACAGCTGAATCCCTTATCAATTTTACTGTGGTGAAAAAAAAAAAAGGTACTACTGGACACATTAAACTGTCTCATTGAGAGAATGTTGTTGTTGCCATGTTGCTATAATTTCCATTAAATGCGAGAAGCCAAATCTCGTGTTTGTGGGATATATGTGTCCACACAATTATTTATTCAGACTAGTAATTTTAGGGCTCACCCTGAGGCAAACAGGATTACTTGTTAAACAGGTATTGTACCAAAGAGACGGTCAGTGCCGCAGCTGAGCGCCGTGTTAACACCATGCGCCGTTAGCATGACGTGACGCATCCCTGCGCTGAAGTGTTTGCAGTTTTTGATCCTAGTCCTTGCTCATGACTCCCTCTGCTCAAAAACGAGAGGTTTCTGATGGGAAGACACGGGGTCAGGCATTGTCACTCCTAGTGTTCATCTCCAGATACTCACTCCAGATACCATCGTGCTTTCCCTCTTTTGTGCTCGCAACCTGCTCAGCTCACACACACCATCACTGCCAACCTAACACCAGTCTTCCATATTGCCCGCTTGCCTTGAAAAACAAACTCTCCATGTCACAGCATGGATTGCCCTTTCCATTTTTACTTTATTACTTCCTGCCTCTTTTCCTCTGCAGCTCTCCAGTGGTTGCCTTTACTTCTGTGTATCCAAACGCGTTTTTTTTTTTCCCTCCTTGCAGTCGCAGCTGAGGTAGCAGAGCAGGTCTCTGAAGACCCCCTCCTCTTGCCCGGCTTTGGAGATTTCCCTCAGCCCACGTGCCCTGGAGCGAGGTACGTGCGGCAGAGCCCACTTTGTCCCGTAGTTGTTGTTCTTAATGTGCCAGCGGGGACAACGGGTGAGCACGGGCCCTGCGCCACGAGCCGGTGCCCAACGGGGCCGGGCCGGGCCGGGCGGGCGGCTCCTCCCCTCGGCGGGCCCTTCCGCGCCCCGGAACCTCCGTGCGCGCCCCCCCGTTTCCTGCCGGCGCGGCGCGGGTCGCCATGGCAGCGGGGCCGCTGCTCTGGGCGCTGCTGCTGCCGCCGCTGCTGGCGCTGCTGGCGCTGCTCGGCGGCGCGCGCCGCCTGCGGCGCCGGTGCGCGGGCGGCGCGGGCGCCCTGGCGGCGGCGCGGGCCGGTGACGTCCGCGCGCTGCTGGTGACGGCGCACCCCGACGACGAGGCGCTGTTCTTCGCGCCCACGGTGCTGCGGCTGGGCCGCGGCGGGGCCCGCGCCGCGCTGCTCTGCTGCTCCGCAGGTGAGCTGCCCCGGAGGCCCCGGCAGGCTGCGAAGGGCCCCGCAACGCGCTGCGGTCCCGTCCTGGCGCGCGATGGCGCGCGTGACGTCACCCGGGTGACGTCATGGCCACGCCGAGCCTCGCAGCCCTGGGGCAGTGGCCGTGAGGTAGCTCTGCACCCCAAAAGCTCCTGTGCAAAAGCTCTGTGGTTTGGCAGATGATTTTGGGTCGCTGCATGGTGACATTGGCACGAGGTCGCGTTCGCCCGTCAGAACAGCGTCACATATGCGTGCGCTGTCAGAATATCACTTCTGCACAGCTCCACGATCCCATCGGTGGCCAAATCTGTTGCCTTGCCCAGTGGTTTCGCAATCAGACCTCGTATTGCAGCACCGAGGTACCCTCACGCTGTGCCAAGATGTCAGGAAGCTGGATAAATGTGGTTTGTTGTGGCCTCCTCACACTCCCTTGCTGTTCCATGGGCTTGCGGAGGACTTGCTTTGGGTGATCCAGTTTTAAGGCCATAATGATACATTGTAACACATCTAAAAATATCCGTTGCATAACAATCTAATCATAGAAAAATAGGCCCGAAGGGAACTCATGGTCGTGTCGTCCATTGGCCAACCTGAAGGCAGCATCAGTTGTGTCTTAAATTTTAAGAACACTTTTCTCTGTTCTGTTTTCTTTGGGAAGGCTCCTCAGATTGCGTGGTCTATTTCAGTGCTCCATTAGTTTGTTTTTTGTTTTTCCAAATCATTTTTTAGGCTTGTTTCTTCATGTCTGATCTGCCATGAGCATGAAAATTAGAGTATCCCTTTGTAGCAGCCTGTTACATATTTTAAAGATTGTTATCCATTTCTCTTATCTCCTCCAGACTAAACAACCCTTTTTTTGCAGTCTTTCCTCCTAGATGTTTCCTAAATCTCTGATTGTTTTCACTGCCCTCCTCTATACTCTTTCTCAATTGGTTCACATCTTTTCTGAAGTCCTGTAACAAAAAATGTGGAAGCAGGACTCCTGATGAAGCCTTTCTGGGGCTGAGGAGAATGGAAAGATTCTTACAGGCTGCACAACTGTTCTCCAATATACGGATTTTTCACAGTATGTGACACTGTTGTTTCATGTTCCTTTCGTGAGTCACTAAAGCTCCAGTTTTGTTCTGCAGAACTGATACTTAATCAATTGTTCTTCCAGGTTCGAGGTTGTAATATTGTGCCCGGTACAGCTCTACTATTTATCATTTTATTATCATCATGTTGCTTATTATGTGCATAAGAAACAGCCCCATCTTAGCTGATCTTTCAGACTGTGTTGTTGTAGCTGACTTCATGAGACTATGGTGAAGGCTGAAGATATTTTTTATGTTTGTTTAGGGGAGTGTCTTAGAATACAGACGTTAACATCTTTCTTTGACAGCTATTTGTATTTGGCAAGAGAGCATTTTTGAAAGGCCTAGCTAGTTCACTGCCAACTCTTCTTTGTTCTCAAAGCTTTGTGTCACACAGACCATCTAGGTGAGAAGGCAGGAATTCAGCTATTGTCAAAGTCTAATGGTGGAATGGCTTTACTGATCAGTGTCTGCTTCCCATTCAAGATTTACTGCAGAGCTTTCAGTTGTCTTTGCTGAGAGACAAAGGTCTGTAGATCCCATTTGGCTTTTGCACAACTATGAGGAGATTACTGAAGTGCAGTTCTGCTATGTCAGTTTGGGGGATTAATACACTTAAGCCATTAGAGAACTTTCCAAAGATATGCTGTGTTTCTGCTTACTTTCTTTTAACCATTTTTGAACTGTATTCTTCCTGCAGTGACATGACATACTGAGTGTATGAAACTGCCTTCTATTTACTCTCCTGCATGCCTTCTAAAGGAGCTAGCTGCTCCTATAGGAGAACCTATTCACTGAGCTAAGAGATTTTTCTCTGCCCCTTATTAGTCTTTTGGGTGATTCAGCTGGTTCATCCTCTTGTTTGTGTGATTGATGATGACAAGTGAGTTGATCAAAGACTCTGTAAATTGTAAAAGTGAGACAAAATCATTACTTAGAAACCATCGTACTTGCAATTTTCAGATATCAATCAAAATGCCTTAGAAATGAATCAGAATTACAGCACTCTGGAGAAAAAAAAAAACAACAGAAATTGAATAATTGATTCAACTATTAGCTCAGTATAAATGTGATTTGCTGTCTCCCATAGCTGACTGTATTGTGAGAACTGCATGGATGAGGTCCAGCCACATCAGCTATTCAGCTGTTTTTGCTCTCAGTAGCTGCCCATATTTTCTTGTTAGCATTTGCATATTCCTGATGTCTGATACATTTCTCAAGCATGGAAAATGTATCCGTCCCCTTGACTTCAGCAGAAATTATGTATTTTGAGAACAGCAAGATCATTTAGATAAAACACCACCTGCATTTAGCTACTCCATTGCATTGCAACAGCAGATGTGTTGTCTTAAAACACCAGTATAATTAACGTCCAGGAAAATAAAAGTTTAAAATAAACCCTGTAGAACTCATGTACCGTCTGAGTAAGCTGCACACTTGAGTTAATTTTGCTGACATTGGAACATGTCATCCAGGCTGCAGACTACCAAGCTGGTGGGTTTCTTAATAAGCCCACAGATAATCATTGTCCTAGTCACCTAAAAGCATTTGCTTGCAGTCTGCAGCAAGAAAGACTTTTTCCTAGTTACTGTTTCCCTTTTTCAAAATCATACAAAGCTTGCTAGTGATGGCACAAATTGCAACAGTGCTGTAGACAAATGCTTTATTCAGATGACTCATACCCACAACAATAAAAAGTTTTACTGTAATTCAAGACAGCTGACTACAGACTTGAATCATACATTAATACTCAGATGTATTATTTACATTTTATTGCTTCAAAGTTAAAATTGGTTGCAAGTACTGCCCTGTGTGGGGCAACAGTCTTGAATGGGCCAGTGCAGCTCTGGCATGGGCGTCTCATGACCGATGCCAAAAAAAAGAAGAGAATGAAAGGGCAAGATGAGAAGAAAATAATTAAATGAAGAAGCAGTTAGTGCTCTAACATAACAAATTGTGTTCCTGTGCCATTAATCCCAGTGTTTTATTCTGTATTTTTTTCCAAATGCCTTATCTAAGTGAAACATGGAAAATTGAAAAAGTTATTTTCAGTGTTGCTACATTAGCTCCTGTCTGAATTTCCTCTGTGAATGGTGCAGACTTAGAAATCTTTGCCTGAAAACAGAGGTTATGATGGAATTGCTAATTTCCTTGACCTTTTTCCCTTTTTTTGGGGGGGGAGACTCTGTTTTGTCGATGCTCTGTTGCACTTCCCTAGTGTTATACGACAATTGTTGCTCATTAGAAGTGGCTCAGAATGTACTAGAAACTTTAGTTAGTTAAAGAATACCTATCAGTGAGGGAGGTTTTCTATATATTATCTACACTGTTCTGTTCCAAGAACTTTGGACTTACCTTTTGACTTGGTTCTGTGGAGCAACATGCTACAGAACAGGAAGGAGCTCATGGTACCATGTGTAGCAGTGAAGGAGGAAGGACTCTTTGTCCTTCCTAAGGAGATTAATTTTTATCAATTTGTTGTGAATATCTATCTACTAAAAGTGGACTAAGACCACACTGACCTCCTTCACTGAGCCTACTTGGAAATTTGCCAGTGGTAACAGCCTTTTGTCACCTCCTGGAAAGGCAGTTTCTTCTGTATTTATGAAAAGCTCTTGCTCGTTTTTTTTTTTTACCATTGTGCTGTACTGGTGGCTTCCATTTAGGTAATGTATAAATAATTGGTCCATATATGAGCGAATTAGAAGACTTCCTCCTCCCCCCCCATATCCCTCAACTTGCTTAAGGAATTCATCAGAAAGGATACTAAGGCTTACTAAGATTTTAACAATATTCAGAAGGGGATTAGGCATATGCCAAAATAAATTGAAAAGGCCAAATAGAAAGCTTAGAAGGAATATTGATGTTTTAAAGAATGAGGTGTCCATTAATTAAAGAAGTGGTTGGAAGCAATTTTCCCGTAAGCAGGTTACTTCAGAGGTTTTGACTGGAAGATTTTCTGTTTCTTTGGCAGAAACATTTAACATTGGCCACTCTCAGAAGGAGGATACCAGACTGCTTGGGCCACTGTTCTGTTCAATCTCTGATGTCCTTCTCAAATAAACCCCTGAACAATAAGCCAAGTTCAGTATACAGGCATGGGACTATGGTCAGAATTTTGCCTCAGCACTTTACCATGGGCCAAGCTGAGTGTTGCTCAGATAAAAGTTTTGAAGTTTGTTCCAGTCTCTTAAATGAAGCCCTCAATTTATTTATTGTGTGATGCTTGTTGCTTTGAAAAATAAAAGTTCATTACATGTTAAACTAAACTAAACTAGTTTTACTGTTTTTGTTATTTCCAGGAAACTATTACAATCAAGGAGAGATTCGTAAGAAAGAACTGGAACAGAGTTGTTTACTTCTGGGGATTCCTGCTGCCAACGTAACAGTTGTTGATCACAGGTAGCAAGTTTTCATTTATAGCATAATTCTGCTGCAGTTTGTAAAAGGGAGGAAAACTTAACTTGAATCTTCAGTGAAAGTTTACAGAACTGTTCTGAAAAGTCTTGAAGAATCTCAAAAAAATTGTTAACTCTTAACATAAGAAGATTAAATTAATTCAGGGGACAGTTCAAATGTATAGTGGTGAACACAGAGTCCTTAAATTAAACTCTGCTGATAACATCATTTAGAATAACGATAGTCATCCTTCTTGGAGTCTGGCATAGTGTGTCTGGGTAACATGATAATAATATTTTGTTACTCTTGGTGCTGTGTTATCCAAAGCAGTTACAGATAAGTCTTCCCTGAATTGCCTGTAGCAGGTTTGTGCTGGAAATAAAACTATTCCGGAGGATTGGCTATATCATCACGATACACTTATTCCTTCTCTTGATTATAAAGTAATCATAGCTAGCTTAAATCTGTGTTTCACGATAAGATAACAATATAAACATGCCAGCTATGATGCTGTCTATAAAAAACGTTGTGCCCTGCATGTTTATGATAGTCAGCGCTCCAACAGAGTGCTCAAAAAGGGAGATCTGTCCTCTCCGTCAAAGAAGTCACCCTGACAATAGAAATTGCTGATAATATATTTTAGGGAGATTTAAAACTAGGGTTGCTTGGGGTTTGTTTGTTTATATGTTTGCATGGGTTGTTAATTCCCAACAAGTTTTTCATCTGTGAGCTAGTCATTGACTGGCTTTAATGGAATAATCTGACACAAAGAAAACATCCTCTCTCTTCTTGTAAAGGAGGCTACTGCTGGCAAAACACGGTGTTGTGTTTCCCTTGACTCTAACACTCCTGCCCAAGTAACTGTGATCGCTGATGTCTACTATAAATATTAACTGTAATTTAAAATATATGTATAGTTTAGAATCAGGTATAGGCATTAGCAGAAGTCTTTTGTCATATGAAACATAACATTAATTTGGTTCATCTAAAAGTATATTTCAGTTAAATGCTTAAAGTCGTGGACCTGTATTCATTCATCCTGATTTGTGCTACTCTTGACAGGGCCATTGTGGGATTTCATTGCATTTACGATCTGGATTAGTTTTGGCTATAGAAAAAATGAATTATTTGTTCATTGTGGTATGTTCATAATGAGTATTAAAAACAGTGCATAATGGGATGACAGTAAAATTCTTTCAATTTAAGCTATGCAAGATTTCTATTTGTTTTGAGGTGTGACATTGTTTTCTCTAGTTGTGTGTAGATATGATGGTGGGCGATAAAACTTCTGTGTTTTGGGATTAACTCAGACACTCTGTTCTGAGGGGAAGATTTTAACACAGAATCAATGAAACTCAGAAGGTAACATTGGAAGGGCCTCTTGTATTGCCTGGTCCCTGTCCTTCAAAGCTGAGGCTGACAGAAGCTGAACTGAATACTGACTGCTAGGAAACACAGAACAAGAGGTTGTTTCTATTGTAAACAACTGTCAAAATTTATAAAGAATGATTTTGTTTTAAAAGTTTTACCTTTAATAGCAACAGATTGATTTAAGGCCACACAAACTAGAAAAGTCAAAGTTGAAACAATCTGGCTCCAAGCAGGCCCTTTTCCCATGAAAATATTTTCCCTTGAGCTAAGGCAACAGAAACCACAGTCCAGAATATGAATCTTCTTGAGTTCTTTGCTTTTTTTAGCCTTAAGTCTCTCTCCAAGTTTTGGCTCACTTAAGAAAAGAAAACTGTATCGGAGTTGTTTTTTCCTTTAGAATGAAAGGAGATGTTTCCCTTCGCTTCTGAAGAACTGGTTTTGAATAACCTTGTGTTTTGTAGTACAGTCGTATGACAACGCCCAAAATGGTTGAGGACGGATAAAGAAAAAAAAAAAAAGAACACAAATACGCTTTGATTTGCACAGCATAAAGGCTGCTAAATGAACTCGTCGTCATTTTAAATTTACACAAAGAGCACAAACCCCAGAAGCCTCCTGGTCTTTCATCCTCTAGCGCAATGTGTGGTTGGTTCATATGTGATGCAAATTTCCTGCTACTGCTCAATAATCCCCCATCATACACAGTCCAGGGAACAGCTTTTTGCAAGTAATACTTGGGCTTTTTTAATAGAAAAGTGAGGACTGTTTCAGAGAAAAAGTTTGGATAATGCCTCCTTCCTACTTCTATTACTAGCATAACAAAAGTTAATGTAAGTGTCTTATACCTGATTTCTTCCAGTCGATATAGTACCTGAAAAGACTGATCCTTCCTATTGTCCAGAGATTTTGGTCATGGATTAGAATATATAGTGTTATTCTAGGAAATGGTTTAGATTTTGAGGTCTTTATTTCTGAGGTCTTAGATTGCTTTGAGATAGCCAAAGTGCTGACTTTTGCTCAGAAAAGTTAGGTGTGTATTTACAATGCATTATTTGCTCTGTGCTTACTTGTCATGTGGGTACTCTTTGTGAAAAACATCTGTGAATTGAGTTTTAGCAAAATGGTGTAAGAGATAATGGTATAAGAGAATTTTCAGAGGACTCTGGTTTTCTAAAACAGCTGTATTTTCCAGTAGTTTGTACAAAGCACTGGAACTCAAGGCTCCTGAATCTTACTCTTGTTCCTGAATTCCTTAAGGCCAGTAGCTTTGCTACTGTCTCCAATCCTCATTTCTGTAATTTACAGATTATATAGAAATATTTGCCAGTGTGGCATCACGTGAGACTTGCTAAGTTAATATCTGTTTCTTACCACTAGATTCCTATTAAATTTGTCTTGGGAGTGCAGTTCAGCTCTTCAGCTGAACTGCCCAGTCTTCCATGGGTATTGTTTAAGATCAGAACCCTTTGGCTTTTGTTGCTCCTAACTCTTTAGAAAATTTTCCATCTATATAAAGATGTAGCATAGCACATTGCTTAAGGACTGTAACTGGCACACGGCCCATCTAACATTTCTTATGCAAACACTGGATGCTTTACATTATCCAAGCTGCAGATTTGTATTTTGGTAAGGAAACCCCAAAGGATTGCTAGGTCTGGATCTGCTCCAGCCATTGTAGTGTGGAGCTGAGTCATGCTGCTTCCTCTTTCTTTGCATAATCTACAATTGAGTGAGTAAAATTTTCAAGCTGCAAAAGGGGAAATGTGTCTGAAAGCAGTGGGACAGGCTTGCTCTGCAGTCACACTTGGCCAAGCAAGTCTAAAGCCAAGCACAGCATTTTGAGTTACGTGTGACTTGTAGAAAGAAAACTGCAGTCAGCTAGTCAGTCTGTGATAAAATCTATGTTCTACCATGAACCAAAAAATTAATTAGACCAAAATCTCATTAATCAGCCCCTTGCCTTAAATGATACATAAAGTATAGCCAAGGTTGCTGCAGCAGCATTAGCTTAGTCTCAGACAACCACTTTGCACTGAATCTTCAGCAGATATTTAATGCAATTACTGTATTTGTTCCCTCACTTTAAAAAACTCAGGTCTTCTGCACAAATATGGTTCCAAACCATAACCACATTCCAGCCTTAAAGCTATTTTCACTTTCTGATTACCATTAACAAAAATGAAGCCCAAATTATTTTTTTTCCTAATATCTGTTTTAATTTCATTAAAAGATAAACATCAGGCCACATTTTACTGCAGCTTCTGCAACTTTGATCCTGACCATACTGGACAGAAAGGAAAACTGACTGTTTGCATCTTTAATGTGACCAACCATGTTTGGCCTGAGTTTGTAGTCCAAAAAAAATAATAATAATAATAGCTGGGATTTGTGTAAACTAGAAAACTTTCCACTCACAGTACAAAGGCTTTCTGCAAATAATGTTACATCTGTTTCCAAGTTTCCATGGAAATTCCACTCCTTCCACTTTTTTATTATTATAATTTCACTCAAGTCCAAAAGGGCTTTGCTTAGACAATGCCCGGGAGAGAAGACATCTGCCCAGGCAGAATCATGGGCTATCTCCATTTTTTTTTTTATGAGGCTGCAGAGAGGCTCAAATTCACTGTTTTCATAAGTTTCATAGATGGTTCTTTGTGGTTGGGGTTTTTTTCCCCTCCTACAAGGTAAATACATTTTATTGCACTTCCTCATGTTTGACTTTCAAGGAAGTTGTCTGACATGGGGAGCTGGTGGAAGGAAGTGAGTCTGTAAGGTCATGGGAAAAATATATCTTTAAATAAATATTGTGTGTCTGATGTGATGATCAGAAAGATATAAAAACATGCAGACCTTTAAAGAATGAAATATGTAACTCAAATCGTGAAGCTTTTGATTAGAAATTAAAAACACATATACAGATGGTTAAGGAATATATGCAATTGAGTGAGTTCCGTTTAGATTTACTTAGATGGTCTGTAGATGACTTTATTGATTTGAATACCGGCTGCTGAGTGCATGAACACTGAAGATGCAAGCTCTATCGTAGAAATATGTACCACAATATGCCTGAGAACTCAGGGCACCAGAGTGAGGGGGAAAATCCTGGCCCCAGTGAAGTCTGTCATTAATAACGGTAGAAGCTGAAGGTTTCTGCATCTCGCTGTGTAATGCCAGGGGAGCTAGAACTAGCTCCCCAAAAAGTGCAATCCGCTCCCTGGCAATCCAGGTCAGCTCTTGCTATTCTTAGTGGCCTGATTTTTCACCATTAACTTCATGTATTTTTGCTTTTGTCTGACGTGGCTTCAAAATAGAGCACAGAGGCTGTATTAATGATATTCATAATTTAAGCTTTCAGCATCGTGTGAACCTTTTAAAATTTAATTCTCTATGAGGAGGTTTCTTTTTCCAGTGTCTGAGTCAAATTTAAGTCATAGTAATTAGTTACCTTCTGTCTTTCTAACTTCTTTATGGAATTATAGTTTGGAATTTTATTTTCCTGCTGATTCTAAAAAGCCAAGCTCTAAATACAATAAAATAGCTGCCATGCTTTATTGCAACAGAGCTGCATATTCAGAAGTAAATGCCAGAATTCCTCTAGATTTACTTATCCCACCAGTGCTGTAAATCTCTCTAATTTTTGCAGCATTTTTTTTAAATCAAGTAACATCTCTGGGGCTAGAAGGTCTTGGGTAAAATTCAGTGGCACATTAAGTGTGTATTGCAAGGAAATCATCTTGCCTCTTGTGAATCAGAAAAACTTATTCCTAATCATGCTGAGTACAAACGTGTTTTACCATTTCAAGAGCCTTTGTTCCTTAGGTGGCTGTCTCGATCTTGATGTAAGCTGATGCAAGTTTGATTCAGGCCAGGAACCATCACTGTAATCAGCACAGGTTGTTTCAGGAGGGTGGGAAAGCTAGTTGGGGCCGAGGACAGGGAAATGCGCTGGAACAGGGAAATATATCGGAAATCATGTGTTTTTCAGTGTTATCTTATTTAGTGCCATTTTGAAAATGTTCTGCATGTGTTAGACAGGCATCTTCTCCGGAGCAAAGAAAAGCTTAAAATTCAGCGTTGACATTTAAAATATATTGGGAATGCTTTCCTCCTCGTGCTAGCAGGAAAGATATAATAAAATATAGAAAGATATGGCCATTAGATTAAAGCAGTTTTCCATGACTAAACCCCAATACCATTTTAAAGCCCTTCTCACAATAATGGTTTGGGCGTTAACTCCTCGTCCACAAAAACTGCGTTGTTTCTTTGCATGTTCACATAATCTTACCTTAATTGTAGCTACATTATAAAATGCTGAGTGTGTCAGTTAGAGCTATGAAATCTGAGACTATGGCCTCATTTGGAAACACTATCCAGTTGCATCTGCATTGGACTGAATTTTCTGCAGATCACATAGTTACTGGGCTGAGAACGGGCATTTGCAGCATCTCTTGGTTGAACTCCCTTTGGGGATCAGTCTAGTGAAGGGCAGAGTCCCCTGAGTTCTCTCGGAGGTCAGGACTCCTCGTGTTTGTGGCCCTTGCAGCCCGTGTGTGTCTCCCTTCTCGCTTTAGCTGGCGGTAGATGCAGGGATTTCCCCCGGCAGGTCTCCGGAAGATAAGTTATTTCAGTGTTTCCAAGGACCTCATGACATTAAAGACAGTTATAGTCTTATTCTTGTTCTCTTCATCTAATTTTGCTAGTTAAACAGTCACTGGAAAAATGGTTGGAATAATCAATAGATGAGCCTTGGCAGCAAGGACTGTGTTAGGGTGGTTAAGGACAGCATATTTTTAATTCCAAGGCATTGTGTTGAAGGCGCTTGGGCCACTTCAGATGCAATGGTGCAGTGTCTCGCTGAGTGCCAGCAATACAGTCAGTTCATCTTCAGAATTCCCACCGAAGCTGGAAGGCGTCTCCGCTGCCGACAGTTAGTAAGGAAGTGCGTGCGGCGCCGGAGGGATGGGTGGGAAGCGTTCAGCGACTGGCTGGCTCAGGTTGGGTTGATGAGCTGCACAAGGGTGTCATCAACACTGGGGCTTTGGGACAGGGGCTGCCGTAAATCCCTGAGAAATTCCTCTCCCCCTAAAAATAATTGCAAAATATTCAATGGGAACCCTTCCAGCTCTTTTATTTAAAGGCAGAATCAGGATGAATAAAATAGATATGTTTTATGGACTTCACTCCTGGGTAATAAAATGAGATTAGTCACTCTCAGGCTAATTTATTTTTTTTTATTTCTCATGTAACAGTAGGAGGAGCAATGTTTGGACTGCGGATCTTGTCCTCAGAAATGTAAAGACTCGGTGGAATTTCTTTCTTGATGTACACTTAGAATCTTTGTTTTTATGCAACCTATGTGTGAAGTCTGCACCCCATATAGCTGGTGGAACTGGAAACTGTAGAAACTTGGATTTATTTCTTTCTTTTCTCAGAACCATCTTCTGGTCCCATGAAAATCAGGAGGAGTGTGGGCACTGACTTCAGTAGGACCAGAAATTGGCCTTGTAACAGTGAACAAGAGAAGACCAAAGTCTTGTTTTAAGAAATACTAGTACAGAGAAAGTTGGAAAAACAACTGTACAATGGCTGTTGGATAAAATATGTTTTTTCTTAATGACCTTCCAGTTCAAATTGGCTCTGTTTACATATAAATGAAAAGCTGGTTTGTCTAATTGCCAGCACAGCAAAACTCAGTCTGCAATCTGCATATCCAGCTGTGTCTTTTGCCTCTGACATCCTCCCAGTAATAAAAGTTGTATGGCTGGGCCTTGGCTAGAAGTGCAGATGATGTGTGAGCCAGAATAGCATTCAGCCTGCTCTTCCTCTGCAAGACATTAACAGTTAAAACTTGTTTGTGTCAATAAAATAAGCATATACAACTCCTAACCCCTCAGGGACCAGATATGATGGATAAGAAGATGCTCTTTTTCCATCATTATATTTCTGACCCTGATCATTTTAGGGGGTGTTTTAGGTCTAATGTAATGATTAGACCCTGATCATTCTGATCCAGACTCATTTTAGTAGTGAGTCTGTGAGAGCTCAGATTTTTTACTACCTCAGTACTAAGTTAGAGGAGAAGCCTTTATGGTGTTTACTTGTGATAATGCAGCATCCCTAGAATAGATATAATTGCAGCATCCTTTGCAGGGCTACCTGCTCCAGGTTCTTTGTTCTTTGCCTTCAGAGTACTGAAAGAGCCAGTGCTAGCTGCAGTACTGCAAGTGCTGTCTTTGCTCTGCAAACCTGTACTCTTCACAGTTTGCCTGTCAGATTGACAAATAGAGAGGTACAGTCCTTCCTCAGCAGAGAAATGTTACTGCTAACTTGTCTACTAGTTTGTACTTTTCTGTCTTAATCTTCCCTCTGGTGTTTTGCTAGTGAACTAGGCTATTTGCTTGATTTGCAAAGCAAAGGCTCCCCAGCTTTGCCTTAGGGAGGGTTCCATTAGCAGCTTGTTAGGAACGTGGGTGCTGCATCTGGTGGGAGAGGAAGGTGCCAGTGGGGTGCGGGGTGATGGAGAGGGCCCATGTCCCGGGACATCACATGCTGTCTGGATGTGGGTACAGCCACCTCAGTTCAGCGGAGCAGTGCAGGACAAAACTATATTCACTGCAGGCTGAGTTATACCCATGCTGGGAGTTCTGGCTGCAGGACAGAGCTCCATAAGCAATTTCACTTGCAGGTTGCACTTCGGCTACCTCATTGTAAAGGACACCTTACAAAACTCTATAGCAGTTACATGTAGCGAGTGTTAGCTCCACTATTTCCCGTAGTAAAAAACTGCTCAAACTTGAAGCTCAAGATTAAAAGCTCATCCAGTTGACAGCATCACGGTATGAACTAGCAAAGGTGCTCTCAGCAGTGTAGACTCTAAGATTCCCTAAATGCTCCTGACTGACTGCAGTGGGTGTTAGTCTTTGCAGCAGGGTGATCCAGGACCTTTTTTTTTTTTGAAGCATCCCACAGCAAGAGAATTCCCATCTGTACTTTTTGGCTGAGTTTGTTGTGACATGGCCTGTTGTTTTTGCAGTCTGTGTCCATTCTCGAGTTCCTCCAGGCATCCCTTTAAATGAAACATTGCATCATTGAGGAAATAAATCCATTAAAAGTGAATGCTTTCACCAAACAGTTGGAGCAAATATCATCAGCTCTCATATACCAGAAATGGATTTGCAAGTGGGCATTGCAAAATTTAAGAAGAACAATAGCCTTTCTTGAGTGGTCTGATAGAACAGTGTTGCAAAAAGCAGAGCTGTGCAATTATTCTTTTGCCACACGATGAATGAAGGTTTCATATTTGCACAGATAGGATGTAGAGCCGTTACCAGGCAAAGCAGTTACAAAGCAATGGGGCTTCACACTTCAAAATCCTTTTGAAGGAAGAGAAATGTTAAGTTCTCTGCTGAACTCTGCTAAGCTCTCTGACCTTATCTGTGTGTCTCACTTTCTCCCTGTAATAATCCTGCCTTTCCGCAGTGCTGCAGGAATGGGCTAGTTATTTGCATACTATTTTAATGGTGTGAAATGCTGTGTAAGTGCTAAGGCTCATTGTTAGGGTTTTCCTTTCTGGCCAAAGGGTTAATTTCCTTCTTCAAAGAAGGAGATCTGATTTAGGTTTGAAATGGTAGGAGGGAAGACAGAGGATTTTGTTCTGCAGGAAACTAGGTCAGCAGGTTTTTATTATCGTGCTCGACAGCCCAATGTGGTTTGCATTTAGGAATGAACTCGGTTGACACTGTGTATGGTCGATTTCCTCTTCCCAGAAAGCAGGCCTCAAACATCGCATTATGGCTTTCCCAAATCGAATGCAAGAGAATATCTAGTGATAGAAACACAGGCAATCATGAGTTTGTTAGCTGGACTGTTAGAGCTGTCTGTCAGGAGTGACACAGGAGCCCACACTGAAGTCCAAGATTTTGGAGAGGAAGAACAATAGGGCAGGGATCTTTCCAGCCACTGCGACTGAAAAGACTCAGTCAAGTGTCTTCAAAATCGCAGAGATTTTCATTCTTTTCACCCTGCCTCTACTGATGGTTGTTCTACAGTGCTAACCTGTAGCACTGTTTGTTTTTCGTTTGGACGTGGTGAGATTCTGATCTTGGTCCTGGCAAAGAACATTTGGAATCATTTCTCAACTTTTCTTTACAGTGTATTTTTCACCTTACTGATCAATAAAAATCCAAGTGTTTATAACTTCAGAAAGCCCTATTTTGTTTAGATCACAGGGATTAGGTAAGGGCGATAGAGCTTAGAAAATCTGTTTGTATGTCTAGGAAAATTTCTGAGTGCTAGGATTTAAGGCTGAACATCTATTTTCAATTTTATACTCTTGTTGTTTTACAGCCTTTAATGTGATTTAATGGCTTTTCAGTATAATAAAAACATCTAATTCTGTCCTGTTTTAGTCTTCATTCAGTTCTGGCATCGAGATCCAGACATTTTTGCAAACCAAGTTTGGCTTTTAAAGCTGAACAAGGAAAATACAGGCAATACTGAGAACAGACAGCAGTAGGTTGCCAGCAATTCCTGGAAATAATGGAGTTTCACAACCATACCCTGCAGATTGGACATTTAGGGAGGAAAATATCCTTGCGGCTAACATGAACAGAATAATGAAAATGCAAAGTGTGTTGAGGAAGTTTATTATGGTAAAAATTCAAATGCTATTCTTGGGTTTAAACCAAAGAGCATAATACCAAATGCTTCAAAAGGATGACAGCATAGAAATAACAGTGTTATTGAATACCGGTCAGAAATCTGTGCGCAGTCTCTCCTGAATATGCTTTTGATGTCCTGCTAGGCTGCACCCTTTAGTCGTTCAATGCCTTTGAATCTTTAAACAGTTTCATCTGCAAGAAATGTGCTCGTATAATCATCCTTTGAAATGTGCACGTGTTAAACAGGGAATGAAGGAAGCTGAACTTCTCTCATGCTGTTGTGCCCTTCCACTGTTGGCACCTGCGACTGAGAGGCAAGAGGACAACAGTGTGTGTCAGGGTTAGGGAGGACGGGTAGCAGACAAACACACGGACACAAACACATGGACACGATAAAACATTCGAGCCCAGGCAGCGTTTTGGAAATTGCCTTCTACGTAATCAAAACAGAAGGAGCTGTAGGAGAATCTCCGTTGCTTCACCCAGGGATGAAGAATTCTTTCACTCAGATTTGAAGTAATGATTAATAAAATACCACTAAGTTGCTGGAAGGCTTGTGCCGTATTCCTTACTCCCTATAGTTAACTTTGGAATTTTATTGTTAGCGGAAGAAATAAGAGGTGGAAAAGATTTCCTGGCTAGTCTATTTTGGGTTCCATATGTCAGTCATAGGAAGATTTGGGGATGTGGCACGTTAGGTCAAGAAGGCTGGTCATTCTTGCTGTAAATAACAAGGGTAAAATCCTGTGTTTTTGTAGAGGCTTTTTGTGCCCCAAAGGAGTTCATAAAGGATCACAAATCATTAGCGTACCGCAACCATCACTGAAAATATGTTAGCTTCTGGGAGGAAACAACAACTGTCAATAGCGCTCAGTAATGCCACGCATCTGTGAAAAACGCCTGCTGTTGTATATTTGTGCTATTTCAAATGAATTAACTCTAAAGTTTCTAGACGGAAAGGGAGCTTGGTAAGGCAGAAGAGCCCTGCATATGCATCAGTGAGTGAACAGATGCTTGCAGCAGACTGCTGGATAAACAGATGCTGAGTGTAATGCTGGTGTACAAAATAAGCCATTTGTGCCCATTTGGGAGCTGTGCTGCATAAAGGATGCAGCCTGAAAATTTAAGTAGGTTATGATGTTCCCTCCTATGGCTGGGGTTAGAGCTCAGTGCAGCTAACTGCAGAGCAGTCACTTTGTGGAACAAACACGAGGGCCCTAAACTAAAATAATCTTTCAGAGAACAATGATTTCATATGGGTATATTTCTTTTTGGTTTTTAAATGTATCCTTCTCTTTACCAAGGAAAGTAGCTATTTAATGGTTAGAATATGATCTCTGAGCTAAGAACACAAACCTTGTTTATCCCTTTCTGTGGTATAA
This sequence comes from Tinamus guttatus, assembly GCF_059628265.1. Classification (NCBI taxonomy): domain Eukaryota; kingdom Metazoa; phylum Chordata; class Aves; order Tinamiformes; family Tinamidae; genus Tinamus; species Tinamus guttatus. Next base: position 573,049 of record NW_028289014.1, on the reverse strand, counting down.
AATATATTTAGTCTTGCTTTATTTGTAGTTACTACTCCTTGGTGTTTTAACTGGTAATTAACCAGTTATGCTTTGATAGTTGTTTACAGCTGGGAACAGGCTGACAAGAATGGTGCTCTTTGTTCCCCAGGGAAGAGGGAATTGTGCCAGGTAACTACCCCGTATCTGTTTCCCAAACTCAGATAGTCATTTCCAGGGGCAATCCCTGCACCAGGAGATAGGCAGCAGCAACCTCCTCTCAAACATAGCTGCTCCACTAGGGATCTTGTCTGAGAATGGCAATCATTTGCTTGACTCATTTTAATGACAATATAGTGCAGACAAAAGGTGCTAGATTGAAAGCACTAGTGAAGCAAGGACATAGGTCCCATGCACTATAATTCAGAACAGAGTAAATTTCCATGCAAATGCGTGTTGGTATATTCTGTCACTGCTTCAAACTGATTGCGTGTATTTGTGAGATTACTGTCCAATATGATTCAAATTTTGGCCTCTTTTCTTGGATGCAAATAAGAAGATTAATTGGAATAGGTCTAAAAATGTATTAGTATTTAAGGGAAATTTCTTTTCGTCTCCTTTTCCATGCCAATCCTTTACACATTATGCTCCAAGAAGTACCATAAGTTGAGCTGAAGCTTTGCAGCCCCTCTGTACAGAGTCTACATACAGCTGCTGCTCTATTTAGTGTTCTCTCTATCAACGGGGAGGTAGGGGGCATTTTTTATCTCCGTCTTCACATATCCTCATTCCAGGGGAATGAATCTTGTTAGAGCATTCTAGAGCAGTGTTCTGCTAGCCCAAGACCTTGATATTTAACGTGTTTGATACCCCCTCCTACAGTGGCTAATTCTGTTGACTCAGTATCTTTCCACAGCATCCTTGCTGGGACTTGCTCTCAACTCACCAGTGATCTCTGGCTCCGCAGCAGCTCTAACACCTGAGGGATCCCCAGCCAGTCTTGGCAATTGGACCTTCCCACTGACCTGTATTAGCTCAACAAGTTTTGGGAGTCTTCCCAATTCTGCTATTGCTGTTTACAGCCACAGTAACTAACTCCTGACATTTATTCCCAGCTTGTTCTCTGATTGCTGGGACTTGGTGGCTGTTTGCACATGGGGCCCTTCTGATAACGCAGGCATTTGACCTTTCTATTCTTAACCCATTAACATTTAGAAAAGCTGCTCTCCTCACCTCTACAGGCTGCATTCCTCCCCCCTTCCCCCAATATCCCTGTTCCTGCCAGATAAGATTACGCCTGGGTTATATATTGATCTAAGAGCAGAGTGCCAAATGCAGCCCACACCAGTTCAAGGGCAAATACTGAATCCGTATGAGCGAGTTCACATGCTTCACTTCTGTAAGGGAAAGATAATGTCCAAGGGCTCTTTTTGTGCCCTTGCAGAACCTAAGGGCAAAGGCAGGTGGATCAGTTCTATATCGGGCCAGGAGAATGAACGTCATTTTAGGTCCCAGTCCAATCTGCCAGGGCTACATCTTTCAGTTGTTTCCTCTTCTTCATGTGTGCCTGCAAACACTTAAACAGTTGAAAGGGTTGAGGTGATTATGGGTGGAGACAGTGTATTCAGTAACCTGAGCATGGAAATAAGAGCCACGATTGCTTTATTTTAAGCCAAACCCAGCTCAGTGAACAACAACTCCATTTTAGTTGGTTTATTTTACCTAATTCAGAAACTAGGTAATTCAGGATTGAGAAACTCATTCAAAACGGAGGAGGAAGGAAAGTTCCTTTTCCCCCTGCGGTTTGGGAATAAAAACAGGTGTGAAAGACTGAGATGGCCAGTGGGTTAGATGTTTGAGGAGCTCATGTGATCCAAAACAACTACTTTAACTCCTTAGCCTACAGTTACTAAGTTTCTTTACTAGATCTGTTCATTTTTAGAATTTTGATTTGGTAATTTTTCCATATATTTCTTTTAAATTTAATATAGTTTTAGCCAGTTATTAAAAGCAATTATAAAGTCATATTAATGACTTTGAGTTCAGGCTTCCATTTCAACTCAAAATTGCACAAACCATGAGTAAAAATTTATTTAGTGGAGAAGAAACACATTGCTCCCTGCTTCCTAATGCAATAAACTGGAAAAATTGAATTCTGTGCTCAGCCACTGAGATGCTTTAGAGAAATCCCTAGAAGACTCTCTAAAATGTGTGGATTTAAACCTGGGTGTCCTGTACCGGATGCAAAACAGGTAGGAATTTTGGCTATTTGGATGTGCTGGATTCATTGCTGCATCTGTGAGTTTCTCAGCAAGGAAAGAGCTGTTCATCAGCGCAAGGATCACGGCTACGTTGGGCGCTCGCCGCAGCCTTTGCCACTGAGGAAGTTGCTTTTATCCGGTCCGAGATCATCACCAGCCAGTTGAGGAGCCTGGGAGAGACAAGACCTAGGAATGCAGTGATTCTCGCTGGTCTTTTCAGCAGGGCTTAGAGATTCTGGCTTTATGGTGCCTGTTTTTCTTTTCATTTTTTAATTTTCTCCTTCAAATGCTCCATGAGGCAGATTTTTATTAGTGACTCAGAGCAAAAGAAAATTTTAGGCTTTTGTGATAAGATATTGGATGCCTGGGCAGGCTTTCAAGTACTTTTTTTTTTTTTTTTTTCTTATACAGTGTACTTTACAAGCTGAGATGTGAGTGTGTGAGCCTCTAGTTATGATTAAAATACCAAATCATGGACCTAGGAAGCAATAAAGTATTATGTAGGAGAAGATTCATCTTTTTTTGACATTGTTTAAAGAAAGCCCAGATGTGGGAGTAGATATATACTGAACCAATTGTTTTCTAAGCCACAAATGACCAGAAAATTAATTAAAAAGAAAAAAAAAAAGGTGAGAGAGCTTAGAGAAGCAAACCTGCAGAAATTAATGTTTAAATGATGTAGTCCAGACAAGTTTAGCCTTAAAATGATCTACATTAACAGTAATTGATTTGGGAATGTTTAACCGGCGGGATTTGAACGCAGGAGACGGTCTCGCTCGGCGGCTGCAGACCCGCGCGGGGCACAGGCTGCCCTTGTGCTGCAGTGTCCTGTGTGACGAGTCGACGTGTGGAGCTCCGGGAAGCCACGGAATTTCTGCCCGGGTTTCCCATCCCCTTGGGCCAGCCCGTGTCCTCGCAGGGACGGCCGTGCGGGTCTCTGCCCCCCGCTCCCTTGTATGTGTATTTATATAGTATTTATATAGTGCAGGTGCTGTGTGTCTAATGCAAGGTGGGCACAGAAGCTGCTCATTCACATATAATTCTGCCAGCAACAGGTGACAGGAAAAAAAGGGAATACTTACACTTGCGAAACAGCACCGAGGTCAAGGTGCTCCTCTAACAGCTCAATAGAAACTCCTTTAATCACACCCTGCAAACTTTCTTAGCTGCCTGGCCTATTTACAGTCCTTGTCCTTGCCCCTAATCCATTTCAGAAGATGTTTCCATCCTGATTTAGAGATTGCCCAGCAGGAGATTTTCCCTCGCATGGGGACAGCTGTGTTGACAGTTTCTCCTGCCTCAGGGTGTTACAGGCTCTCTGTGATCAGCTGAGATCTGCACATGCTTCAGCGCCTTAGCAGTGAACTGAAACAACCTTTGTTTTGGACAGCGAAGGAAGTGACCGTGTTTAGAAGTCTGGCAGTCATTTTGTGACATCTTCTAAAGGATGTGTAAACAGCAGAGCCAAGTAAAGAGTCCAGGAGACAGCCTTGCTGTGTTAAAGTTCATGGTGCAGCACTCAAAGAGGGATGGTCTGAGAAATGCATAAAAGAAATGCAGGTGATTTGAAGTTAGCTCTTAAAAATGTGTTGAGTAATTTTGCATGCAACATCTGCTCCCTTGATTCCTATTCAGTATTATGGTTTTACAGTTGTATACCTCTTTTCTGAAATGTGTTTTTTTTTCTTATATTTTCCTTTTTGCTGCATGATAGAGGTACATATCCAACTTGCTGTCTGAGGAATCCTAGGAGTTACTTGTAGCAACAGTAGAAAAAGGACAGACATAAATTAGATTTTTAAACCAAGGCTGTATTATTTAAAATGAAATTTGCATAGCGATACCAAATCCCCACTGACTACGAGCCAGAGTATCTATCAGAGTATTTTATTCATGCTGTGTGACAGTGCAGTCAAGTGATGTCTGTACTGATTCTATTTATTTCAAAATCTAAAATGTCTCCAATGAGCATTCAGTATAATTACTGTAGGGACAAGGAGTGACATTTTGGACCGATAGCCACACATAACTCAAATCTCTTGCAAAATACTATGCTGCTTCCCCCAGGAGAACGAGTCAGACCTAAGAGGTAACTGGAAGCAGGTTCTACTGTCGGGATTCTTGCTGAAAATGCCCTTCTGCAGCTTCCTTATGATTACATCTGGGGACCACTTATTTTAGTGTATCAGATAATCTCCACAGCTGCATTAATGTACAGAGAGAGAAAGATAGAGAGAGGCATCCTTTAGGGTAAACAGGTTTAATTGTACATAGTATTGAAGGAGAGACCAGGTACAGGAGATACGAATGCTTTGCTGGACATTTTAAGCATCTTTCCTTCCCACAGCTTCTTCAATCAGATTTGTATAAAAGAATAAAAATGTACTTTTGACAGCAGAGCAGAAAACTGGAATAGGTCTTTAGAAACTGAAATGGGATGAAGCCTTTATTGTCCTGAATCCTTCTGTACCTACTGGAGCATTAAATTAAAACTGTTTCCTTCCAGGTCCATGCCAAGTCCTGCTCCCGCTGTTAACAAGTCACATATTAACTATCCCATTCCAGCTGCATGTGCCATAGACACTCATTTCAATACCCTCTCCCTTCAGTGGGTTGCAGTCTGTTTCTCCACAATTATTTGCATCGCAGTCATTCAATTCATTATATAGCTTCCCTTCCACACACGTATTTACTTCATAGTTTTTTGTGACTAAAACTTTTTTTTTGGAGGAGTTATGTGCTGTTTTCTCTTCTTCACAAGTTAAACTTTAACTGATTTTTAATAAGTGTGTAGGTGTTAATTCTGTCCGTAGTTTAAGGAGGAATATCCTCTTGTAAATCAGGTCTGAAGTCTTCTGAGCACTGAGAGGACTAGCAAAAATGCTTGAGAAGCAACGAGCAATTTGTGCTCATTTTGGGGTACAAAATGGCAAGGGATAAAAGGGCATAGTTCATTATCTAATTTGGATGCATAAAGTCCATCTCTACTTTGTGTCATTACATTGCATCAGCAAGATCTTTAGAAGGAGGGGTCACATCTGCAATAAATTATAGTCTCTCTTATTTAAACAGTAGCATCATTACATTTTTTTTTCTCCTGTATTTCTCTTTCATAAGCCAAATACTCCGCATTTCTCTTATTCTCATGAGTAGACACACAATGGGATGCCATGGCTGGTGCAGAGTTTGTCTTTGAAAAAAGAAAAAAATATATAGCAAGATAAAGCACTGGCAGGCAGAGGTTTCATTTGTGTGGAGAAGAGGTGAGGGGTTTGCAGAACTGATGCTATTGCATTGAGTACAGTGGGAGTAAGTTTGGGGTTCCTACCTGGAAACCAGAAAATGCAACGAGTCCCACCAGTACAAGGGCAACTGCTACCAGCCTAGCGGGGCCGCCTGATGCATCAGTGTTACTGTGTGGACATCAACGCTGGGAAATGCTGACGGATTAGTCGTCTTGCTCGGGTGCACGTTGGTAATCTGCAGGCTTTTCTTACCGAATCGTGCGCTGAGGATATAAGAACCGTGTGAGGAAGGAGCTTGTGGAGTGACCTGCCCCGTACCCGCGGGGTCCCGGTGCCTCCTGCTGTTTGCCGGGGACTCCGAGCACGGGACTGCCGCGCTGCTGCCGGGCTTGCGTAGGAATCGTCCTCCCAGCGCCCCAAGGAGAAAAAGACGTTTTTTTCCTTTATTTTAAACCTTTACAATTTCCACCCCGCGGGGTTTCTGCTGCGGAAGCCCCGCTCTCCCCGCGCTTGCTTTCTCCTGGGCCCCAGCCGCTGCGGCATGGGGGCTAATCATCCCTAGCCCTTGGCAACCTTGGCCGGGGCCTTGCGATGCCGCTGGCTGCCGGGAGCGTCGCTCCGGCCGCGCCACGTGACGCGTGTAAACAGGCGGGCGCGCGGTGCCAGCGGGGAGGCTCGCGAGTGGGCCAAGGTTCAGCGGCCGCGGCGGCCGCGCGCCGCCGGGTTACTGCAGAGCAGCAGCGCCGTTGCTATAGCGAAGCCCTTGCATAACGTTCCCATTAAATCAGCGGGAAGGAGAGGGAGGCAGAACAGCAAAGGTCGCTGCGTTGCGCTCTGCTTGCTGCGTAGCCCCGGCGGGCTGTGTCCTGGGCTCGCCGGGCTGCCGGGGAGGTGACGCGGATCTGCCCCGTGCGCACGGCAGGACCTGGCCTCAGCCTCGCTCGTGTCATCATTTACCTGGGGCGTCCGCCTAGATGGGGCTGGCAAGAGAGCGCCTGCAAGAGGATTGTTTGCACGAGAAGAAGCTTTGCATGTGCGTAATGTTTGTGGCATCAGGCTCGCAGTTAGGTAAACGTTTGACATTGATACAAGCTGTCATAGGAAGGGAAATGATTTGACGGTACTAATGAAATATGCAGCCTGCAGATTCCTGGGCACGTTGTGATGTGTGTCAGGAGCTTCGTGTGCCAGCGTTGTACTGACAACCCGCTGAGAACGCTCTGCGTTCGCGTTCCCCCGCGCACCGCAGCGCTGCCAGGGCGCCCGCAGGTCCCAACTGCAGCCTGCCCTCCCTGTGCCAGGCTCCTCTCAGTCCTGGCTTTGCCAGTGATTTGTATTTCAAATGTAAAACGTAAGTTTTGGTTATGAGTTCACTGAACTTTTTGTTCTCTCTGAGGACAGCCCACACTGTGGGGTCGTGGGTGCATTGCTAGACCAAAGCCAATAATAATAACAGGGAAGTGAGGCCTGCTATGAGCTATTCTGGGAACTGCCTGACCATGCCACATAATGTTCATTTCTTCGAGTAAAGATGGCCCTTTTGGAGAAGTGCGGTCTGTACTTTCTGTTACTCTAGGAGTGTCAATAGACACGCAGAGGTGGGGAATGTTGGGTCCAAGGAGCTAGCTCTTGATGAGGTGAGTTCACCATTTTTTGTTTTCAGAACTGTTCATTCCTCTTTTTGGAGCTGACAGAGACAAGAGCAGATTGTTTTAGGAATGTGGAGCAAAATTCCCCCTGGATCCGCAGCCGCTGTAGTCCATACACTCCGCACAGGCTTCCACGGAGCGCGCCTCAGCCCAGCAGTTGTGCTCCGAGCTGCCAGGCAGCCGGTTGTTTGAAGATGCTTCTCCTGTTATAAGTCTGTAGATGAGATGGTCGGATGATGCTAATAGATCTGTTACTTGCCAGTGATGCCAGTCATTTGGGACAGATGCCAGAAATACACTGTACCAACAACATGCAAGAAAATGTCAGTGAATTCTTGTTTTCCCAAGATTAGCAACACTCTCTGAACAAAGCGGGACCTTAATGATCTATTTTCCTGAACAGCTGTCTGAAATGTGAACAGAATTGACTTAATCCCACACTGCACTCCTGTCGGCTGCCCAAACCACGCTGCAGTGGGCCAGGGGAGCAAGTGCTGACTAATAATTCTGCATGGCAGCCTCAGCTCTCGTGAGGCTGAGAGCTACTCCACTAAGCCTGGCCTCCAACTGATGCTTTCAGCGAGGGCTGTGGTGGCCCCCGGCAGATGCTGCAGAATGAAGTTCATGTAAAATGAAAGGGAGGCTTCTCGGCCCACGCTTTGCAGGTCACTCTTGGCAGTCTGCAGTGCTGGCAGCCGCAGGTCGTGCTGCAAAGGAGCCAAGGGGCGGCTGCCGGGGACGTGTCGCTGATGTGGGAGATGTGGGGGCACTCGGAACGGAGGCTCATCCTGCCTCTGGTGACACAGGGACGAAGGACCGTGACTGGCCTTGGCGTCGCATAGAGCGTACATGCTAAAGGAAGGCAGATCAACCCCAGACGTGGGGAACGTAGGATGGAACACGGCACCCAGCTGCGGGTGGAAGGGGAGGGGATGGATTTCCATGGCTGCCTTGTCTCCAGCGACTTCAGCCTGCTTTGCTTCCTGCTGCCAGCATTGTGGGGTCCCTGGTGCGCTCCTTGGCACGGCGTGGTCCTTGCAGCTACGTCCTGCAGACTTCCACTTATGAATGCTGAAGCTAGGGTTTCTCCGTGCAGACTGAACTGAATGAAATAATGTCCCTCTTGTCCCTCTCAGATGAATTCTAAGCTGTCCACGATGCGGAGGTGTGTGGCGCCGCTGCCTTGTGCAGTTGATCAATCAGCGGTGCCGACTGCTGGGTTCTGGTGGGATGTTCTTCACGCCGGTGCCTGAGCACGTTCCAGCAGCACAGGAACAACATGTCATGCTCCGAGTGTGGCACTTGCGCAGGAGACTCCCGGCTCAGGTTTCTGCACCTGCAGGTTCTGTGTTTGCAGCACAGTGTTAGGGCAGCGCCATGTGCCAGCCGCGTCAGCCATGCATGAGGTCTGTGCAGCAGTGAGCATCCAACAAAGCTGCAGAGCTGTCAGCCCAAAATCTCATTTTCTGCAAGTGTGACGCTGCTAGAAGTCATGTCCCTACAGTGGGACTGTGCTGCAGTGTCGCATGGTGACACCTGGCCACTGTGTGAGCAGAGCAAGGGCCCCTCAGGTGACGCACCCAAATTCCTGGTGTGCAGCTTGGCAGAGAGGGTCTGTGTAGCTGGGATGACATTTCCCCCAGATGTCTCAGCTTTCTGTGTGCACTGGAGAGTGTGGAGAAATCTAAACTTTAAATATCGCTGTGTTTTTGCTAGGAAAAGAAGAATGTCCCAAGGATGGTTCCTCCTGTTTGCAGCTGAAAGCAAAGCAGTTCGTGATGCCACTGGGAGTTTGTTCGCTCTTTCGCGTCAGTGCTGCAGAAGTTCTGGCCGCTGCAGGACCTTATCCTAGTCGTAGCGCTCCTCTGCACCACAGCAGCAGAGCTGCTCGCTGCGTTCTTCATTCTGGAACTTTATGCAGGCCTTTAAATCAGGACTAAGCTCTGGAACCTGAGTCACTGCTCCATGGGGAGACGATGCAGGGAGTAAAAGGCAGGTTTGGGGAGCTCCCAGTAGCTGAGATTGCCAAACATGTGCTTTAGATCTAGATCTAGAAATCAAAGAACAGACATAACACTTCTCTTACAAGGATGTCAGAGTTCTTTACATAGCTGTGAGCATATAATTATTTTCATTTCACAGGCATGAGGAGTGAAAGACTGGAAAGCTGTGACCAAAGAGGTGATCAGCTCAGAATTAGCTAAGCTGGATTCTGTCTTCTGTCCTATGGCCACAGTGCAATCTTCAAACTAGTTTTTCAAAGTTACTTTTGTAAAGTAGTTTTAGCCATGGTAATTTCTGTTCTTTTCTGTTCTTGAAAGGCACCATCCATTGTTTTTGTTTTAAGACACTGAATATGAACTTGTTCCTGCAGAGCTTTGTGCTGTAATTTATCAACACGGTGCTGAGGCACAGACGTCAAATGAATACCAGATTTCAAATTACGATAAGCAATTGTGTCATCTCTGTGAATAGGCATCAACTCTGCTGAGAAATCATCAATAATTCATTACAAAATAAATGAGTACAGGGACGTTCGCATAGGTCTTTGCAAACAAGCAGTCTCGTGTTCTGTAATAATTCCTTTGAATTTAAACTCAAAGGATGTTTATTTCTCTAAGAGAAACGCACAGTCATGCCCAGGTCAGAGGGTTTGTTCTCCAGAGATCTAATTGCCTTTTGCCTTTGGGGAGCTGTGGGGTGGTTGGGATGCTGTCTATCACGGGGCTGTTACTGGAGCAGAGGAGCAGCGTGCACGGCTTGTCTGGGCTGCGGAGGAGGCAGCATGGGGAGAGCTCCCTGCGCTGCTTCCCTTTACCAGGACTGGTGCCAAGTGTGGCCACATTAGTGATGTCAGCGCTTGCCTGTGTTTTAGGCATCTAGACTTACTTAATTTACCTTTGAAATGTGTATAAAGTAGTCATAAACTTACACATTGCAAAAGCTAGGGATGGGAGAAGAGGATTATGTCCCTTCTGCCTGTTCATTTTGGGGGAAGGGGAGAGGGGAGATATTTGTTGTGTGCTAAAAATCTCAGAATTGGCTTTTCTGTTTTAGGTGGCTTTTCAATTGATCATTTCCCACTTAGCACTGTGGTTTATTCCATGTCTCTCCCAAACTGTTGATTACTTCACTCCAGTTAGCACATGGCATCTGTTCTCTGTATAACATGGTGTTCAGAGGTGCTGGCCATTTGTCTAAGAGTGCTGTTTTCATCTGAGTGTGAGATACACATGCAGTCTAGCAGTCTTTCCCTTCTGTCTGTTTTTGGCCATTATGCAAATATAAATTTATAGTCATTAATTTCAGGATTTAGAGACTCTGCTTCAAGATCTAGGGCTAGCCTGTCTTAATTTATCTTAGCATCATCTCAAAAATAAAAACTCTCTGCTCTACTTTAGGGCAGATGCAGTAATTTCTGTTTACTCTTTTTCTTTCAATTACTTTGATGCTGTGCTATAAAGGTCAGTGATTGCCTCTAGTTATCACATGGCTTTTTCACTAAGTGTCAACTCACGCCGCGGGATTCTGTGGGTTCCTTTGCTTTTTGATCCCCAGATGTTCAGTTTATGCAGTTAAGTCTATACAAAGGGCGTGCTGTGTTCCAGCACACACATTGTGGTCACTGTGCTCGGCTGGAAGCCTCTTGCACAGCCCTTCACCTGTTTCCTATGTAAACCACCATCGAGCTACTGACCTTTGTGCTGATTTAATGCAAAACCATTCAGTGCGGGGAGGAGGAGAAATTATGCAGAAATGTTTCCTGGTCCCTAGCCATGGATTGATTACGGTCACGCTGCAAGATAAAAAGGGACTTGGAAAGCACTTTCATCTTTACCCTTTTGGTGTATACCGGAATGGAAAATCACATTACTGCCTTGCAAGATTTGCTCTGGTGTCTCAGAATATTTTTAATAGAGATGGGGAATAAGTATCTTCCAGGAGGAACTCTATTGCCACTCTGCTCCCTCATTGCCACCCCCAAACACTTTATGTCAAGGCAGAGGGGGTGCCTGCCAGACCCTACCAGGGTGTCTGTCACATGGGAAGAGGAACTGGCTCATACGGACCCCACAGCTTTCCAGAGGGGCAGATCCAGGATTATTCTAACTTCATGTATCCCACATAGGATAACCCATTTGTGAAGTTATTGGACTTTGCATAGTCTAACTGTTTAGTTTAATCTAACCTTTAAGAGCGGTCACAGGAGCTTAGTTCAGGAGCCAAATAAATTCCTTGGAAGGCTTTGAAAGAAGATTGGACGTATAAATGCACTGGTGGTTGCTAAAGGATCGGTAGAAGATGAGTAATGGAAAGTTGGCCAGGGACCGAGTAGTATATCATGTAAGAGGGTATAACTTGGCTATACACGTGTGAAGGTTTTCAAACCTGCCTTGGACACACTCGAATTCTTCCAGAGGAAAGGAATGGTGCCATCCTGAGCCTTAGACATTCCTAGAAAGATGACCCCACAAAACAGTCTACACTATTGGCAGGAGATGCTGCTGGCACAGGGTTTTACTGGGCAAGGCTGAGGCAGAAGAGGAGCTGTACTGCACAGCCCGTAGCAGGAGAGAGAGGAGCCTGGACAGGAGATGGCATCAAGATGAGACTTGGACTTCTTTGATTTAGGCAGCTGTAACTGCTGGACAGCATCTGCAGAAGGCCAAATTTTGGATTAACTTGCACAAAAATTCTCCTTTCCATCCCACCTTGGTCCGTAGTTTCCAGACACAGCTGCAAATTCCCCGAGCTTTCTTATTTTATTAAAAATTTTGTATTGCCCCTGCCATGAATCTCTGTGTTCCTGGCCACCAAGGGCTCCATCCAGGCAGGATTTCCCCCTTGTTCTGTTACAGTGACCGACAGCCACAAGGAGCTCCCTGGGGCGGAGGAGACAGGGCGGCCTTGGGGACAGGTGTCTCCTGGACAAGCTCCAAGCTGCTCCAGGGAATGTGCTAATTTTCACTCCTTTATCGTCCTTTATCTCAGCCCTTCGACCTTGAGCTCAGAGGCATTACTAGCCTTAGCCAGAAAGGCAGAGTGTGGAATTAACCATTTAAATACCAACTGGTTTTTGATCCCAAGCCTTGGAGTTACAAACAAATGGATGCAGCCTATCTGAATTGTTGGGGAGGTCAGTGGACTTCTTGGGTTTGGTGAGCACTGGTTTGAAAAATACTCAGAAGATGTGCACTAAATAGGTCATCTTGTGAAGTACAGCAATTTTCAAGTTTTATATGTGCCTACAGAGTTCCTAGCAGATGTAGAGATGTCCTTTAAAAATGCCTTTGTGCGCACTGTGTAACAGCTTGGTTTTCTTAGTCACCTTCATCCTTATCCGGGCCCCATTACTGAATGTTGGTGGCCCGTCATGTCCACCAACGTTGTGAATGTGCTTAAGAAGATGGTGTCTGGCTTGCGGGATCAGCTTCTCCGTCTTTGGTGCCTGACAAAGTCTGTGCAAGGAAAAAGATTCCTTTGCCTTACTGGGAGTTAAGGCTGGTCTCTCTGTGAGCAGCAGTAAATGGGGAGAAAGGGGAACTTTTGCAGAATACTCCTGCTAATCAGTTCAGTGTTCATGGAGTTAATTTGCTCATGCCTTCGGATTGTTTTGTTTCCAGGGATTCTAAACCATTGCCTCCAGCTGTTCATTTCCATTGAACAGGGGTGATCTTTATCTGTCTAAACTAGTTAAAACCTGCTCCACTACCCAGCAGCCTTTTTGGAAACAGCCCAATAAAGCTGAGTGCGGTGGCTATGACTCTAACAGCCTCCTGGACATCATAAATTCCAATCCTCATTCTTTTCCCCTGAGATTTTGGTGTTGGAGCATCCCTGCTGTTGTAATGGGACTCTCCACTTCCTTCACAGGTCCATTTCACTGCTGTGCAGGCCGGGCAATGGTATTTACTTTCAAGCAGCCAGCAGAGAATCCCTTCTAGATTAATTTGGCACTTTAATTTTATCAGATTAAGGCCTGACACAAGCTCAAAGCTGCCATTCAAACAACTGAAGCTCTCTAAGACTTGCACTTAGACCCCGCTGAGTGTGCAGGTTGCTCAGAATAATTTTAGTTGGGGCACATTTAAAAATTATGCTCCATATGAAGTCTCCTGTGAAACAGTGGGACTTGTAACTCTTTGGGGCCACTTTGTCTTTCAACATGGGATCTTCTGTTTTGTGCAGATTGGATGCAAGTTCGTTCAGCTTCCGTAGCTGCTGAGGCTGCTGCCAGTTCGTTGCTTCAACCTGTGCTGAGCAGGACCATGCAGAGCACGATGGTTGAAATGCAGGTGATCGGTGTGTGCTCTAGGCGCTTCCTTCTACTACAGTTAGCAGGAGAGGGAAAATGGGTGGCCAGAAGATCTCTCATGAAGACCAGGCTGAGCTTGGCTTTGGAAAGTGCCGAGGAGACTTTTCCTGTCATCGTCCTGCAGGAGTTACCATCCGTGTTGTCCTGGGAGGCAGCGCGTTGGGAAGCGGCGCCCCTGCTCTCTACAGCATCGGTTCAGAACCCGGGGCTCTGAGGACAAGGCTGGGGAGTCACTTGCCTGCTAAACTGTTTCATAGCAATAACCAGACTATCTGAGAAAAAGGCCAGTTTAACATGTCATTATTGGTCTTTAGCAACTGCATGTAATCTTGTTCTTACTAATAACCTTTTATTTTCTTTTTTAACATTGCAAAAGCAATGTTTACTTGGCCCACTCATACAAAATGACTGTGGGGGAGCTCATATTTAGCTCTCAGTCGTGTCAAGGTAAATATGGGATAGCTCTTTTGCTTTTTATTTTGCATTTGGCTCATGGTCACTGCCCATAGGAACCTTCAATCTGAAATACCAGATAGTGTTGAGTCACAGAACACTTAGTATGCAAAGCATAGAAAACAGATGAAGGATTAGTGTCCAGTCTGTGTGCTATAATTATGGCTGTTCATCCTCTTGTTGACATTAATGGGTTATTCCTGTATAAATTAGAGCAGGAGTTTGTTATTTTTCATATGTAATTCACCAATAGAATATGGCTGGAAAGTCTTTTGGGAAAATGATCTTTTAAGGCTTTTAAATAAAGAGCTGTTAGTTATTTCCTTTCTCCGAAGAGAGAAAAAAAAATAATTGGGATGAACAGAGAACAAGAATCACTGGAAAAAATGAAAAGTTGCTTAAAGAAAAGCAGCTAGAAAAACTAATTTGGTAGTAAGAAGCAAGAAAAAGCCTAGAAAATCTATGAGGAATATGTTGGAGTTGCTGATTCCCTTCCAATACCCATTTTCCCCAAAACACACAAGCTTGTAAGACCTCTAATAAGGTTTAGGGATTTTATATGGTCAGTACTTTTATCTTAATTTCAGCCTCCAGTAAAAGGATCTCTCTTTTCTTGCATACCCTTTATAAAGTTGTCAGCACTGAGATGTCTAATTCAGCTTTTTATTTTCAGAGATTTTCCGGACAATCCTGCTCTTCACTGGGACACTCAGCTCCTTGCCACCTTCGTGCTCCAGCATATAGAAGCCAATAACATCAACCTGGTAACGTGAAACTTTGCACAGCGCAGGCGTTTTCTGTAGTGCTTCTGAGCTAGTGTTTTACACATTTTCCTTGCCTCTAAAAGCTTATTTTAGAGTCTTCATTGGGATTTTGCTTCTTGAGACTCTGGGAGATTGGCTAGGAGAGGGAAGAGCACCTGGGCACCCATCCATTTTGAAGAATTTGATTTGGAAACCTTACTCATTCTTTTAACTATGAAGCCTCTTTTGTATGGTAATATTCCTGGCCTTCACAGAATTACAAATTTCATATTATCAAAAAAACCCTACAAGCTCTGTTGAAACTGGCAAGCTTCACTGGAGTAGATTTGGAGATTCATTAATTGCAGGGGACCTCCTGAACAGGTCCAGCTGAATTTCAGGTCTAAAATTAAAGCTGAAAATGATTTTGCATTTAGTGGTTAAAGACCTCATGTGAGTATTTATGCAAGTCATTTTTTTTTCCCAAACGCTTCAAATAATTGCTAGAAGTCTAGAATGAATAAAATTACCCCATCGAAAAATATGAGAAAGGGTAATGGCATAGATTGGGCGTGGGTGTTCTCTCAAGACAAGAACTGAACAGTGGAGAGATTTTACTTTAGTAACTCCTCATATGTGTGTCTACATTTTAAAGTTACAATCTTGCCCTCCCTGTGACTGGTTTTCATTGATAAGGAGCCCGTTTGAGATATAGATTTGAAGTACAGGCACGTGTTAGAGGGGTGGATTAGCAGGTACATACAGCAGGACAGAAAAGATATTAAACTAGAGAGGGCTCATGGGACTGGAATAGGCTCTTGTTACAGAATAGGAATAAGGGACTAGGCATGGAAAAAGCTGTGCTCCGTACACTTCTGCAGAACCTTACTGGGGTCATTTGTGCTACAGTCACACACTGATGAGCAGCAAAATCACAAAACTCTTAAAGCCTTTCAGCAATTCACAAAACAAGAAACCACATCTTCTGTAGCATGGTACTGAAAGCCCATGGGCATGTAAGGCAGTGTTGTACTTCCAACTCTGTATTGATTCTGAGACTAATTTTCCATGAAATTCATTGCTGTGCACAGAGACAAATGCAGTTTTCCTTGAGTCATTCTGTGCCTTTTGGCCCAGGGAATAGATAGAGCTTTAATCTAAACTGAAGGCTCGCAACACAGAGGACTTGTACTGCCTGTTTGTGACTCTCCCGGGCACTAGGGCAAGTGCACCAGAATCCCACTAGGAACTTCGAAAACACTAGAATTTCCTCTAGATGGTTAGAAAGGGTTAGAGCTTTACCCCAAAGGAAATTAAACACAAGCTGTTTGTGCTGGGAGAGGCAGGAGTCTGGCACTAGCGCAGCAGGAGCTGAAAAACTGCATGTGTTTTCCAAAGCAAGAAACATGCACGATCTCTATCACTCGCTCCAGTGCTGCTGGTGTAGGGTATAGCCTTAGTAATGAGGAAGACTGTGGCAGGGCCCTCCAACAGTGAGGGGCCCACTGCACCCCTCAGTGACTTCAGGTTAGCACTGAGGGCGGGTTTCTGGAGCATATACATTGCCAACAGCACTAATAAACTTGCATTATTTTAAGTGTCCCAAATAATCACCCAAAATCTCACATCTTGCTAAAATACCTTTCAGCTAAGTGCAGATCTAGTTTGCCAACAATGCACCTCACTACCCTTGTCCAATATTCTGCTTTTAAAACTTGAAAGCTTGGGATCTACATATCTTTTGGCTGCTCTTTGAGCTTCTCTGCTGCCCTGAGACAATGTATTGAAAGGTAAACTGAGCCTGTCTTCTATTAATGGTGAAACTGATAGTGTCGGTTTAATGTGCTAGAAGTCATAAGCTGACATGGCTTCAAACACAGCAAGCCTAACTTCCTCGGGTTAACGTGTTTGGAAGACATGTGTTGTTTTAGCTGTTCCACTGGGAAGACTTTCCCCACTTATCCCTCCCATAGTCATAGCATAGATAATGGTGTCTTTTATTTGCAGAACATGCATGTCATCTGGCAGTGGAGATGCAGGCTGCAACTGCAGCGTGTCTGAAGCCAAGATTGCAGAGCAAGGATTCACACCATGTTATGTGTATTTTTGTTCCATTGCGTAGTTAGTCATTTCCTCAATTGCCCTGGAAGTCCATAAGTAACTCAATCTTTTCAAGAACTACAGGGACATATTTCATCCAAGCTCTACATTAAATAATGCAGACACAGAAATTAACGGTTGGTGTACGCAAAGCCAAAACTAATTTATACACTTTAGAAATTATTTCCTGCCAGCTGGATTTATAAGCAAAAGACAGTGTTGCTTGGAGAGACAGCCAAAGCAAGTCTGTCTCGATCCAGCTTAGAAAGTATTTGGTGTGTAAAAAACAAGTTGCATAGTGTGGTGTGGGCCTCAGGCAGCCCCTAGATGATGAGGCTCTTCTCCATTATAGACTGATGGAAGCACCGTGCATTCAGCTGCTCGTGGGAGAGTCCTGCTCTCTTGGGTCTGCTCTAGAAGGAGAGCCAGACCCTTCCACAAATGATGCCCAGGTTGGAGCTTATATTTGGGAGGGTGAGTTTAGCTGTGATTTCCTAAAATCCAGGATCATCCATGTGTTTGTTGAAGAGAATTTTATGTGTGTTTGCAGAACACCAGACACTCAGTGCATCAGGCAGAGTTTGCTGGAGAACGCAACAGAGCAGGGACAGATTTGGCATCTTTACTTCCTCCCTTCTTCTCCTGTGTTGCTGTCCACCCAAGTGTGCTTTGGAGTACATGAGTGGGAGGGCTCCAGGAACTTTCATTTCAAGACACCTGGTGCATGTCTAACCCAATGGACACTGGGATGTGGAGGGTGATTTGAATTTTCCTTCACCATCCAGCTGTTTTAATCTCTAGCTTCAGACTGTGCACTATTTGCAGCACCGAGTGATGCCAGAAAGAGTGAGGGAGACCCACAACTTTTCTTCTCCAATGCACATGCTTTGCAGAAGGAGCTTGGACTCCAGACCTCTCAGGAGTTTCCTCTTCTGCTAGTAATTGAGTAATTTCCTCTGTGCTCCCCCCGCCCCTCCGGAAGGGATTTCTGAACCTGTTTATTTTGGCTGCAGCTCTGGCTTCCACCAGTGAAAGTTCCATTTCCTGAATGCCAAGGTCACCCAGAAGAAAACCTAGCAGCACCAGCAGCAGCAGCTCCCATTTCAGAACAGGTGTGGGGAGGGAACTCCCTCTTGCCCTAAAGAGTCCACTGAGCAATCATTTCCACATCAAGCATATTTCCTATCCCAGCCTTTTGCTCTCAGAACTGGCCGAGCTTGTTTTCAAACCAGACAGTTTCAAGATGTTCAGGTTTTCTCATCCTGCCTGATTGTTTGCTTGATTTCATCACCAGCCTGGTTCAGGTTATGTGTTTAAGCAAGCACAGCAGCGAGCTGCACCATGTGGAAGAAGCAGATGCTGCCTTGTGAAAGTGTCTTCAGCATGTGAGAAAGAAACTGAGATTTGTTATCAATGAAATGAATCCCTGAAGCCAGAGGAATGTATTTACATGTGATTTCTGCCCGCTTTCAGTCATGAGCACCACAGTGGCACTGTGGAATCAGTGCCTTGATTAGAGAACAGACCTAGAAGCTCTGCACTGGGTAATGAGATTTATTACTCCATCACAGCTCTGATGCTGAGGGATCTCTGCAGGGCACGGGCCAATATTTCAAAAATGGTCTCTCTGCAAGTAAAGTGAATGCCACATGTCCACGTCAGTGTTTGGGTATTTTTGGAACTGTGCTTACAAATGTGCATACTTGAAGGGCCAGACAATCCATGTGCAAATATTCTAAGAATAAATTAGACCACAACAATTAAAGATTAGCCTTGTGCAATCTCCTTGGCTAGTTCAGCCGTTGTACAACCCCAGCAGGCCTGGGAACAGTAGCTGCCATTTCAGAAGGTGTGGAGAGGGAAAGCCTCCAAAGATGTTTCTGAGCAGGTAATGTCCAGGTCAAGAACCCAGCCTCGCGCTCCCACAATTGGCCTGAGCCAGTTCTGTCAACATAGTGATAAGCTTGTTTAGTCTGTCACTGCAGCCTCTTATCTCAGTCTTCTGGTTTGTTCTCTCATGCCCTCCATGACAGGAGAAATGTCTGACTTGCCTGAGGTTTTGAGCCTGGCTTCCTAAGGAAACAAGAATAATGCAGTTGTATTTATAAGTACGTGCACACGCATGTCCCAAGAGACTTTATTGGCTAATTTCAGCCCACATTTGCAAGCAGGATTAGCAGTCCTAAAGATATTACATTTCTAGAAGGTATCTGAAGAGACAAACTGCCTTTCTGCCTCCACTGAGTAAAAAGGTTTAGTGCCAAGTCCAGCCCTTGACAGACTCACACTGCTGTTCACCTGCATGGGAATTTACTGTGCCTGTAGTGAGTGGGATGAGTTGTCATCCAAGGAGGGACCTATTCCAGGTAGGAGTCACTTCAGAGCATGGTTTTCCTGATCTCTACAGGGCAGGGCGATAGGCTGAGCCCTGAGCTGTGCAGAATGTAATGGTGCCCCTGCCAGCTGGACGTGGTGCTCCAGGGTGAGCTCCTGCTGCAGGCCAGGTCCTTTGGGAGCGCTCGGCCCTGCGGGTGTGCGGGCCCTGCAGAGCCTCCCGGGTTTGCACAGCAAAGCAGCCACAGCAGAGGGACTTGTTCTCCTTGGGAAGGAGGTGACCAGGAAATGCTGCTTTGCACCTGCTCGAAACCAAGTTGGTTTATCCTGCCAGCAATGAATAACCCTGCTGCTTGGTGGCACCATTATCACAGCACTGGGCAAAGTGGAAAGTCTTAACTGTGGACTTGCACTGGGTGGATGGCTTTATAAGCAGCCTTGTCAGGAGTCTGTGCTTTCTGAATATTTCTTATCACTGCCTCTGCGTGTGTTTCCTCTCCCTCTTTACACAGTAACTCTTGTGTTTGACATGGCCTCTCCTCTTGCAGGGTGGAGTAGCAAGTTGCAGGACGGGCAGGGTGGCTTTTGATCTTCCCTTGATCTTTAACCCAGTACTTCAGGCCCCGCTTATGAAATAGATTTCGAGAAAGGAAGGTTGAATAAGCGAGGCAGGAGCATTTCCTCCCTGAAGAGGATGAGCTGGCAAGGAAGCAGCCGTTGATTGAAGGGTAGGCAGGTTATGATTTCTTCCCAGTCGTCTAGGCGAGCTGTGAAGTGCTCAGCTGCCTGGCCTCTCCCAAAGCACAAACATAGCTTTAAATTGCTCAAGGATGGTCACTCTCCCTGTCTGGACAGCCTACCTGCACATGTCCCCTCGCTGCTCCAGGCTTTGTGCCTCCAGTCTGTCTGCGGGCTTGGAAGCAGGCGCCTTTCGGGACCCGCTTTGCCGCGTGCCCTGGGTGAGCCCTTCCCTGCGCCCCTTGGCGGGGAGGCCTCATCCCTCCGTGCAGGACACGAGGGTTCATTGTGCTTGGGAAGGTGACTTGGGAATGCTGCGTTCACACATTATCCCGCACTCCAGAGTTCCCTTTTCTTCCTGCAAGGAAACAGTAAACAGTAAAATCTTCTCGCTCAGCTAAACACATGAGTTGGTTGTACAAAATGTGCAGTCAGCTGATTCTTTAAAAAAGCTTGTTCTCAGATCACGTTATTTTATCACTGTCGGATCCTCCCATGAAGCCTCATTACAAGCAGGACAGGAGTACACGATGGCGTTCTTCTTGCTAGAGCAGCTGTGTCCTGACTTCCAATACAGCAAAACCATAGTTTCATCCTGCAATCCACAGGCATATTGTTAGATCCAGGGGAGAGTGACTCATAGAATCAAACCACCCGGGTCAGGAACAGGCAGTTTACAGCAGATCGCTCTGAAAATGACCATTTGGACAGATAATTAGTAAGAATTGCATCCTGCCTCTGAGAATGTGATTCTTCTTCTCTTTCTGCTGCTTAAGATCTTAGGTTGTGTAGTTGTTTAGATCCAGTGACTTCACTTACTTGTTTATCGTATATCTATAGTGTGAACTCATACACAAGGCCTCACTGTGCCAGGCAAACGCAACTCTGCAGAGGCAAAGGGCTGGGACGGTGCTGTATTGTATGTCAAAGATAGTTGTTGCACAGTCTCTTTTCTTCCCCTAAGTGATTATTATTCTGTGGTTTTACTTTGCAGGTGGTAACCTTTGATGCGGGAGGAGTGAGTGGTCATGCAAACCACACCTCACTTTACAGTGCTTTAAGGTACAGTGTTCTGTGTGCTTTTCTGGATCCCTCACTGTAGTGTGATAGAGCGAATGTGGTGCTTGTGTGTAAGCAGCAAATTTTAATTGTTAGAGACGAGGACGATATTAACTTTGCTGATATACATGAAAATCAGCCTGCGGGGCACGATACCATTCAGAGGAATTCCTGCAGCTCTGTAAATGACCTGCAGCTTTTCTGTCCCACCTGCTGCTGCTCTGCCAGCCCACCTTACACTGGGTTCTCTTCGGCACTTGCCATCCTTGCTCACAGTGCACCAGCACCTTCTGATTCCTGCCCCTCAGAGAGGAAAACTCTTCAACGAAAATAGGCCATAAGTCACAGATTGCTTTGCATGTCTGATTGTACCTCTCTGGTCCAAGGAAATTGCTCATTCAGGAGAGGTGTCCCCACTTACCGCTCTTCCTGAGTCATTTCCTTCCTGCGGCACTTTATTTTTTTAATTCTGAAAGTCTCTGTCTCTGCTATGATGTATGAAGGATGCTAGACAAAAATCCCTTGTATTAAAATCACCCACAGTTTGCGTAGCAAGGCAGCTAGCGATATTTTATTTTAATCCTTTGCTCATTTAGATCTGGTTGTGTCCTAGAGAGATTTCCCCTGGAGCTGCCTCTGTTTTTTCCTGGCATGAGAAGGACTCTTTGCAAGTATATTTTGTATTTTTAGCATCCATTTGTTTTCTGAACCACCTGCACAATTCAAATAACTCTCTGGTTCTCCTTACTAACATCACAGTGATTTGCCTTTCTCACTTGACTGAGAAAAGCTGCAGTGCTGCAGAACCCAGTGAGCTCCCGAGCTCCGCTGGGAAGATGCTGAGTCCTTCATCCTCTCTGATGGCTGAAGTTCAGTGTTGGAGGGAATGAGATGCTTTTCCCAGCAACTGTTGAAACAGAAAGAAAGGAGATGGCATTAAAGCAAATGATGTATCCATCTGGGCAAAGCAGGGAGGTGTTTTCCAGCACCATATTGAGGAGCCAGTCCACTGAGTGAGGCATAGAAGCTGATGACTGATGCTCACACAGGGGCACAGGGAGAATAAAGATCTCCCAGCTGCCTGGACTCAGGGTTTGCTCAGTCAGGGAGCTGGGGGCAGGTTGTTAGGTGCCCCCCTACATCCCGAATTGCTCTGGGAGAAGCATGTTGGAGCTCATACAGTGACTGTATGACAGCACTGAGGGGAGCTCTGGGTTTGGATCCCAGCTGTGCTGCTGATTTGGGGGCTGTACAGAAATCACTTTCCCACCTTTGAGCTTTAGTTTTCCTAAGTGTACAGTGGGGACATTAACCCTTTTTTCAACTCTTAATTTTGGTACTAGAAAATATTCATTATCTGTTAGCACTTAGAGCTCAGGTTTTTGCATCAGGTTTTTGCATTATTAGGTCCTTATCCTACAGCAGTTCATTGTCCTAGGCTGATGAGATACATGCTGATATGGACCCCAGAGTACAAATAGCTCCATTAACTAAGGGCTGGCTTGGGTCTCGTCTCTTTTCCAGTCATGAATCAGCAGAAATAAGCACGATGACTCAGTCATCCGCATGGGGCAGGAGTAGTACTGTGGCCACTGAGAGGTTAAACTTATTTTTAGTGGTTTGGTTGCTCTCATTATTTTTCAGTTTGTGTCATGGAGGAACTAGAGCGTGACTGTATCACTCTCCTGGTTTGCAGTGCCCTGATGAGCTCTCACATATTGGCCAGTGCAGGCAGCGCCGGGAGCTTGTACTGAGGCTTCTCCCAGCCGTCCCTGGCAGCAGAGCTTCGCGGAGCAGCAGCCGCTGCCCCTGGCCCCCAAGGGCCCCGTGGCTGCGTGAGAAATAAAGTCTCCCCTCGTGTGCAGAGTATTTAGTAACAGTCTTTAAGCAAGGTCTTGCAGGGTCTTGCCTGCGCTGTGGCTGTAGGTAGGAAGAGCGAAGCAGAGGGCTGGTGCAGTGATCTGTGGAAGATTTGTTTTGTGTTCACTAAATAAGAGGCTGCTTACTGCAAAAGCAGGGGGAGGAAAGGCTGTGCGACACAGCCTGGCTTCAGGAGCCACACATTTCTGAAGAGCATCAAGGAACAAAACAGTTCAGGAAATGGACCTAGCTGAGCAGATGCTCAACGTTATCTGCTAAGGACATAAATACCCTTTGGGCTCTGGAACAGAGCTTATGTTCAAAGGAGCAGGAACTACTCAGAAGAAATATGCCCTTCGCCTTGCAGCATCCTCCCCGCTCCTGACAGCTTTGTAGGGAGTCCAGCTGCTTCTGTGTGTCTACGCTCCAGATCAGGGAGGAACTGCAAAATGCCATGATTTGGGAGTGGACTTTGTTCTGCTGCAAGGGAAAACAAGAAAAGAAAAAAGAAAAGAAAAAAGAAAAGAAAAAAGAAAAGAAAAGAAAAAAGAAAAGAAAAGAAAAGAAAAGATAAGAAAAGAAAAGAAAAGAAAAGAAAAGAAAAGAAAAGAAAAGAAAAGAAAAGAAAAGAAAAGAAGAAAAGAGAAAAGAAAAGAAAAGAAGAAAAGAGAAAAGAAAAGAAAAGAAAAGAAAAGAAAAGAAAAGAAAAGAAAAGAAAAGAAAAGAAAAGAAAAGAAAAGAAAAGAAAAGAAGGAAAGAGGAAAAGGAGAAAAGCGGGATGAGAGAGGAACACAAACTGATATTTGATTTCAGTCTCTCCTTGAGTATTTTATTTCTGGTTCCCAGACTGGGGAAAAACAAACCAAAAAAACACCAGTAAAGCCCTGCTAGAGCAAAGAAGGGAGAATTGGAAGCGATCCTCTCTAGCTCTGTTCTGTCCCCCTCATCTTGATGTGGGAAAGCAGCTCTCTGTCATCCCGCAGAGCAGGAGCTTTCCCTGCAGCCAAGGGAGCCGGGATCCTATAAACACGTTTGCAAGGAAGGGCAGCTCTCGAATGCTGTCAAGGGCACTTTCCTCCCTTCTCAGCATTTGGCCAGTCATTAGGCACGACAGTAATAAGCCTGGTAAATACTGCGTGACAGGAATATTTGAGTATGTCTTTCCTGCACTTGGAAATGAGAGGATTTGCACTGATCTCACGTGTACTATCAAGGTGATGGAGTTTTGCATGAGTCATTGTGCGTTTCCATTTGATACAAACCCTCTGGCCCAGTAGCCTGGGAGGCAAATGGGAGGCTGTTGGTTTTGTTGTTTGTTTGCTTACTTGAAGTGGGGAGTAATGGCCTGTGTGAGGGGGAGGAAGGACTGCACCACCTTTTTCTCAACAATCAAATCCATCTCATCCCCGCTAGAACTGAATAGTCCCTGTATGCTTAGGGCAGAGCAAACTGAGTGGAAAATAGGAGCTGCTATATTTAACCACAGTGCATTATGTTGTTATAGCAACTGCATCCATAAAACTTATATCAGTGATGCCATATAAAAAGCTACATCAAAGAATCATTAGCTGAGCCTATTCTTGTCAGCTCTGTTTGGAAAAACACTCTCAGTCCTGCAGGATGTCTCCGAATGGCCATCAGCTTTGTGCTGGATTGTAAATGAGGCTGTGCCCAGGTTATGTTTGGGAACTTAAGGCTTTTTTATTCCTGAGTTGACTATGGTGCAGCTTGAGTGCCACTGGTGCCTTGCTGTGTCATGGCCTGGCTATTGAATGCCCCATTTACGACTGCCATGGAACAGAGCCTGGTTTTAAATAGTACTGTTTAACAGCATTGTTTTAGATAGCACTGGGGGCACGCGTGCAGGAGAAGGAGCATTTGCAGCCAGAACAACGGTCCGTGCATTGTCCAGCTAAAGCTGCAGCTTCGGCAGGGATGCTGCTCCTCAAAAGCCATCGGCTGCAGGACAGCCCTACAGACGTACAGTTCTGCTTTTACTGAATTTCCAAGGCCAGCTCGTGGTGATGTGGGGGGAAGGAAACAGGCTGCTGCTTGGGTGATTAGCTTGATTAGAGCAAGCGGGGCCCCGATGGATGCACCATTTTATTCTTACAGTGCTGGGGGCTGCAGTGGGACTCCGGTCTCTTTATACGTTTAAGCAGCTGTAGCCCATGCGTTTCAAATAAGCCACATCTCATTTGCACTCTGAAAGCATGCCTTTTTCTAGAAAATCCTTTTCCCAAACTGATTATAATTTGCTGCACCTTAGAAAAGAATTTCCTATGGTATTAATGTGTGTGTGTTTGGGGCTGCTTAGCCCCTGCTAAATTTCTAAGTTCACTGCAAAATAAAGAAGAGCTTTGGCAAAGAACAGGTTCCAGTACCATAAATTTCAGGCTGTCCTTTCACAGTCCAGCTCAATCCTGGCATTTTGTTTTAATGGCCTTAAATGTTCCAAGTGATGAGGGAACTTACGAGTGGTATTTATGATTGAACCCAGACTATCTCTATGAAGTCAATAGAAAATTGTCCCCCTCTCTTTGTTTTTTACCCCAAGTCTCTGACCCTTCTCCTCGGAGGTCTCTCTCTCATGCCTGGCATATATCATGTTGGTGTCTTTTCGGTCATCTCCTGTTGATTTTAGCTCATGCCTTCAGCCCCTGCTCCCTCCTTCCTTACTTTGACCAAGTTCATTCGTCCCAGTGCCCTTCCACGGTACTGCTGAGAGCCACTAAGGTAAAGCTGAACACAGGGCACCAGAATTGTGGGTATTCAGCAGGGATTCCTCCTAAAAAGGGCTTTTTTTTCAAAGAAACAGTATCAAGAAATGTCTTTCCTAGGCTCACCGGATTGCTAGCAGTGAAACTGCACATTCCTCTCCCAGACAGTGCAGGGACAAGAGCCCAGAGCAGCTCTGTCACCTCGGGGATCTCGGCTTTGTTTCTGACTGGCAGAGCTATCTTTCAGCCCTGCAATATGTGAGTACCGTGTGCCTGAATAGTGTTTTCAACTGCATGTTGCTACATGGGGCAGTTCAGGGTGCACGGAATAGCAGCCAGAAAGTCCAGTTAAGGCGGGAGGAGGCGTTCCAGATAGTAAACATTCAACATCTGGCAAGTATCTCTCTCTAATGTCTCTGGAATTCCTGGGAGACTGACTGTTCTTCCTCTTCCACATCTGTTTCATCACATTAATTGGGCAGATTAGAGGTTGAGATCCTAAGTAGAGCCCCAGTTCATCTCTAAGACTTCCCTTCTCTGCCATGCTCTGGACAGTTGCATCTCCCCAGTGCTCTGCGGCAGCCAGCACAGGCAGTTCAGCGAAGGGCTTTGCCTTTGGCTCAGGAGGCCGTTTGGAGAGTGAAGTCATTGATTTCACTGAACAATTTCTCACTGAACAGAACATCACCAAAACCGTAATCCACCCACCTGGGCGTCAGTCCTGGTTTGTCCCTAGAGGAGTTCTGTTTCCAGAAACAGAGCTCTCAGCTCCTTCTTGACATCAAGGGGACACCCCCGTTATCGATGCCTTTTAGGAGCCAGTCCTCTTACTTTGCTGACATCTTTCCTTGAGGTTCCAAGAATAAAGACAGGGAATTCAGGCTGGGTTTGCAGGACGGCAGTTGTTGGGCCATTTTGGTTTGTTCTGGGCAGATGCATCTGTAGCTGCAGACTGCAAAGCTCTGAGCATCCTCGAGGGAGGAGCTGGTGCTGAGTCCCTGCTGTGTACAGGGAGCAAGTGCCTGTGGTGGAAGCCTGAGCTTTGGATCTCCGTCCTGCAGAGGGTCTCACTCGACTTTGAACCTGGACGTGACGCCTGCCCCAGGGATACATCCTAACGCGGGTGTGCTAAGGGGTGCCTGTGTTTAGCTGGGCTCTGCTGGGTGTGGGAACAAGCCCCCCCAGATCACTTGGAGAAAAGGGGCTCATGAAAAGTCTCTCCCAAAGAAAACACAAGTGAAGAGCTCCTAAAAAAGAGCCTGTTTGACTGGTTGGGATTTCATGCCAGACTCTCTCATTTCACTCAAACCACAGCAAGTCCAGTCTCTAAAACAACATTCCCAAAATGGCAACAGCAGAGCTGCAACCTCTCCCCTACTTGGAGGTGTCCCACGGAGACAGCTCCAGCAGGGTGGAGATGGGAGTGAGAAGATTGATTTGGGCGAAGGTTGGCTAGCGTTGTGAATGTGTGCAGGAAGTAGAGTTTTATTTTTCCTTTTTTTGCTCTCTGCAAGTACAGTTCATTACCATCTGTAGCTGGAGAAATACGAATGAGCAAAGCTGCTAGATGCTCTGCAGCCTTGCAGCAAGGTGGAGGCCACTCCTGTAGCTCCGCACTAAACCTTGCTGAGCCCTGAAGCATTTGGCTCAGGACAAGAGCTACAGGAAAAGAATCAGTTTTCTGTGTGCCCATTCTTCCAGTGTCAGGGCTGCCTGGCAGTAACCTGAGGGCCTTTCATTAAGCAGAATACAAAGTTTTGTCCCCCTAAACTTTTGTAAACACAAAAACTTTTTACTTCGCTCCTGGATTGGACTTTTCTGTTGCAGATGCCCTCTGTTTCCACTGAGATTTTTCCATATGGACTGATCTCTCCCAGCCTCTGTTTCTAGTGGCCAGGTTGATATTAGTTCACCCTTGGAGGAGCGCTACCTTATCTTATCTTGAGCATTTCTTCACAGCCTTTAATTTAGTCAGTTAGTCAGTTAGTGTCCTGAAACCCCCTCTATGGCAGAGCAGCGCGTCCAGAGCAGAAGCTAGTACCTTGGATAGGGAGCAAAATTTCACAACCGCTTGTTGCTTTATCGCTCCAACCTTGCATCAAGGAGTTCCCATCCCTCTAGCTTTATCAAGTGCTGAATCACCTCTTTGGGTGGCCAGATTCTAGCTGAGCGGGATGAAGCCTCTGGCAGGAGAGTAGAGCAGACAATAGTGGAGTTATTTAAATCTGTTGTTCCCTTAAAAAAAAAAAAAAAAAAAAAGCTGGTAATGTTTGCAAGGCAACGTGAAAAAAAGTCTGAGTCTGAACAGCAGGACTTGAGCTGTGACGTAGAAGGTGGCCAGGGCAGCACTACGGGGTGATTCTCAGTCGGAAGTGGTTTTGCTTGCAGATCTTTGGCTCTGGAGAAGAGGAGACCATTGGCAGGGGAATCTATCCGAGGCATTCGTCTTCTGACGACTCTGTGAGCAGTCTGCCATGACCTGCATTTCTGGCTTGACTTTTGCTTTGAGTTGCTTTGGGTATTCATTTACTCCGTGCTTCCTATTTTGTCTACGCCTGTGTAGCTAATCCTTTTCCTTGAACTTAACCAATAGAGATAATCCGAGTCTGAAAGTGACTGGAGCAACATAACAATTCACATAAAATGTATGTTCTACCCTGGTTGATTTACACATGAACTGTCACACTGTCCTTTGTTAAATACACCACTATAAGATGATAACAATCTCTTTAAATATTACACAGTGTTAAATAACACAAGGTTAAATAACTTTTTGTCTTTTATTTCCTTTCTCCTTTTGGCAAATGTTCCATTGTTTGGATTTTTTTTTCCATGAAAGAGCAAGTCTGAGTGTGGGACAGCTCTGAGTGCCATCTGCTGGAGATGAGCTTCTCTCCATGCCTGTGAGGGCCAAATTTGGAGGATGTGCAAACGGTGATGTGAGCATAAGTGCTCTGAAGCCGTGCACCACAGGCTAGAGGAGGAAAATGAACAACAACAACAAAAAAAGAGAGTTGAAAAGAAATTGAAGCTAGCACCTTCACATGCCTCCAGCAGGTCAAGATCATTTGCTCACCCTTCCTGATGGAAGTGCCATCATTGCTTACATTCCCTGCACTCGTCTTCTCATCTTGTTTCCAAGGTGCATGTTTCTGCTACAGAGACCTTCCAGGACTAAGTCAAAGAAAGATCAAACTCCTAGTGAGCAAAGTGTCAGCACAAGTCCTACCATGTGCCAGTGTGGGTTAGAAAGAAGGGAGATGGTCCCCAAGCAGGAACTGCTGCTCAGCAGGTGTCCCTGGTCAGCAGACACAGGACTTTAAGGTGTAAATGCTCTTGGAGTTGGATAGTCTTTGGCATCCTCATGCAGTTTCCCTTACTGCAACACAAGGAGTTTGAGAGCGTGTTGAATTTAAGGGAGGTTATTTGTGCTGTATCCTTGGAGCCACAGGGAGGAAAGTAATGGTGGAATCACGTGGGAGTGAGGGTGAGCACTGTGCTCCCAAACCTTCCTTTGAGATGAGCCACTGTAAATGGGGGTGAGAGAAAAGAGTCTATATACAGAGGCTATACATATAGAATCAGCATTGGAGTAACTTCATTGAATACTAACCCCTGTGTCTCTCCTTCTTCACAGCTACCTGCATTCAGAGCAGAAGTTACCTGAAGGTAGGTCACAAATTCCCACAAAGCATCCATGACCCTGCAGGCATTAGGCAACATTTACATTTATGTTCTGTCCAGGGTTGCATCTGCCTAATTCACCCCTATTTGCAATGTAAATGAGACCCCCAGCTGAACTCTCTGTTGCTCTTTCATCTCCCTGCAGTTTTGCCCCAGTTCAGGCTCCCCAATGTCCCCTATAGTCTGGGGACCGTTCCTGTCCTTTGGGATTGTTCTGTCTCAGTGATGTGACTCAGGCTCTGCTGCTGGCCTCTTGCTGTTTGAACTTAAGTGCTGTTTCCAAGTCTCTCACGTCAATTCTAGTTTTTGGGGTTTCTTTATTTTCCCACATTTTCATTGATAAAGTATTAAGCCTGGGCTTTATGGTAACAGGGGCCACAGAAAGCAGTTTGCAGCTCTGCCAAAAAAGCTTGTGTTTATGTTCAAATATCATCCCTACTGTTTTATGCAAGCTAAGCTTCCTCCAAAATGTAGTCAGTATAGGAAAGATACCTGAAAACTGCACTGGTGCAATGAAATGTTGGACTCTTTTACCTTTAAACTACGAGGCATCTCTGAGAAACTCTCTGGCCAAGTAGGGAACAGAAGGAAGCAAAGAACAAAAGTAGGATGGTCCTGACCACCTCTTGTAGCTGCTGTCCCTTCTCCATCCTCCTTAGTCCCAGAGCAGATCTACAACCCTTAACTCTAGAAAACAGTGCATGGCTCAAGAAATAATTTATGGGACTAGTTTAAGCATAAAACTGCAAGCTCTTTCTGTGCTTTGGCCAGAGCATAGAAAGAAGGCTCAATACCCAGTTAGCCTCCTGCTCCCTCAGCAGACTTTGTTTCTGCAACACTAATTCCCAAATCACTGTGGGATTTGGATGTGTCACAGCAAGTCAGTTTTAATTCCCTGATGGTAGCAGGTTGCAGACCAAGAAGTCTGGTGAAGAAAAAATGAGCCAAGATGGCAGAATCCTCTTTGACTTGCTTTTGACTCTATTTTCTTCATTTCCCTGCCTTGTGAACAGAAATGTTTATTAATGCCAGCTTCTCTCCCAGGACCTCCTTTTTGTGCAGCTTTGGAATGCAGCAAACAGCTGTGTGTGCGGCATGCAGTACAGAAAGAAGGAACGAGGAAATGCAGTGGTAGATGTCCCTGCTACATGTCAGTCCTTATCTAGACTGAACCACCTTCGTGTGCTGTTCATGTTGGTTTGAAAGATACACCATGATCCTGCGTAAGCCAAACGGGCTGCGTCTCAAATTGGTTCAGGTTTAAAACAGACCAATGTATAGGCAACATTTCCATTTCTCTAGCTGCATCAAGAGATTCCTGAAGCTATGTGAAAGCTTTGCTGTTCTGATTACATCACATCTGACATGACCTACAAATGCCAAAGGAACGGGGAGCTCCCATGCTGCTGCTTACACTAAGCCTTTCCAAATATAGTTCCAGTCTCATTGAAATTCCTGGTATTTATAATTTGATCTGGCAGGCGTGCAGGGCTGTGCATCAGAAGGACTTAATGAAACAGGAGTGATGCTGGGATTGAGGCTGTCTAGAGAGAGCTGAGAGGCATGTTCAGGCCACAGAAATGTCCTGCTCTCCTGCTGGAAACAGGGAACAGCCAAACCTGTGTACGCCCAGGCGATAAGGGAATCCAGAGAAAATCTCTCTGCAGATGCCAAAGCCAGCTAAGCCTTGCACGGCCTCAGCGATATGCAGATGAGCACCCGAAATATCCTGCTTTGCTTTCTAATGCCTTTAGCCAGCATAAACACAACGGGCTTTTTATAATCTGTAATCATGTTCTCCAGACCGAGCACAAGCACGTAGGCTTGTTTCAAGAAGCGGAGACAGCTGCTGGATTTGCACCTACCCCTGCTACCGGCCTCATCCATATATAACCAGCTCTCTTCCCGAAGAATCGGTGCGCTAACGTCTGCCGGTGCCTGTAACACACATAGATCTGCTAATCTCCTCATTCTAGGCATACTTGCTGCATAAGTGTTTTAGAAGCAGAAGGCCAAGCCGAATAGGCTGCAGGCTTCATGCACTTCTATTCTAGGCCTAATCCACTAGCTATATTGATCTTGCCCTTTCTGCCAACCTAGAGGGGTTGTATTACACTGATAATCCCATCCTGCCCAGGTCACAGTCACAACAGGCTCCGAAAATCTTCACCTGCTGGTGTCACAGGGGTGGACTCATCAATGGCAGCACTTGGCTTACCCTGGTTGGCAGGGAGCAGTTGTTTCTTCTGCACCCTTTTCCATCTCTCGCTGGACTGTACATTCCTTCCCTGCTTCGTTTCATCTCACATTCCCGTGCAGGGCAGCCTTTGCTGTCAGCAGGTGGAGATCCCTGCAGACTCTTACGGAGTGCCCTTCATTTAGTGAGGCTTGAGTGTCCACTGCCCAGCCTGACCATGCCGAGAGGGGCTCAGGAGGTCACACTCATCGACACTGAATTCACTTGCTGTCATTTTGGGCCTCGCTTGGGGAGCGAAGGGGAGCGATGCTGCAGTCGCATCCTTTGCAATCGCAAGCTGAAAGCGCCAGCACCAGCCCTGCACCGGGCACGCGTCCCGCAGCGCTGGGGGCCGAGCAAACGGCCGCCTGCGCCCCGGCACGGCCCACGGCCCGCGCAGGGACACGGCACCGCTCTGTCCTGCCAGAGGACATCGCCTGGCTGCTGCTCCACGGGACGGGCACGGCGACCTCGCAGCAGGGCTGGCCCCTTATGCCGCGCTGGGAGGGAAGCAGGGACACGGCACAGCACTGACAGGGCTAGAAGGCAGCAGGAGCTTCCAGGCAGAGGAGCCGGGAGGGATCCGGGCTGGCAGCACAGGCAGCGGGAAGCGGCTGCGCACGGCTGGGGCACACTGCCATCTCCCGGCAGCGCCTGCCGGGGCCCCGTTTCCATGTCCTCCCATTGCTGCCTGTGGCTGGAAAGAAAGTATTCTCTGCAGAGGGATGAGTTAGTGATGCTAGGAAGAGTCAGGGACACAGATCCCTCATGTGGGGACACACGGAGGATTGTCCTGTGTAGAGCATCTGTCCCAGGCATGGTTGTGTCACGGGCCCCTGGCCGGGCGAGGAATGGTCGTGACGATCTCTTGACCACCATGCTTGACCTCAGAGGCTTCTGCCTTTGCATCTCCAGGAAATTCATTCACCATAAAAGCAAGAAGTTTTGCTTTTCTATCTCAGACTTGTTAGGGACTAGGTTGAAGAATCTTTATAAACCTGTCTAATGCCCAAGAGAAGTTAGCAGCTGGTCGACTCTTTGTGTCCTGGTCGGATGAGATTTTTGAGCAATGGCAGATCCGTGAAGACCCTCAGCATCTCACACCTCGCAAAGTTACTCTTTTAGGAAAGGATTTTTGCTGCTTCTTCTGTTCTGGAGAATCTTTTCCCTCAGGAGGACACAAATCCTGCCTATATTTTAGAGCCAAGAGGTGTTTGAGCACCACCAGTTTACTGTGTGGTCAGGATGTAACAGCTAACGCGGTACTGGACACATGAGCGCAGGGTTCACACATGGAAATGGCCCAGTGGCAGCAGCCTTGGTAACAATTCAGCATTGCTCCTTGTCTCCTCTGTATAATTTCGCTGTTTAAGGGCACGCTGAAGAAAATCTAACTGCAAATCTGACCATCTCTGAGACTTTGGCCTCTTCTGTCAAGCTTTAAAACAATTCCTGAAGTGTGCAGCATAATCACAGCAGCTTCCAGTACTAAAAAAATCCCAAAGCAGCTGCCTTCAGAGCTACGTGCTCTTAATGGGACCATCAGGAGCTCTGATCTCATCCATGAAGACAATTTAGCTGTGGTAAAAAAAAAAATAATAACTTTTGAGTTCAAAGAGTTCTTTAAAACAGAAAAGAAATGCAGTAGACTCTTTATACATATTCCCTTCATCTTTTTCACTGCAAGCATCTGAGTAATGAATGCTGGAACTCTGTTAAAGTAGAACTGTCTGGACAAGTTAGTATTTGATATAGCCATTCCTGAATCTTATAAATTTATTTTCTTTAGCTACACATTGAAGAGGGAAATGTCATTCTTGTAGATGAACCAGGGACTGTCACCTGCTATTTTAAATTTCCATTATATGCTACAATGAATCAGAGAGCATTCAAAGAGCCCTCCTGTGCTCTTCCCTTTGTGCTTATTGATTGTGTGGCAATCATTTAAATAATAAGCCAAAGAAATCCCTGTTATTTGGAACTAGTGTTGCCTTCCACAGACCACATACAGAGCAGGAACCAGTACAAATGGTCATAGACATGCATGGAACACAAAGTGATACTGAGGGAAGCACAACTAAAAGCTGGATTGAGCAGCAGCCCAGGCAAGCCTGCAGAGACTCGCTTAGCCCTCAGAGATGAGCATCTTACAACATAATGGTTATAAAATATTCATCTTCTTTATCTGTCTAGGATGCCATGTGCTCACACTTGAAACCGTAAATCTCTTCCGCAAGTACATCTCCATCCTGGATATTCCCATTTCCTGCTTGCTGCCCAGCGATGCACTCTTCATACTCACGGAAGAGGAAGCGGAACAAGCCAGGGTGAGATATGTGGCAGCTGCCAAACCTCTTTGAATACTCATCATCATTTCAAAGGCTTTAGTCAGAGGTGTCACATTCATAGAGAACGTGAAAAATAATTGTACACATCAATTATAAATGTCATGTATGGACAATCTTCATTAATTTATTAATAGCCAGTGAACAGGTTGCTGCATGTGCTGGGTGGACAGCATGGCAGTGCTCACTAGATTTGCAGCTCAGAGTTCGTACATTTAGTCCACAGTTCCCTATGTCAAAGTCTGATCAGATCCTCTTCCATAGCATGTAAATATTTGCCCAGCAAACAGTCCTGCTAATCCACAAATGACATGCACAGAATTTCCCTGCAGTTGGGACTACTAAAAGAAAGTATGGTGGTATGTATGGAGACTGTTCTGATAAAGGTACCATTACTTCTTTGTGCTTTTTGTGCCTAAAACTTGTCCTTTCTAGCTGTTGCACTATGAATAGAATCAGCCAAGTCTGAACTAGCAGTGCATGATTTGAAACAGCACACAGAGTGTTCTCAGACACAAACACCTCTAATTTCTGCTTCCCCAGCATATGAACATCCAGGCATGAGATCACATAGTGGGGAGGAGCTAGGTGACAAGGAAAGTGTCACAGCACCTTTCTGCAGGGTCTAGCAGGACCCATGTGAACCAGCACAGCACCAGCCACAGGGTCATATAGGCCTCTCTGAGCCCAGTGGTCCCACAGAATAGGCAGCCTTTCACCCCTGACTACTACTCTGCTTGCTGACAACAGTCTGTTTTCTGTAAATGAGTAGTGAGTCTCACAAGAGGCCTAGGACGCTGTGCTTAACATTAGGCTTTGAAGGTTCTTATGGTAGTTTTTTAACTATTTTTCCTTCTAGAGAGCCATGCGGTGCCATCGCAGCCAGCTCCTCTGGTTTCGCCGCCTCTACATGCGATTCTCACGTTAC
Organism: Tinamus guttatus; assembly: GCF_059628265.1. NCBI lineage: Eukaryota > Metazoa > Chordata > Aves > Tinamiformes > Tinamidae > Tinamus > Tinamus guttatus. Next base: position 538,420 of record NW_028289014.1, on the reverse strand, counting down.
ATGGTGGTCAATTCACTTCGTCTTCTGTGAAAAAACAACACTGAGACAGCTGCAGGAGTGAGAGAAGAAAAAGGACTGTGCAAACCCAAGCACTGAAGAAAACTCTGTTATGCACACAAGAAGAGAGGATTCCCTGTGCATAGGAGTGACTTTTCCAATATCATGCCATCTCCATAGATAAAGGCAGGATGACAGGATCTGCATTAGTCAGGACTTTTTAAAGATGAATCTTTTGAATAAACATCAGAAATGATGCGACTTTTTTCTAATTATGCTGATCCCATTGCTTCTTTCAACCACATCATTTTACAGGTTTGACCTTCTCAGAGTGTCCCTCATGAAACACTAGCCATTTCTTCTTGCTTCAGAACATGGCGTTTGAGAACAACTCACAAGAGTCTCAACTCAAGGATATAAGGAGGCACAAGACAGCTAAACAGTAACTAAATCTTTAACTCAATGTACATGCAGAGATCAAAATTCAAAGGGATGTTTCAAAAGCTGTTCCTTTTATCTAAACGACAAGATCCTCTCCCTCTATGTTTAAAGGTAAGTGGAGGAGACACCAGTTTCCAATATTTTCTTAGTCTAAACAGAGATTTTACTAGGGATTCTAGTTTTCATAGGGTCATAGTGAAGCAAAGTGAGCAGTTTTCAACATTTCTGGAGTGCTTGCACTCATCTGCAGGAGAAAATCTTTCATTATCTACACAGGCAGTTGTTGCATGGTCAAGATCAGATACCAAATTCCCAGCTCCTGGTCCCTTGCCATGTGCACACCATCCTCCCAAACACCCAGGTTGTACTAGAAGAACATTTCCATTGCTATAAAAGTGTGACAGGGTTGAATTGTGTTCCCAGGCCGTGAGTCAGTGCATAAGAGGGTGCTTACTGCGCCTTCAGACTATGAGTAAGTCCAGGCTTAAGCAGAACAGTGCTTAAGCACATGCCTAACTTCAGTGCCCCCTTTCTCCCATAGAGCTAAGCACCTGCATAAACGCTTTGCTGAATTTGAGCCTGCTGAGCTCTTGCAAATCTCCTTTAACTCTAAATCCATGATAATTTCATTGAAGTCAATGGAGAAAGACCAGTGTAAGTGTGTATTCTGTCCTAAGCAAGAGATTATCTTGCATGGGACTGTTTTATAAGACAGACTTTAAACATAATTGGGAAACGTCCATACAGGCCATGCATACAAGCCTAGATTAGATTTTTTTTCACCTTTGCTCTGCATACTGCAAACTTTAGCACAGCTAAAAGCAAAGTACCAAAACACCAATCCTGAGGTGGGATATAGAATAGAGGCAGTCTGAAAACGAAGTCACAGATGAACAGGATAGGCAGCATAAAAAGTTTTATTTAAGAAACAGAAGGCAGATAGTGCTGGTAACAAAGAAGCTGATTTTGCAAACGCTCACCACAGAAAGCCCAAACTACAGTTCCATGGTGATGCTCCACATTCAGCTGCTGGGAAGGGACATCAGGGCTTTGACATGTCTCTGATGGTCTTATGTTCCTTCATTGCCTTCTCCCACTCCTTGCCATTGATATCCTCTAGGACAATGCTGTGCACAGTGCCGTCATCCAGGCAATGGGGAGCTATTCCTGCGGAAAGAGGGAGTAGTAGAAACATGCTCTTCCTAGCTAAAGATGGGAGATGCCTGTGCCACTGTGGACTGGGCATCTCAGGGGATGGTAAATGCTGTTAGTCCAAGTGATGCTGTAACGGTGAAGTGATTAGATGAGAAACCTGTTGTGGGCAGAAGCCCACAAGTCATAGTTGAGACTTTTTCTTATGGTGGAGCTGCTGCTTCATGCTGTCATTTTAGACATTCAGCATTTTAGGAGCAAACTATAAAGACAGAGTTTTGTGGCATGTTAGCAGCCAATGGAGTCTTTTCCAGAGTTTGCTTGATGTCAGTTTTGGTTACCACAGTTTGTCAAGTTTCCTCTTTATACCTACCATAGCCATCTGGATTAGAGCGAGGAGTATAAAAGCTCTGTACACCACAGGTTTTACAGAAGGTGTGCTGAGCACAATGGGTGTTGAAGGTGTATGTTGTCAGATTCTCCGCACCCTAAACAGAAATGAAAAGTAGTGTAGATTTTCTACATAAGTGGATTTACTTATTGCGTTCTATGGGCTAAACAATGTGAAATTAAAAATACCATTTCCTGAGGTATGGAGTTCTGCAATCCCATTCCTTTTCTGAATGCCTGTGCTCCATACATACATGTGGTCATCCCAGTCGAGCCTCAAAACTGCTAGAGCTTTAACTCCAGCTCACTGAGTGACAGGCACTAACACACTCACCCAAATGGCAGAAAATTCAACCATTTTTCCCCAACCAGCCGCAAGAAAGACTAAGATAGAAGACTGGGTGCCACTTGCATTTTTCAGGGTAACACTGGATCACATGGATTAGGTAGTTCCTTTGGCTCATGCTCCCCATGCTCTTACTGCATTCTTACTCTACCTTCAGCAGCTTGAAACGCGAAGCTGGGACAATGAAGTGCCTGTTCTGTTTCTTTGTGCAAATGCTGCAACTGTAAAAGAGAAAGACAACAGTTCTCCTAGAAGCAGTGGATAAAGCATGGAGCAAAAAGCAGATCTACCACAGGCCTCTTGACAACAGAGAAAATGGCTCATGGCCAGCAACGCAGAGGTGACTGGCAAGAGCAAACCTAGAGTATCTGTTTGGCACACCCATGGAACAGATGGACCCTGCACAGGTACACAGATAAGGTTGCAGCTACACTAAAGATTATATGGCATTTTTTTCTTCATGTACACAACTTCCAACCAACTTATCAAGGACAAACTGCAGCCCTAATAAATACATTTAATCTTTAAGTCCAAAGGTTGCCAACATTAATTACTTTATAAACAGGAAAATAAAAATCAGCCATGACATGAGGTAGAAGTCATAGGCAAGAGTGGGACTGTTGAAATCAAAAACTGTTGCTATTTGAAGCACATGTGGTCAAAGATTTAGCATTCACCTGGAAGATCAAATTAAAAAAGGATTGATGTGCTCTGAGCACACTGCTGAGCACCTGTCAATAGACAGTCAATAGATCTCTAGGTCTCACTTTGTGCATGAACATGGATGTGAAACCTGAAATCCTTCCCAGAGAACCAGCACCTGAAATTGCCAGCACTGATCCCATACTGGACATGATTGGGGATATACCCTATGGCAACAGGTCAGAGGATGTTCTGCCTTTGTACTGTGTCATCCTAGCACTAAGACATTGGAAAGACATGAGCTTTATTCATATATCAGAGTAGGCAACCAAAAAATAACTCACTTGCAGTTAAAAACATGCAGATCTGGTGATGCCCAAACCTCAAAGCGGACAGCTCCACAGTGGCAGCCTCCAGTGTGCTTGACCAAACCTCTGTATTCACTAGAGAAGGAAAGAACAACAACAAAAGCAGAGGTTTTGTGATCACACCTTTGGTGTTGTCCAAGAAAACTTTAAAGCAATACAGTACATTACTCAGTTCTGCCCTGAGCACTTGTAACACACCAGAAAATGTGCCCCTCTAATACCATGGCCAGGCGGTGTTAGAAAACTCTTTTGTCCTCTGCAGCAATCGCATCTCTGGTTTAATTAAAAGCTGCAGTGCACATTGCAACTGCAATAGTAAACACAGGCCCCCGCTGCCACCGTTGGGGTCAGAATGCTGACCCAGGCTACAGCATTTTCAGAGAACAATACACAGAAATGAGTGGTATTATCGCAAAGCAGCACTCTTGGCTCTGGGAACTGTTTATTTCCCTCCCACAATTCCGCTATGTCTGCTCCAGCATTGCTAACACTGCTGCATTTTAAAAGCCGGGAACAGCAGAGCCCAAAATTGAGATAGGTTTAATCTTGCATTCTCCGTTCTTGCAGAGGAGCTTCCTGGCCCGAGGCGTGTCCGAGCCCGCGCTTCTCGCTCTCCCCCAGGCCTCCTCCGCAGCAAGGGAGGGGAACGAAGCGGCTCGAGGGGAATGAAGCGGCTCGAGGGGTGCCCGGCCGTACTCACTAGGCGTCCAGCAGCAGCCGCGCCGCCTCCTCGCCGCTCAGCCGGTGCCGCTCCAGGAAGGCGGCCCAGCGCTCGCTCTGCGCCCCCAGCTCCCAGCGCTCCCCCGGGCCGCCCCGGCCGCCGCCGCCGCCGCCCGCCCTCCTCGCGCGGCCGCCCCGGCTGCGGCCCGAGGGGGCCCCGGCGGCCGCGTCGCCCCGCGGAACCCGCCGCGCCGCCCGCCCCATGCGCCTGCGCTGCCGCCCGCGGCCGGGGGGCGCCGCGGCCGCCTCGGCGATCCCGCCCCCGGGGCTCCGCCTCGCCGAGGAGAAGCCCCCGCAGGGCGGCCCGGCCCGCGGCGCTGAGGCGGCGGCAGGAGGCGGGAACCCGCGCGCCGCGGGCAGCCCCCCTGGCGCAAGGGCCGCCACACGGGAAGGGGACGTGGGCGCTGGGGGTTTTCAGCCTCGGGACACCTTGCAGGGGTAGAAATGCCCCTGCTCCACCAGCCTAGCACACGGTGGTGCCCTGAGGTGCCCTGAAGGACATGAGGGTCCTCGCCAACACAACGTGTCCCTCCAGCTTTAGTGCATGGTGGTGCCCTGAGGTACCTCAGAATGCCTCACACTCTGAAGGACATCAGGATCCTCGCCAACACAACGTGTCCTTCCAGCTTCAGCATAAGGTGGTGCCCTCAGGTACCTCACGGTGCCTCACACCTTGAGTGATGGTCAAGGTGCTCACTCAACGTGTCCCTCCAGCGTGTTGCAACTCGCACTCAACATCTCTTCACAAATTGTGTCCAAAGTGTCACAGTTAAAAAGGATAACAACTAGGATAGTCTACACTAATCATCTCTCTTTTTCTTACACATAGAGCGATGTGAAAGCACCTCTCTTGTGGTAAATAACAACCTATAAAGCTTATTCTTGAACATCTGAAAGACAAAGCTGTTTCTCCAGTAAAGCCTGTCCGTGCAGCAGAGAAGTGTCAGAATTTGTCCAGGTTACATTTGCTAGGAAAAAACACCACTGTGAGGCTGAATCCTTGGAGGCAGCTTTGTGAGAGCGGGAATTTATTTTGCCTGAGCTAACCGCAATCTAAAACTTGTGTTTTTAGTAGATCTCAATGTCTTCCTGGGCTTAAGAAGGGGAACGGAGAAAGAAGTAAACAAGCTGCCAGCTGGTAAGAGGTAGAAGGGGCACCAGAGGGTCATTTCTCCTGACCTGCAGTGACACTTTGGATGTGAAGATAGCGAAGCAGCTACGCAATGATCAGCAGCTATCAGCACACTCCGGCCTGGAAAACAGCTTTAAAAATGTGCCATGGCCATGCTTGGCAGCCTCCTGCTGTGGCACGTAACCACCCCGTGGCTCTGCATCCTCCTCGAATGATCAGAAAGGGCACCGAGTTACCGTTTCCTGTTGTTCCTCGTGTGAAGCTCTGCGCTGGTTACTCATCCTACTGCAACCATCTTAAATATGCTCTACGTGGCAAATCCAGGCCGTGCCAGAACGTCTCTGCTGATCTGAGCCACTCCCAGACCTTTAGTCACACTAGGTTTCACATTAGTCACCTTATATTCCGGGAGGAAAAGTCATGGAGGCAAAACTGGAGACTGCGAAGTGGAGCTGAACCTGCACTGTTTACAGCGTGGCTCCATCTGCCCTGAACGCGGATCTGGCCTGAGGCCGCTGCAGGTTTCACCAGTAGTCTGGCTTTTCTAAAATAGATTAACTGCCACAAGCTGAAAGCCAGAAACCTTCAAGCTTCAGTGACAAAATGAAGGAGGAATTACTATTTTCAGAAAGATAAGGGCAAGGACAGGAGGAAAAAATAAAGTAAATCACTGTTTACTCTCTTATGATATTCAAAGTTCAGGCCCCTTGGCAGCTGACGTGTTTCAGTGTTAAAGTACAAAGGTAGTTTTCTGTGCCATCCCTGCCCTGCTTGTGTAACAGTGACTCAGCTCTGCAGATCTGGCCCACAGCACAAGCTCGTAAGGCAGCTCCATTATTTGTGGGTTAAAGAGAAATTAGGAAGATGTTTTCCACCTAACAAGCAGGGAACTGAAAGTGGTGGATAGCTAACACCCTACTTGAAAGAACTGGGGTAGTTAACACTGTACAATTTGTGCAGCAAAGTGTCAGTGCTTGGGTTCTAGCCTTAAACATTTTGAAGGGGAAGCATTCTGGGCAGTGTCCTCAGCATCACACGATCCATGCTGGATCTGAAAAATATGAGGACAAAACACAGGCCACAAGTACCAGCATGCAGGGAGGCCAATGCATGGAGTCTGCACAGAGTAGCTTTTGCTGTATTTGTTTTCATTCAATAGAGAACAAGGTTCTATGGAAATATATATTCTCTATTAATAATGATTAAAAATATTCCAGGTCTTATTCCTTCTATCTTTCTGTTTTTCAAGGTACTTTTTTACTACCCTGCTGAAAAACCTCACTGCAGACACGACATGCTAAATGGGCTCAGACGCAGGGACCAAGAACAAAGAGGCTTTCTTCGCTGCACTGCAGTTTGGATCAGATCCAAAAGACTCACAGGAGATAAACAGACTGAGAAGATGCAGACAAGTAATTTTTAGAATAGTTATTTATTGTAGCTTTCATTGGCATGACATGCAGAAACAAACCCGTGTTTTTAGGTAAATGGTGTCTTTAGAAAATGGGTTTTACGTTTCCTTAAATCAGACCCTATAGAACTGCTAAATGTTGTTTTCTAAACACTTTAAAGCTAAAGGAGATAAACACTGTATGTTTGATTTCTACAAATCTAGTTGTAAGCACAGGGTTTTTTTAAAGGAAAGGAATACAGAGAAGATGATTTCACATGTGTTTTGAAAAAACAGCAGTCCCAGCTTCTCTAGCAAAAGCCTAAATGGTCACTGGTTTTCCTATTCTCCTTCTGCTGATCTGATTTCTCATTACAATTTTTTAGCCATTCTTGAACGTAATCTGTGCAGATATTTTAAAATATCCCACACTTGGAAAATTTGTCCTAGCAAAGATACAAGTCCTGGCATAATTAGTCACACAGCTACTTTTTCTGTTTTTTTTTTCTCCTCTGGGTCATCTGCTCAGAGCAACGTGCCCAAGCATGTTTATAATGGCAGATCTTAAAGCAAAGCTGTATCCCATGTGTACTGAAAAGCCAAACTATGCTTTAAAATAACAGGGAGATAAATGATTATTGCCTAGTCTTCTAAATTTAATACAAATCTGCGTATCTATTTGTTTTTCTTAAGTCTTCAGCTCTTGAAGCTAGCAGCTTATTAAAAACTTTGTTAGTTTAAGGTATTTTTAGCATTAGACTTAAAAGAAACAGAAGAACTCAGAGCATTGACTTTTTTTGGTAAGCTCATGATATAAAAAAAAAAACAATCTCATGGTACTTCAAACGTGACTCATATTTTTGTAACCCTTGAGGCTGGCAGCACAAGGACGAGCAGTAACACGCCACAGCTCTGTCTTGTGGCTGGAGCTCCAGCAAAGCCTGGGCCTCACTGCAGCATCTGGGGAGAAGGGTCCATGTTAAAAATATTATTTTATCTTTACAATTGCAAATAGGTAAACATATTATCATGTGTCACACTCAGTGAGAGAGACGTAAGGCAGGTGTGAGCAATATTTTGATAGGAATATGCATTGTTTTTCCCTTTGGGGAGTCGTCCTGCTACAATCCGAGGAAAAGAACTGAACTTGCTACACATATTCAAATCCTCTGTTTGTTCCAAGTTAAACCCTTGTAGCTAAAGATAAATAGATTGCTTCATTTGACATTGCCCATGCAGAAATCATATGCTGTTGCTAAGATATTAGCATACACATAAACCAACAGTTTGTGTTCCAGGGTGTACAAGTTTATTGGAAACATTTCTTGTGACCCCGGCTCCTTCTCCTCTGAAAGTAGGTTGCTCTGTACTACTGCCCAATGACCTAATTTTGGAAACCCTCAGCAAGGAATACCGGTTCCCAGCTGCAGGCCCCATGCCCTGGCAAACGCTGGAACCACCTGTGCGGTCAGACTGGTCACACGATCCAGATTTCTGTTTTTCAGCTTTGCATTTATTTATACGCAGTTCACAGTCAGCTGCTTGATCGTTATTATGCACCTAGAACTACTGGAGGAAGGAAAATATGTATGTTAAATACATATGTTTTGTAGAATCACAACAGTTGCCACAGCACTGAAGGACAACCAGATAGATCTCCTTTGTCTGTATCGAATTCAGACAGAATATTTTCTGAAGAAATTCTGAGGTAAATGTCAAATTCTGCCATGGATGAAATCACAGGCCCTTCACTTCCAGCTTAGGAGATTGTTCTGTACAGGCAGCGTAGGAAAATGAGGTAGAACCCAGCCCATAAACAGTCTTTTGACTTTTAGAAAATACCTTTCAGCTTTATAATAAGCATATGAGTTTACCATACAGAAAAAAACAAGAAGGAGGAAAAGGGGTGTTTGAGTTAAGAAGCAAACAAAAGTGCTTTGCTCCATACAGGCACGTAGATAGTCGTTGCAGATTAATAGTTAGGGGAATTAAATGAATCCAATCAGTGGAGATTGCAAAATGCTAATGACAGCCTGTGTAGTGTCATTTGCAGGCTATGGAGATTAGTTTAATTCTGCCAGACCCTAGAGTTGTGTTCCTACAGTCTATTTCTTTGTTTAGCAATTTTGACAGTATGATAACTAAGGAAAATAATGGGTCTTTTTTGCACGGACTTGACAAATGGAGTCCATAATTATTTTAAAAATTGACTCTACATTAAATGTGAGCAGGCTGGCCAGGAGGAAAACATTTAGCATCTTTGGCACTAGGCAAACAAAATGAACCCATTAGAAACACCAAGCCAAACTAGCAGCTAACAAAAACAAATGCAATACTGCTTATATCTACAGTTTGGCCTAAATTGATGTAGCCAAATAATATTCTGGAGGTTGGTTAATGTCATGGAATTGCCTCCAATTTTTTCTAGTTGGCTCTTCCTATTTCTACATTGTGAACAATTATTGTTTGGGATCCTTTTTTCTTCTTTTTCCTTTTTACTGTGAACTAAGCAGCCTTCAGGGATGCAAGCCTGATTAGGCGAAACAAAGCAACTATTTTTAAACAAAGGAAACACATGCAATGGGTAACTTGGTGTTCAACCCTGCTGTTCACCTTTCTGCTGTGGGAGCAGAGGATTCACCCTCAAATACATTTGGGTTCACTGAAGGAACTTGCACCAACTTAAGCAGTAAACCCCTTTTGCATTTGGCATGCTTCAGATATAGCATTATATAAAACAAGTAAAAAGCCAGTCAGTATAATGATGTTTAATTAGCATGAAAAACATTTCTATCGCTGCTCCCAGGAGGAAGCTGTTCCCAATCAAAGCTTCCTGCTCAGGAGACAAGTAAACAGCCCTTTGAATCTCACGTGTCAGCATTTCACCAGAGCTTGTTTTGCAGCCCGGCGCGACCAGATTAAGCCGCCAGGCTGCGAGAAGCGGTTCAAAGGGCAGCTCAGGAAATGGCCCGCGTGACTGGAGGCTCACTCAGCCTGCACCCAGGCTGACGCGTTTCTGAGTAATATCATTTCCCAGTTCGGCGAACTCATTCCTGCTCCTCCCGGCCCTTCCTGGCAGCCAGGCACAGTGTTCACCCTATGGACTATTCTCGAACCCCCATACGCCACGCCATGTTTCCCTGAGGAGGAGGGGGCAGACACTGTGGTAACTCTGTGGGACAACAGAGAGCACACACTAAGGACAAACCATTCAGGTCTAAGCACTGCCTGGGGTTGAGACATGGTCTGAAAAGGGGGCCTGGCCCTGTCAGGATCCTGGCGCTCCTCTTCTTCCCCCAACAACTCGCCCCTGCAGCCCCCCTCCCCGCGCCGCAAGGCCCTATAGGGCGAGCGCGCATGCGCACGCCGCTTCCCGCCCGGCAAAATCTGCCCCGGCAAGGCGGCCCACCCTAGCAACAAGGCTTACCTCACCGCGGACCAATCAGCGCTCAGCAGCGGCCGAAGCTTCCAGAGTTTTCCTCAGAGCTCCTTCTCCCTCCTCCACCCGCTCCCCTCCCCATCAACCAATCAGTGCCCGCTTTTCCGAATTCTGCACCAATCAGCTCCGAGTGCCTACAGAATCCCGCCTACCACCGCAATCTTCCTGTGTTTCTAACCGCCTTCTCACCGCACCTCGAAATTCTTCCGCGACCTCAGAAATTCCTCGATTTTGGGGGGGTCTTAGTTCTTACACGGAAGATCTAGGACCCCCTTCTCCATTTGAAGAGGAAACGCAGTGGTCCAGACACGAGCATTTTTCACGGCGGTGGTCTTTTACTTGGGACTACTTTGAGCGGCGGAGGGACACGTCACTCTAGAGGAGGCGGAACGGCTCTGAGGTCAAGCGCATAAATAGGGGTGGGTGTGCGTCACACAGCTGCAGAAGAACTGCAGTGGAGAATCGTGTCGGAAGCAGAAAAGTCCCAGGGCCGGAGACGTGAGTCGTATGCTGGGGAGGCGGGGGCCGAGAAGGACTGGGAGTAAAGCGATATTAGTTTTTTTTTTTTTTTTTTTTTTTTTTTTTTTTTTTTTCTTCCCGTCCCGTCTTTCTTCTCTCTTTCTCTGTCTCTCTCTCCTCCTTGGAGAGGGTAGGGAGGTAGAAAGTAGGAAATATATTTGCGGGTGCAGCGTTTTTGTTTGCTACAGCTGTTTGCATAGAGTCTTCTGTTTGCCCGGACCCAGGCAGTGGGTTGGGAAGAGAGAGGGCATGAGGTGGGGGAGGTGAAATACACAGAGAGGAGAGGAGTGGAGGTGATTGTCGTTTTTTTCTCCGGAAATAGGTGCTGAGTCACAGGGCTCCCGGAGAAGGGGGTAGTGCAGCTGTTGTGAGGCGCCTCCCTGAGGCTGTGCCGCCTGCAGCTGCTGGGGCGGGTGGCGACGTGTTGTTAAACTAGTGTTTCGGGGAATGGGAGGGATTGGGTGCCATGACACCGAGGAGCTGGTGATCTGTAGGGAGGCAATGCCAGAGAGAGCAAGAGCTATGTTCTCAGAAGTGTTCTTTTAAGGGGACAAATAGGGTAGCCTGAGAGTAGAGAAGGAGTTTCTTTCTTTGAGAGAAGAAAGAGAACATCTGTAGAAATTATTATAGTTTTGTTTAGTGATTTTTTTTTTAATATTTTCTGTGAGGTAGAAAAAACGTCTTTTATATCAAATGGCCAAGGGTTATGTGATTGTTTTGTAACTTAAGGCTGAACATTTCCTGTGTTTTGCAGTTCAACATGCAGATCTTTGTGAAGACCCTGACTGGCAAGACCATCACTCTTGAGGTCGAGCCTAGCGACACTATTGAAAATGTGAAGGCCAAGATCCAGGACAAGGAGGGCATCCCCCCGGATCAGCAGAGGCTGATCTTTGCTGGCAAGCAGCTGGAAGATGGACGCACCCTGTCCGACTACAACATCCAGAAGGAATCCACCCTGCACCTGGTGCTGCGTCTGAGAGGTGGGATGCAGATCTTTGTGAAGACCCTGACTGGCAAGACCATCACCCTGGAGGTTGAGCCCAGTGACACCATTGAGAATGTGAAGGCCAAGATCCAGGACAAGGAGGGCATCCCCCCAGATCAGCAGAGGCTGATCTTTGCTGGCAAGCAGCTGGAAGATGGACGCACCCTGTCTGACTACAACATCCAGAAGGAATCCACCCTGCACCTGGTGCTGCGTCTGAGAGGTGGGATGCAGATCTTTGTGAAGACCCTGACTGGTAAGACCATCACCCTGGAGGTTGAGCCCAGTGACACCATTGAGAATGTGAAGGCCAAGATCCAGGACAAGGAGGGCATCCCCCCGGATCAGCAGAGGCTGATCTTTGCTGGCAAGCAGCTGGAAGATGGACGCACCCTGTCCGACTACAACATCCAGAAGGAATCCACCCTGCACCTGGTGCTGCGCCTGAGGGGTGGGATGCAGATCTTTGTGAAGACCCTGACTGGCAAGACCATCACCCTGGAGGTTGAACCCAGTGACACCATTGAGAATGTGAAGGCCAAGATCCAGGACAAGGAGGGCATCCCCCCAGATCAGCAGAGGCTGATCTTTGCTGGCAAGCAGCTGGAAGATGGACGCACCCTGTCCGACTACAACATCCAGAAGGAATCCACCCTGCACCTGGTGCTGCGCCTGAGAGGTGGGATGCAGATCTTTGTGAAGACCCTGACTGGCAAGACCATCACCCTGGAGGTTGAACCCAGTGACACCATTGAGAATGTGAAGGCCAAGATCCAGGACAAGGAGGGCATCCCCCCAGATCAGCAGAGGCTGATCTTTGCTGGCAAGCAGCTGGAAGATGGACGCACCCTGTCCGACTACAACATCCAGAAAGAATCCACCCTGCACCTGGTGCTGCGCCTGAGGGGTGGCTTTTAGGCATTATGTGTCTTGCTCTATAAGGTTGCCAGTAGCATTTGTTTTTGCACTGTAGTCCTTTAGTCTTAACAGTAAGTTAAATGCAAGGTTAATGCAAGCTTAAGTAACTGCTGAACTGTCTGTTTAAATGCTAATAAAGTTTTATGTTGCACATCAATTTGTAGTCCGTCTGAATTCTAGCTAGTAAAGCTGGTATGTTTCAGTGGTGTGATTACTTCCCCCTTTTCCATGGCTCTGTAAGCCTCTGTTGTGTAATGAGGATATTGTAGATAGAACACATGGATTAAAGCCTTATTTTAAACAGTAAGTATCTTCTTTCCTGAACTTAAGAACAAAGATTTTTATTTCCAGCTAGGGTAGTATACTTTGACCAAACACTAGAAAACTACAATTAGAACAAGCAAATGAGGTTTAGATATGCCTGTCAATGTGGTGTTTTTCGTGGTAGTATAGCTTTCAAATTAAGTTGCTTAACTTTAATGCCAAGAAGTGTGTATGGATCCATGGCTTGCCACCTGCAAGTCTCCTTCCTGGAGGATATAGCGGTAAACAACAGTTCCATTTTTTTATGGTGATTTGGGGAAAGTGTATCTAGTGTAGAGAAAGTTGCAGGCCAATGCGGGGGGAGGGGGGAGAAATAATCTCCTGGAATGAGACTGTTGACTAAACTGGATTATGATCTGGGGAAGAACTTCATTACTGGAAATAATAATTTCAATCATTGGTTATGTACAACAGGCAGTCTAGAAAGATGTGGTAATGCAGTAGCCTACCACCATTAGCCCAAATTCCTGCCTTAAATACTGAATGGTGATATGTGACAAATTTAATGGGTTTGCTAAATGCTAATTTTAACAAAAATCTGATTTTTTTTAAATAACTTGCAGTACTGCAAGATGAGGAGTGCTGACTTGTTCTTACCAGGTGGGTTAAAAAAACCCAACTGCTTCTTGGCAACTTCTGGTATGAATTAGTTTGTTCCACTTGCATTAAGTAGCTGGTCATAATCGAGTCCCGCTTTATAAAAACTTAAGTATGTTGTAAGAATTAAAGCTTTCTTCAAGAGATTTGACAACTGTTTAGCCTTCAAGGTTGTGCCTTGGCACCCACTTATATATGCAGTATGTCTTTGTTGGTGCACTTGGCTTTCTGCTGCATACCCTGTGTTAAGCACCATCTTCCTGGGAGTTTTTTTGTTCAATGCTAGGGTTATGGATGCAAATTTGTTTCTCTTTAGTTTTCCACTTAGTTTTCTACATAATATTACCCTTGAGAGTGGTTATTGGGTTGCCTATGGTGTAATAGTGTGCCTATATTACCAGAGTGTTCAAGCATAGATGCAGTTGTAGCAAACAAATAGCACATTCATAAACTCCCTGAGCAACTTACAGAGCAGAGGAATCGTGGTGCTGAATTACTCAGTTCTCTGCTGCTGATTTGCTCTGTGATTAAGTTACCTGCTTTATCTTCATTGGTTCGGAGTTGAGTGGTCATTTGACGTTTGAATAGTTAAGCTGCCCAGTAAAGTTACAGTTGTTATTACTCAGGCCATAGATGCTATTGGCCTTTTGGGGGCTTATATTTAAGCCTGTGAATAGTAAACACCCTTTGATACCCTTTTCTCTGTTGGTTACTGAATCTGACCTGTCAGAGAATCACAGAATTGGGATTGGAAGGGACCCTGGGAGATCTTGTCCAACCCTCCTGCACAAGCAGGGTCACCTAGAGCACCTTGCACAGGGTTGCATCTATGTGTATTTTGAGTATCTCTGGAGGAGGAAACTCCAAAACCTCTCTGGGCAACCTGTAGCAGAAGTGTTGATAAAATTTGCTGCAGAGCCTAGATTACTAGACCATTTTAGAGGCACTTGGCTTTGCCTGGATTATTTTTGGGGCTAGCAAAATTTCAACCCAAGCTCAATGTGTGTGGAGCCATTGCTTCTGGTGGTGTTTCCTAGTGCTGCTGTTGATGCAGGGGTTTTATAAGTGGCTCACACGTGGATGCTGCTTTGGTGGGATATTGCACCTGAGGTAATAAACCTTGGGCAGGGTGGATTTAGCAGCCGTAGGAGTGGCTCAGGGTGTATCTATTTTAAGAAACTGCACAGTGTGTTTCACTGTGTTTGGGGGTGTGTTTAAAGGTTTGCTGTATTAGCAGCTGGCAGAAGGTGAGGATTAAGGAGAGAAACGGTTGAAAATCCAAGTTTCTGCAGTATTAACTGTAGTGTTAACCAGACATTCCTGATAACTTGATAAAGAGTCAATGACTTTAATACTCAGAAGTGTATGCTTACAGCTCCTTTTGGTTATTTGAAGTTTCCTCTAGAAGCTTTTTTTCTAAAGCATTCAGAGGATTTCTTTAATGACCACAGGATGTCACTGTTGCTTTACAGAAATGCAGTATTTCTTCAGGCTGTTATCATACAGGAAGGGATGTCCTTCTATTTAAGGAACATGAAAAGTGGATGATTCCTTTAAAAGCCTGACAAATTTATAGATAGCCTTTAAATATTATGTGTAAGGTTAGTAGTTACTGAAGCATTATTATTTAAATTAAATGGGTCCCTGAGGCCATCAATGAAGTTCTGGCAGGGAATTACATGCAAGAGTGTCTTGATTTTAGACAGGACATCAGGTGCTCCCCCTAAAGGTAGGAGGCTCCATCTGTGTAGCTATAACAAACTGCTAAAATTCATTCCTTCAGTGTAGGGTTTACGTAGTAATTGTATAGGAAAAAAAAGCCTGTACAAAAATATTTTGTGTTTTCCCTCATCTGAAGGTAATGCATATTTAAAATAAAGTGTTCTAGCCCTGTGACCTTTGCAGGCTCCGAGTACGTACTGGCCTACTAGGTGTTCTCGAGAAAGTTTTAACAGTCCACCCTGCATGCTGCTATTACAGGTTGTCTTCCTGCGAAGATGGTTTTGAGGTGCTACCGCTACAGAGCAGCGTTGTCCTTAATCTGCAGGCGCATGTAAGTGACTTCAATTTTCTGGTTACAGCATACAGCGAACATAGTATTAATCATAAGAGTATTACATTCTTAAATATTTGGTAAAATGAGCACTTAAGTGAACAGAGAAAATATTTTAGGAAATAATGCTTTTTAGCTTTTTAGAAAACTGTTTTCCTCATGCTTGCTGTTGACTACTGTTTATGCAGATTCAGTGTCATTGTTTGTTGTGAATTTCTGTGCATCATCTATTCTCTATATCAGAGGATACATTCCTTTATGAAATTTCTTTCCATGATTTGATTTAATTTCACTCTAGTAGTTCCAACTCTGACTAATCTTTTGGATTTAAGGCTTCCCCAGAATATGGTTCTTCTGTCAGAAATAACTTGTGAACTCTCACACACTTCTGAGTCATCTTCATCAGTATAATAAATACTGAGCTATCACGTGATTCTTCCTTGTTCCCCCAAATAACAGCTTAAAACAGCAGGAGGATCACATGTTGCTTCTGAAAATGCTGGTTTGCATTTTGGTGATATTAAATTGTTCCTTTTATCCTCCCTGTGTGCTGCCTTGGATCCTTTTCCTCTGAGCCCTGGCAGCTCTCAGGATTTTAATTTTTGGTGGCAAGATCCTTTTTAAGCATCACCACCAGCTCAGCTGGCAGCTGCGCAATAGTGACATAATCCCATTACTGGTCTCCAAATGTCCTGTCACTGACAAATACAATTTGGGGTAGGTCTCGTATTTTTTTCTGCCTTTCTACTTCTTTCTCCGAAATGGAAATATTGGTGTTTACCCTAGTGCGCTCTCTGTGACAGAGTGTGTGCATGTGTTCCTGCATACCAATGCTGATGTGTTCTCCCAGCAGCTTTGTTTCTATTTTGCTGTTCTGACCTCTCAGCTGGCAGTAATTCCTTTCCCAGCAAGCTGCACATTCTCTGTGTACGCTATTAAAACCAGATGCACAGAAAGAAATATGTTAGGATGCACTTCTGTGGGCTGATTTGATTCTTTAGAAGGTGAATTCCCTCCCATGAAGGGCGGGGGGAAAGCCCAAGCAAATTTGAGCCCATTAGTCTCTGCTAAACCTCTGGGCCTAATTCTCTGCCTGCTGAGTAAATTAAGAGTTACATCACTAAAGCAAAATAAATTGACTTTGTGCAAGGCTGGGGTGAAGGAGAGGGGAGATCAGACCTGGTCTGGTATTTCTCTGAATATGCCTGTTGTTCATTGGCTAAGTTGTGGCTCCTAATAAAGCATTAAGCACGTAAAAAAAAAAAAAAAAAAAAAAAAGTAGCTTTGCATTGTTACTGCATTGGCTTAATTTTGCCACAGAGGGATCTGAGAAATAAGCTTTTGATTTCATCCAAAGCTATCAAAGAGGAAAAGGTACCCTGCCATTTACTGGGAATACTTAAAGGAAGACACAACCTGTATCTGACTTAAAGTAGAGGCTGTCCGGGAATGTTTCTGAGGGTGATGGGCTCATTCCAGGAAGCTCCACGTCATCCTGCAGTGCTGCCGGATGAGGATTGCTCTTCTCTTTGGGCTGCTTGGAAGAAGAAAGCCACAACCAGAGTTCAGTACGTTGACTTCATGATGTGATGCTTACCTCTCCCTAACATTTTTGTTTGTTTGTTTGGTTGGTTTTTTTTTTAGACCAATGAGTGACTGAACTTCAGAGACTTCTTGTAGAATGTGCCCTTACTATCCAGTTGATCGGGAGAGTTTTACACCATTTTATTACTTAATGAGTTTTTCTGGTTGACTTCTGGGTCACATTCATGGCTTTGTGAATCATCGGTGCTCTACAGAATACAGATGAGAAATGCTCGATGTAGATGATGTGCTGTGAAATGTCATTGAGACTAAGTGCTGAATTACATTACCCTGCATGCCAGGCTGCTGGGAATAATGATCACACTGCCTCCTCAAGCCTTTGTTTTATTAGGAGTATGAGAGAAAAGCTCCGAAAATCACTTGGTGTGGGCTGAGATTCTCTGTTTCCCAGGGGTCCTGTTTGGGGAGCGACGAGGGTTGTTAGTGTACAAGCATGGTCTCAGCTTCAAGTAACTGTGGAGATGTCCTGTCATTCTCCCAGAACTAGCTTTTCCCAGACTTGCACTTCTTTAGAGAATCAACTCATTAATTGGACACTAACAGCAAGTTAAGAATCTAGTGGCCATGGTCTTCAGGAACTGGGGCTGTTTTGTGCACTCTCTCGAGCAGCTGCCACCCTATACTGTGTTCTGGCCATGGTTTGCACTGCCTTATAATGGGGCACATGGAAGTGAGTGAGGAGAAACAACTTGAGGCAGAAGAGTTGCCCTCAGAAATTCCCATGTGTCCTGGGGCTGATTGAGGAGCCTTGTGACAAACCTCAGAACCAAACCCTGGGCTCTAGTGCCTTCACAAGTCAGACCAGCCTGCCCGCTGTTGCATCGCAGCGGGCTCTTGAAACCCACAACAAGTTCTTTCTCTGTATGTGCAGGCAGGGGTTAAGCATTAAGAGTTTGCAAGAGCCAGCCAGCTTTCCCATATAAGAGCACTGCACTCATTGGCTCTCAGTTTTACTGAGAAATCCATCTAGTCATTTCCTGTGTAAACCCTTCTTCACTTCACTTTGCAAAAACCCATACTGTTGCGTGAATAACGACCAGTGGTTATTCCTTCTCACAGGCACCCTGGATTCGTTCATGGACCACCACCAAGGAGTTCCGTATCGTGACGTTCATAGGAAGTGCTGATATCAATATGGTTGTCTCTGCAGAAGAAGAGGGCTCTCGCTCATGGATATAAACAATTTGGGGACTTCAGGAAGTGCTTTCGTGCTTATTAAGGGTTGCTGCTGTTTGATTTTGTTTCTACTGAGAAATTATTTAACCTCTGGAGGATCGGTTGGGACTCCCTGTCAGATCAGTTCTTGGGTGGAGCTTGCAGCAACTCAGGGTAAGTGCTGGGCTCTTCCTCTTTTGACAGCAGGGCTTTTCTTGTGTTGTGCTACTCAAAATGGCTTGGTGAAGTACTAGTAGGAGGCAGGGAAGGTCCTGGATAGAGAAGTAAAAATTCAGCTGATAAAAAGGGCTGTTTTTTTAGGGAGGTACAAAGTGGATGCACGCACTATAAGGTCCTTTTTTTAAGGACCATTTTGTTCTTGTTTTTAAACAGACTGTCTGTACTAACTGGCAATAAATTACAGCCTTGAGTGCTGAGGAGAGATGGAAACTGCAGCTGAGAAATGACTTTGTGGAAAAGAAACCAGAAAAGCACAAGCAAACTATTACGGAAATACAAATAGCCCTCTCTTTGTAGAGGCTCAACAAATGTACCAGTAAGTGTTTTGGGGACTTAATGGGGGATTATGGGGTGTATTCTTGTGTATGCAGAGGGATGTTTGTTGTTAGACTGCAGACTAACCGATATGGCTGAATTACAACAATGTTTCTTGAAATCGGCCTTCAGATTTTTTTGCAGTAAGCTGTATAAAGATATTTTGTAACAATTTTCTGCCTAGAACTAATAATGCTTCCCTGCATCCTGATCTCAGCCAGAGTGCTTATACTCTGTCCATTTACCTCAGGGCTGGTACTGGTTCTGGAGTCTAACCCTAATCCCACAAAGGGAGATTTCTCATCAGAAAAAGTCTGTTAACCATTTTGAGGGTGTGTGTGCTAGTAAGGAGTTGTTTTAACGGAAGCTCTGGTTTAGCTTGGTAACCACGATGTTTCTTTGCCACCTCCTAAACTAAACTGTGTGTGAATCTTCAGTCATGTCCTGACTACAGATAATTTACCCTCGCGGTGGATCTAAGATGTCACTAGACATACACGATGAGATGTCTAAGAGGGGTAAAAATGGAGGGTAGGACATGTTAGATGAGGCAAGCGGGCTGAGTTCTCTGTTGAATACCTGGACTCTATACAGCAGATCTGGATCCAGCTTTGCTCCTAAGGTTGCTGTGCTGTGTCGAGCTGTGAGTGTCCGCACGGCAGCTGTGCTGTGAATATGTCCATGCTGACATGGATAGCAGTAACTGGCAGCACCCAGCCCTGGGGAGATCTTACATCCCTCCCATTTTGCCCCAGGATGAAAGCAAAAACATGCAGAAGGAATACAATTTGTGCATGTGTTTTCCTTATAGAAATACTGTCCTTTTACAAGCATAAGACAAACAAAATTAGCACTCCGTTGCAACAAAGGCCTGCAGTTAATCTTATCTTTTTGGCCACTTGGTGACTAGCCTGTGTTGGCTGCACTGAGACAAGGACAGTGGTCGTAGTCTCTTAAAGATCCACTTTCTTTGCCTTTTATGTAAGGAACCTGTGCTGCTGCCAACAGGTGAGGTCATCTCACAAAGGGTGTTTGAATGTTCTGCAGACAAGTCGCCTGTATTCCATGAGCTGCTTTTGAACATCTTCTCCATAGGGACCCTATTTAAGGCCTTGATCCTTCATTTCAGGCCACCCAGTCGTGCAGAGTTTTACTGAATCTCTTCCTTTAGGGACCTGTAATCACCTCTGGGAAATTTGGACCTGGGCATGTGCCTTTGTTTATGTGCAGCACTGTACACATTCTGTGTGTGTGAACAAATTGCATTAATTCTCCTGTTCCTTTGCAGGATTAGTGACCTGGTGGGTGCATCTGTGGTGATCTGCAAGACTATTCCTATTAGAAATGGCCAGCTTCACAAATGGGCAGCCGGGCCCAGGACAGAGAAACAGGTTCATGGGACTGCTAGAAACAGATGACAGTATCCCAGAAGATAAACCTGCGTCTAGTAAAAAGGAAGAAAGGGTAGGGCTACATGGAAAGAAAGGAGAGCTACGGCCCTTGGAGACACCTTATCAAAAGGAGAGCACTGACTATGCTCCTAGAGTCAAAGTTAACTTGAACTTTCGCCCAGGACTTGTCTGCAAGTAAGTAACTGTTGACAGTTTCACAAGGGTGGGGTCCCTGCTCATCCCTGGGGAATATGGTGCCATAAACTTTATTAGAACCTAAACTAAAAGTAGAAGGGCATCTGATGGAAGGTAATTAGAATCAGAAAAGGGGACTGTTAGCCCTTCCTGTCTGCACCTGGCAGGTATGTGTGTGTTGTGTTACATTTTGCATATATCTGAACTAGCACCAAATAAGCCAAACTGGGCACCAGAGCAGCTTAATATGGAGCCCCATACTGACCTGCTGTTGCCAGGAAAGGATGTAAATAGTTCATGGAGCAGTTCATGGCATGTGATGGGGCTGATCCTGGTCCTGGAGCTATCTTGGGCTTCTCTTTCTTTGTGTTCTGGATATATTCCAGGATTGCACATTGGGCTGGATCTGGGAAAAGCTCCAGCTGATGGAAACTGCAGCCACTTGAGAGAATTCTGGGAAATAGCTGTCTTTATTTTTCCTTTGACTCAAAAATAAAATAGTTGTTTTTCTGTCAAACTGCTCTCCCTCCCTCCCCTTTTCTCATGCTAGCCTACTAGAACTTATTGCATGTCCTTGTCTTCCTCACTCCAGATTTTTTTTAACACTTTTTATTTCTTCTCTAGCCAAAAGGACCCCAATCGCTTTGATAGAGACAGGCTCTTCAGCGCAATCTTAAGGGGCAGCCCTGAGGCACTGGATGGATTGCTTGAATACTTAAGGAGGACCTCCAAATTTCTCACCAATTCTGAATACACAGGTAGACTGCTTCTCAGTAATCCCTAACCTGATTTAGCAGAGTCAGGTTTTGTGAGCACAGGACTGGGCTCTTGATCCTTCACTTTCTCTAGCCTATGCTTTTATTTTCCTACTATCTATCTGAGGATGGAGGATACCAATAAATGTTTCATCAAGCTTTTTCCTCTGATACAGACTAAAAATCTGTAAAAATCTAAATATAGAGAAAGACCTTTTAAATAATTATGGTATTTGGTCCTAGAATGACAGCTGAGTTCTGGGTACAGTGGATTAGGTAATACAGATGTGTACAAGGACATGTGCAACCCATTCGATGCTCTTTTTCTACTAGATGCAAAGACTGGGAAGACCTGCTTAATGAAAGCCCTGCTGAACTTAAAGAATGGGAGGAATGACACAATCCCAGTTCTGCTGGAAATAGACCAAAAGACAGAGAATCCCAGGCCACTTGTCAATGTTGCATGCTCTGATCCTTACTACAGAGGTAAGGCTTCTGTGTCAGACAGATGTGCAGATATGAGGAAAAGGAGATAAATGAGAGCTCAGGCTGCACTGCAGTCCCAGGGTTCTGGTGCTGTTACAGTAACAGTCTGCTTGCCTTTTAATTGCAATTTCTGATTCTGGCACTGAGTCCTCTTCAACCTTGAGTTTAGGATTGCTGTGCAGAGCATACAGAAATTGCTGAAGCTGTGTGCCTTGCTCAAGGCCTTTACCTGTTCCCTCTGACACTGCATCTACATGGTGAGTTTTTCCTGTTCCCTAGGCCAGACTGCACTCCATATTGCCATAGAGAAGAGGAACTTGGAGATAGTGAAACTTCTAGTAGAGAATGGAGCTGATGTCCATGCCAGAGCCCATGGTGAATTCTTTGGGAAGAAGAAAGACGGAATTTGCTTTTATTTTGGTGAGTCAGTGTGAAATGCATTCTTTGGTGGTGGCATTTTTATTGTGTGTGCAGTCACTAGTCCTAGCTGGGTTTGCCTCTCTGTACATGGGCTGCCATCTCCTCTGTTGTGTTATAATCGAGGATTTCTTGACTTGTTTGAATGGCAAGATCCTTCCTCAGGCTAAGGTAAGCACTTGCTATCACACTTGGCTTTATATATTGAGTTCCATCAAAGGAATTTCAGACAAAGACATTGAAACACATGGTTGATGCTGCCAAATAAGGAGCCAGGGGGAAAAGTTTCAGCTGTCCCCAGAAACAGGGAGAAAACACTTTCTGAATCTAGAGGCAGTAAGAATGAACTTGTTTTGTGTTCTGGTGGTGAAACTAGGTTAAATATATTTTCTGAAATTGCCTTCCTTTGTTTTTTCTGCATCCCCCTACCTTGTTTCCCCTCCAAATGCTGTTCTTCTCAGGTGAACTGCCCCTCTCCTTGGCTGCTTGTACCAACCAATTTGAGATGGTGGAATATCTTCTAAACAATCCCCACCAAAAAGCCAGGATCCAGGAGCAGGATACCCAGGGCAACACAGTGCTCCATGCTCTGGTGATGATTGCAGATGATACGGAGGACAACACCAAGTTTGTGAGCACAATATATGTTGAGATCTTGAAGGCAGGTGTGAAGGTGGACCCAACATGCAAACTGGAGGATATAGTGAATTATGATGGATTAAATCCTCTGCAGCTTGCTGCCAAGACAGGCAAAGTGGAGGTAAAGACAACTGAAGGGAATGTTTGGGGGGACTGCAGCATGCATACTCAGCATAGCAGCAGGGTTGGATGTAGCAGCATCTTGCTTCCAGCCCATAGCAATGCTGTGGACAGTGGCAGTACCTAAAAGACATCAAGGAGGCTTCCTCTAGGCTACTCCTGTTAGGGCACCCTACCATAACTGACCATTGCTGTTCTCTCCCAGCCAAGAGAACTAGTCTGGTCTGAAATGGGTGTTACTCCTTGAAGAGCTGCTGCAAAGTTTAGTTAGGTTGTCAGGTGTTTGGATATGTAGTCTGTAGTTTGGATATGTCACAGTCTGTAATGTGGAAAGCAGGGTGTTCTGCACTTGAAGGCAATTTGGGTGTGCTTGGGTCATTTCATGCCTTCATTGCATATTGAATCTTCTGGTGTGCATCCGCTTTCTCTGCAGATCTTCAGACACATCATCCAAAGAGAGATCAAAGATCCAGAGTACAGGCACCTATCACGTAAATTCACCGAATGGACCTATGGACCTATCCATGTGTCTCTCTATGACTTGTCCTCTCTTGACAGCTTTGAGGAAAACTCAGTGCTGGAGATTCTGGCCTACAGTAGCGACACACCAGTGAGTCCTTTTACAGGAGGCAAAGATAACAGTGCTTTCTTCTTGCCTTTTTTGTTTTCAGTGTTGCTGTAAGTTATGCGAATCATTTCTAGTTAATGTGTTATTTCAGGTGATTGTCTTTATGGGAAAGAAATGCATGATGACATGTGCATTTCTGCATTTTTTTATTACCAACTGCCTAGTATACCTCTGATAAGCTGTAATAAGAGAAATTTTAGATCCTTTATTTGCCTGAAGCCTTGGTTTGTCTAAATACCTTGATGGAGTCAATAAAATGCAAGTTCCTATAGGATAGTTGATCTTCTGCATACTGAAAGTGAGAGAGAATAAGACTGTGTGTGCCCAAATTGCAGCCACTGCTCTCCAGCTCTGAAAAAGACAATCCTTGATCATCCTGCATTCATATTGATCCATGGACACATTTTTATTTAGTGGATATTTTATTTTATTTTTTCATGCAGAATCGGTACAAGATGGTAGTTTTGGAGCCACTGAATAAACTGCTTCAGCACAAATGGGAAACTTTTGCTTCTAAGAGATTCTACTTCAGTTTTATTTCATACTTGTCATTCATGATAATCTTTACAGCCATTGCCTACTATCAGCCTTTGCGAGTAAAGGTAGGACCTTTATTTTTTTAAACAAGAAAGACCTGAATGGATAGAGCTGAAGTTTTAAATGGCTTAGGATGGCATTCATGACTGCTTCTGTCCGTCTTCAGTGTTTTGCTTTTATTTGCAGCCTTCATTTCCAGTGGAGTTCACAGCTGGAGGCTTCCTGTGGGTCTCTGGACTGATCATTATCTTGCTAGGAGGCATTTATCTAATATTCGCTCAGGTATGAGGATGTCTTGCCTAGCTCCACTGTAGCAAACTGGCACTGGAATTATCCTGATGTCAGGATGTGTGCAAGTGTGGATAAAAGGGGAATCTTGCTCTGAAGCATTTGGTGTCAGTGGGATCTAGCACTGATAAGGGTGGCGCAAGCCAGGGTGGGGAAGGTGAAGCATAGGGGCACAACAATAAGCAATTAGGAGATACTCTTTTAATCTATGGTAGTAAAACACATCTGTAGCATTTAATCTCTTAACAGTGATATATGGCAGTGCCGTGATTCAGGCCTTATCTATTCTTTGTCCATTTTAAAGCATGGGCTTGTTTTCATCTTTGAAGGGTAATCAGCTGAAATTTGGGGTCTTTGGAATAAAAGCGGGAGAAGGAACCAGTGAACTTCTCTGCTGTGCAATATGTTATGCCAGGCAGGATTCAGTATTTAGCATGCCCTATTGTAACAAACAGCTACCATTAATTTTTCTCTAATTAGAGTCTGTATCTGCGAAGGAGACGCCAATCTCTGAAGACTATGTGCTCTGACAGCTGCATTGAGATCTTGATGTATGTCTCTAGAGTTTTTTTGGGCAATGAAAGCACAGGTGAAAATGGTTTTGTGCTGTGGGCAGCTAACTTTCCATAACATTACGAGAGAGATGGTGAGCAGGAAAGACTTATTCTCTGCCACTCTCTCCTCTTTCTATCCCCTCCCTGCTTGCTGCCCTCATGTCATATCTTGTCATAACCCTTTGTTGTGATGGACAGTGCTGGGTAGGGGTCTGTCTCTGGGTTTTTGTATTATCTGACACAGTGGAGGCCTGATCTCTTTATATAATAAAAAGTTATGTTTGTATTAAAAAGAGTTCAAGCATTTAATCTGTACCCTGTGGCTTTGATTTGGTCTAAGAGAAAATAACTTCAAGTTTTCTGGGGAGAAGTGTTTATAGATGCATGTGTGTGCTTGTATGCGTGCATGTATTCATAAGGGCTATGATTCTTTTCCATTTTATATCAGTTACATGAGCTGCATAAACAGTTAAAGGTTTCCATAGTGTGAGATTAACCAGTTTATAACAAACCTGCAATAACTTGTGGCTTTGGTTAGAACAGGATTTGCTTATATAAACTGGGTGCCTGATTAACTGTTGCTTTATTTGCTCCATATAGCTTGTAGCCTGGTAAAATGTGCTTGCTTCTCCTTCTAAAATAGCAAAGATTTGCAAATGGGACTTTCTGTCGGGGTAAGTCACTATTTCTGCTTCTTGGCAGTTTCATCCAGGCATTCTCATTGCTGTTGTCAGCAGTGCTGTATGGTGCAAGTTCAGAAAACTACATAGCAGTGATGGTTTTCTCCCTTCTTCTGGGATGGATGAACACACTGTATTACACTCGGGGCTTCCAGCGCACTGGGATTTACAGTGTCATGATACAGAAGGTGAGTACTCAGAAACAACCTTGTGTGAAAAGCTTGTGAGGAACTGTTAAATGTCCTGCAGTTACTTTTCTTTCTCAGGGACCATTAAAACCATAAATGAAGTAGATGTATTGACTTAGGGAGTTGGAGAAGGAGACTAGATCAATGTCTTCAAGGAGGCACAGTTGAGGCAGAACACTGATTTGTTGTCTGTAGAGACAAAATAGCTGTCAGTATTGGAACAATCTGGAAACAGCCAAACATGGAATTTATATGTTTCCAAGGACCAATTCAAATGTTTTGGTGGTGTTCTCAAACACCGTTTTGTGGTGTTCCAAAAACCGTTACTTATCTGAGGAAGTAATTTAGTATTTACTACTGTTTCCTTAAGCTGGATAAAAACAGTTCTTAACTTGCTTTCAATATTGGTGTTGTTATTGGCCTTGTTTTATGATGGGTGTGAAAGCAGGAGATCATACTGGTGATTCCTTGTGAGATAAGGACACTGCTTCCTGCTTTGTGTTTCAGACTATCCTGAGAGATCTGCTGCGTTTCCTCTTGGTTTATGTGATCTTCCTCTTTGGCTTTGCTGCTGGTAAGGACTTATTTAGCCTCATGGTTATAAGCAGGAACTAGGGCTGCAAGAAATAGATTTTTCTGAGAATGATTCACAGTCTGTTTTTCTCATAGCTCTGGTTACTCTCATGGGGGAGGCTCCTGCTGTCTCCCATAACAAGTCCGTTGTTCACCTGGAGGATGTTGGGAACCACGCAATGTACGGCGGGCTCTTTAGCGTCTCTTTGGAGCTCTTCAAGATCACCATTGGGATGGGCGACCTAGAGTTCCAGGAGCACGCCAGATTCAAATACTTTGTGATGCTTCTGCTGCTTCTCTTTGTGATCCTCACTTACATTCTTTTGCTCAACATGCTGATTGCACTCATGAGTGAGACTGTCACAGATATTTCTGGTGATAGCAAAAGTGTCTGGAAGCTGCAGGTGAGAGGCTGTGCTGCTCAGCAGTCATGTCATGACCCATGTGCCAACTGATTTCCATAATATCAGAGATGAGAATGCATGTTTGTGATAAACCTCAGCTGTAATTTTTTTATAGATTTACCCTTCTGGGGAGTAAGCATAATGTTTTTAGGGGTATTTAAAACTCATGCTGTTTGTGTGTGGCAAGCCTACCAGCCTGTAGATCTATGTACATAAATGACTTGAGATAATTTTCTGTCTGTTACTATTAAGTTAAGGAGTACTTTGGGGTTGAGTTACAAAGTGATTTTTCCAAGTCAAGATAGTTTCTGGATAGGAAAGATTTAATTGAAAGGAAGGGCTGGGTTCTGCATGTCCTGGGTGTGTATATATATATTTTTTTCTCCTGATATGGACTTCTACTTTCAGAGAGCTATTGCTATTCTAGAAATAGAAAAGGCCTGGCTGTGGCGCCAAGGGGGAAAGAGGAGATCTGGCTGCTTCCTTTCAGTGGGCCTCAATAAGAAAGATGAAAGATGGTGTTTCAGGTAAGACAGATATTCCATTATCCCTTGCACACCATCTTAGTAATGGCTTCCCTGCAAAATGTTTTGTTGTTGCTATGCTGGAAGTTTTAGAGCTAGCTGAGTCCCCCAGCATTGCCACCAAGACGTGGCCTGTGCAACCCAGCCAGGCTGGCTGCACCGTTGCTTTCTCTGCGGCTGCCAGCAGAGCTGGGGCGAGAGCAGGGCAGGCTGCTGTGCCCAAGCTCAGTAACGTGCAGGGAGCACAACACGAGGGGGCTCCACTCCTCCTCTCGTATTCAGGACAGCAAATTAACCTTTCTTCATCTGGCAAAAGGTACTGCAGGCAGCTCTCCAGTAACTCCAGAGTTAGGAGATGTGTAGTCCCATGGAGCATGTATTCAGAGTAGAATCTAGGAGGTTCCTTTTCTATTAAATGTGTTCTCTGGAAGGAACTGGGGTATTTAAACATTTTAGATCTGCAGACAACATACTGTGGGAAGAAATATTTACATCACAGAGCTTAAACTACAAAAGATCTTTACGCAAAAGTTCTCCAAGTGGTGTTGTTAAACCAAACTATTAGCACTGTGCTGTCAGGAGGAACTTGGATCAGAGAGTGAGGTCTGGACTGAAATGCTGCAATCCATGCATCAGTTTCTGCTGTGTTTGGTCTCTCCAGAGTAGAGGAATTTAAATGGACAAATTGGGCAAAGGAGGTGGGAGTTCTTAAGGAAGAGCCTGGTAACACCAGCAATTCAGAAATAAATCCAGAAGGTAAGACAGACCATGAAAAAAGTCTCCAGTACTCTTTTGACCTCCTGCTTAGTGGGTACTTTTTGCAAGATATTATGTCTTTGAATGGAAACATAAATTTTAGGCCAGAAATTGCTTCCACACAGAACCCCTTGTGACCTGAACAAAGAATCAGAATAGGTCTATACCTGACTGGAGTTTAACTAATGGAGTCAAATAGGTGCCATTCCTATTTCTTTGTAATGAAAATATGCAGGAAATGCTGCTGAGAAAATCCAGGGCTGTTATTCCCTTTGACTCAGACTTGTAGCCCAAATGCATCATGCTTTTGCAGGAAAGGTTAAAAAAAAAAAAAAAAAAGCTTATTTGAATGTGTTAAAAATCACAGGGTATTTAAAGCACAAATCTGGCCATTAACACTGTGTTTTTTTGTCAACTTCTATGTTAGATAATTTTATTTGCTTCTCTCTCTATGCCAGGGAAGCAGCTCTGTGTGGAAAACTGATATTCCTAGTATATTTCTAATATCTCATAGAAAAAATTTGTTCATTTTAGCAGAGCTTGGGCAGAAACTTCATCAAAATTAAACATAGACTCCTGCCCTTGCATTATAGTTTTTCTCCCAGGTGCCAGCTTTCTAGGAGTCAGGAGGTTTTATTTAAATACTATCTGATGTATGTTGGCTTTTTCCTAAATCTACATCCTTCTAAAAGCTGGATCCCTTTGTTAGCTTCGTGCTGACAAAGGGCTGCTGTTTTTGTCTCCCGCTATAGAGACAGCATCATGGAAATGGCTACCACAGAAACAACTGAGATCAGCTGTTCCAGAGGAGCAGTCACTATTGCAGTCCCAGCTATCAGCAACTGAGATGATGCCTCTAGAGGGACAAGCCAGAAATCTTTAGCAGGATTTCTGGATTGCAGCCTTGCACCCATCTGCAAAGGAGTCCTTCCTATAATGGCTGGAAAAAATGAAGGCATTATCAGTATTAATATGCATTTCATCAAAGACTGGTTCAGCCTGTGGCTTTAAATATTTTCATGCACTTTATTTCCTCTGAAGAAATGGTTTTTACTCAACTTGCTCTGCCTGACACTAATTACAATGTCTAAAATGTGCAAGAATGAGAGCAAAATCATAGGAGCTGCAGAGGTGGCCTTTGGTCAGGGACATCAGTTCTTTGTGAGCTATGTAGAAATAATTCTGTTTGCCATGAAGAAGCAGAGGATTGCGTGACCTAAGAACAGGCTGTGATCCTCATGTCACAGGAGGGTGCACTGAAGTGCTTTGGAATAAGAATGTCATAGAAGCATTAAATATTGCTAAGTATGGAGACAGCTTCTGTGTAAAACATTA
The DNA here is from genome assembly GCF_059628265.1 of Tinamus guttatus. Classification (NCBI taxonomy): domain Eukaryota; kingdom Metazoa; phylum Chordata; class Aves; order Tinamiformes; family Tinamidae; genus Tinamus; species Tinamus guttatus. The sequence continues at coordinate 509,219 of NW_028289014.1, read as the reverse complement.
ACATGAGATGTATGGACAAATGTTCAGGCTTCAGTCATCAAGAGCCACATAAGTCTTTGTCTCAGTACCTGCAGTGCTGTGTGTTTAGACTGTACCAGAATTCCCATTTTACAGGCAGGCAGTGGAAACATTTGCACAATGTGTATGTTTTCTTAACAGCACAAAAGTGATGCTGATTTCTTGAAATTGTTAATCAACAAGGCAAATTTCTGAAACATCTGTCTCTCACTTGTCTCTGAAGATGATAGTGGAATTCTCCTTGCATGGCTTCTGAAAGATTTGCCAAAACGTGCAACGTGGTTAACATTTCCTCTCCGTCTTAGTCGACTTATCTTACCTGAAATAGCTACAAGGACTTCATTGTTCTTTGTAATGTGCACAGTGCCTTAGGATGGGAAACATGCTTTTAGTTCTCTGGAAAAAAAAGAGAAAAAAAGAGTTGTCACACTTTGAACCCGTGCTTAAAAACAAGGCTTGAAGTATTGCTGTAAACTATCAGTATAACAAGTTTACTTACTTGAAAGTGCTCGTCCTTGGATTTATTTTAAGACTTCAGTATCTCAAAAAGAAGAGATGATGTGACCAGTGGTGATGAAAAAGCATTATCAAACTGCTGATTGCATTTGATGCAGCAGTGTGCCAACCTTACTGCCATGCTGCTTGACTGTTGTTTTTCATGACCTCATGTCTGTGTATGCAGCCACAGCAAGCTGTAAGAGCCTAGCCCTGGTTTTAGATGCATCTTGATAGTGAGAATGGTTAGTGATAGCCCTGTAAAAGCCACAGGCTAAAAACTTTGGCAGCACCTTGTCTTCAGTAAGATAAACTCTGCAAACCTAGATCTTTGTGTCTAGCCTGAGCAGGTGAAATGAGACCCATCTTTTGGAGACAACCATTTTAATTTTATGGCTTAGTACTTTCACATGACGGACAACAAATGCATTGCTGTTAAAATTTGTTTCCTGCCCTGATCTTTCCAACAGTTTTTTTCCCTGTGTTGGACGCTGGCCTCTGCAGCTTCACTGCGTTGGGTTTATGAGCTGTAACTGAGTTCTCTCACTCCAGCTTCTGCTGTTTTCTTGCTTCGTGAAACCTCCAGCTGCTTTTTCCATCTAGGGTTTTCTCCCAAGTGTTACCAGGATTTGGCAAGGTGCTCAGTATGCACAAAAGGATTGGCAGATACACGGTGATGGGATGTTGTGCTTGATGTTTTGCTGTGGTAGGGATACTCAAGATTCTCAAGAATGCAGAATCAAATCTACCATCCCCGCCTGGAGTCTTAATAAACTACAAAAGAGCAATTACACTTATTGGTAATGTCTTTGATAGGTGTGGGCTCTGACAGCTTGCTTTCAAGGTAACTCGCTGCTTCGGATGTTTTTTAAACCCACTGCTGTTTAAATGACTTCCTTAAGCTTGAAGTGTTCGTTTTTATTTTGATCTGCGTCAAAAAACACTCCCAATAGTCCGGACCCTGCCATTCCTTGTGCTTCATAATCATGCCCCCAAAAAAGGCAGTCCAAGCCCTCTGCTGTCTGTCACCCTTCATTTGTGAGCTTCAGACAAGGACAAGCAGAGGCAATTACCATCTGGCCAGGTTGGTCAGGAGGTTTGGTTTCACAGTGCCTATGCTGTTCTACGGGTCTTTGTGCTCATGGTAAAAAAAAAAAAAAAAAAGAGTTTTGAGGAATTAACATCTCTTTGCAGCGGGATCCTTCCCATAAAGCTGAGATGAGTCAGTACTCTTGAGAAGATTAACATCAGTAAAACATTGTGGGAAAACCTTCCAACTTTCTATATCTTTAACTGCTGACAAGGCTTGTCTGTGGTTTCAGCATCTGAGTCGCTTCCCACTTTGGTGATGCTATAAGCAGGAAGGCTGTCTGGGCTTGGCTTTGTGGGCTTTCTGCAGTTCCCTGCTAGAGGAAAGACTGGCGAGCTGGCAGGAGTTGAGGGTCTGCTATCAACAGATGGTATGTTGGTAAACGGCTGATGGTTTCAGTCATTTACACAGGCCCTCTCATCTAACTCACCCTAAGCTGCAAGCTTCACAACTGAGGGGTAGGGCAGGGAAATGGAACTGAGATCATGTTGTCTCCAAACTCCTCCTCCTCTATTTGATCACATTTTTACCTAATGATTACTCCTTGTGACCACTATACCAGACTCTAGCTGTCTCCTGTTCAAAGTGATCTCACTGATCATCTGCATGGTTAAAAAAACAGGCTTCATGCCTAGTTTCTGGGGTTCCAAACTCAGCATGAGGCCTTTTTCTCTGAGGAATCAGGCTTGTTCTTATCCTTCTTGGAGCGCTTTGCACATTTAATTTTATTGCTTTGTTTCTCCCACCCTTTTTTTTTTTTCTTCTTTCAAAGCTTGCTCTGAGGAAAGCATGGAGAGGTTTGTCTGTGCCTCAGTCGATCCGTGCTCTCTTCATCTCTTGTGACCCCACTTGCACCTCAGCATACTTTCCGTTGTATCCCTTTGTAGCTAGCAAAGGGAGTCATTGAAATGTGACAAGCAAAAAGGCTTGGACAAAGAACAGATGCTTCATAGAAGTCTACAAGAGCTGCAAGGAGCTGTCTCTGAAGCGATGCAGCTGGCAGACTTCTCAGCTGGACTGTTCCTGCAGCTAGCAATGAGTTTCGTGGTAGCCGTGGATCAGTTTTATTTTTTCCATCTTTTCAAGAAATGGTATTTCTTGGTCTGGGACTTATGAGTAAATAAAATTTAAAACACGCTGTTTTTTAAAGAAAACTGTTCCACTTTGCCATCTCACATCTGATTCAGCAGCACAAGTATAAGGGGTACCAGACAGGGCCAGCACCAGAAGGGTGCAACTGCGTCAGGATTGGTGTCCAGCTAGTATTAAAATTTGAGAGCAGAGAATATTTAACTTTCTCTTTTGGATTAATCTTTCTCAGTCTAGATACCTGAAATGGGGGGTACTACAGCCTTTATGGAGCATGAGGATCTTTGATGACTGTCTAATGTTAAATACCTTAGACCTTAGCAGCCCTTGGGAGAAAGGAGATGGAGGTAGCCAGAAAGCATTAGGGTGGCTCTTCTAGTACTACATTATTTTCTGAGAGTGCTCGGAAAGTTTGCATGCTCAGGGCAAAGAGAATCCCTGGTCCAAACTGGTCTGATGGAATTTTGTTCTATGAACTGGCAACCAAGAGAGCCGTTTTCCTGAATGAGTCTAAAGAGGAATTAATAATAATAATAATAATAATAATAATACAGTTACCTAGGTGAACAGTTTTACCTTTCTGTGAGATCAAATGATGACCTGACTGCAGTTCCACTGTTTGTCTGCATTCAGTGCACAATGTGCAAGCAGTCAGTATTAATCCGATGAAGACTGTCTCCTGCAGAATATTGCTGTATTTCTGGTATTTTCTCTAACAGAGAAAGATTCAGACACAAAGTCTTATTAGCTGCTTCTTGTTGTGAGGATAGTTCTTTTTTCACTTATGAGTTATGATGCCTTGGGATATTCTGTTAACACATGCCATGTGGTTGCATTGTGTGCAAACACTTGCAATGAAGGGCATTTTTGAGAGCTGATAAGGATAAATTTCTCCTGTAGTGAGTGTTTGGAGAACAGATAGCTTGTGATTCAATACTGTTCTTGGCTTGATGACAAATAAAGCTTTGCTTATTCACCCTGGTGCTTCATAGTCTCTTGAATCCTCTATCTTCTGACTGCTCTTTCCTAATCAGCGTTTTCATGAGAGGTTCTAGAATGAAATCCATAGGCCAGAACAGCTTGATATGCTGTGAATTCTTGTGTCTCACTGAAAGATGCAGATCTCTGTTAAAAGTTAGTAGACTCTTCTCTTCATACATAGAGTATGGTACTGACAACACACATTATTCTTGCTCCTTGTATTGAGTGCACCAGGATTCAGCATGCCAGTGGCAAACGCAGGATATGCAGCCTTGGATGTGGCTGGAGCTCCACAGCATGAAAAGGAAGGTGTTGGTGTGTCAGGAAGGTCATTTAAAGCAGACTCTGCAAGAACAGGTACCGTTCTTCTCTCCAACGGGGGCAGTTGGGCAAAGGGGCTGACAAAACACCATGCTCAGGGGGGCCTCGTGGGTTCCAGGCATCCAGTTTGCTCAAGCAGCAGCCAGTTTCTTGCCTCCAGACTTTTCTTTTTGAAACAAAAGTAAAGCTGCTAGGATCCTTGCTGAGTAAGGAGTATGTGATGTACCTAGTCCTTGCATGTAGTAATTGTTTGAATAAATTCATTAGCTTTATTATTGCCTTGAAACCTGGAAAGGACGGGCAGTCCCCATTGATTCTCCTGTATGCATTTTCTCAGTTCAGAACTTTTCTTGCCTTTTTCATGTGAGATTTGCTGAAGGTCTGAGCTTCTGGGACAAGTCTTTCAGTGGAGGAAAATCATCGAAGTCCTTCAACAGGATGATAGAGGTTATTGGCTCCTATTCCACCATGTTTTTCCACGTTTTTCCTTCTACTGGGAAGGCATTTAGCTAATTGGATTGTACTATATTTGTGTTCTGTTCCTATGGCCTGTGAAAAAAAGAGGCTTTCAGCTATGGCATTCTCCTTTTTCTTCTGTCAAATTGTTGAATAATGATGTGGTACTGTTACACTGGTTACAGGATCCCTCCCTGAGGATGGCTGTATTCTGTAATAAATAATAGGGAAATTATATGCCTATAAATAAGTAGATAAGTAATGTTTCATTTAAAAAAAATGCCTTACTTGTGTGCAAAGACATTAAGTCTACAAAGCTAGATATACAGAATTCCAGTGTAAGAGCTTCTTGTCTTTTTCTGGAGGACAGGTTGGATTGTGTTTTGGCTCTGAACTCTGCCCGCTTGATGTGAACTGTGATGAGGTGACAGATCATCATCTTGTTGAAGCTCCGTTTTATCACATCCAAGGGGAAGAAGGAAGGGTTTACGTCTATTGCTTGGAGACAGAGGTAAAAACACTGGTAGCGTAAACACTGCATGTTGGGGATTTTCCAACCATGCCTAAGTAGTGACAAATAAAACATTCCTCTGTGTGCTCTCGCTGAATGTGCTCTCCCTGTATGGTAGAGGATTGCAGGATGAAGCCAGCAGCCCCGTCTTAGCCCTTAGAGTAGGAAAGACAAATAAGAAATAAAATCCTTCTGTACCCAGAGGCACAATGATATCTCAGTGTGATTAAATTATATCTGTTGCCTGTACATAAGCAGTTTGTTGGTGCTGACTTTGCTCTGGCAAGCAATGTTCTTCAGTTTTTTCAACAAATGTGTGCTAGGCAGCTGCTGCACCATTGCTTCCAGGGCGTTCCACAAAAGAAAATGCTTTGCAGGCCCAGCTGCTAACTCCAATATACAAGGTGTGCAAGGTGTATTTTAGTTGGGTTGTTCTGAATGATCTGCACACACTTCAACAGCAGAGCAGGGGAAACCCTCTTTGTTGCATTCCTAAAATTTACTCGGGGAGCTTACTGGCAGCAAAAAAGTTTGGCATCTGTTCGAAGCCAAATAACGTGCACCCTCTTGTGGCTTCTTTCTAGAAGGCAGACCAGAAGATGGGAGGGTTTCCAGCACTGCGAGACTAGCTAGGTTCAACTCAATCTCCTGTTAATTTAATAACAGAGTGCTTTAGTGTTTGCTTGCTGAGAGGTGTCCAGAGATACTGCTTCCATATGAGAATTTTCGTGATCTCAGTGAGGAGGATCAAGCTTTTCTTTTGGGAATAAGCTGTACTTTTTGGACTGCTTAATGTCTTGTTTAGAGCATTGCTCTTCTCCTTTAAGCATTATCAGTGTGCAGTTAAGCCTTTTTTTTCTTCTTATACTGCCCTTGCTGCAAATGGGATTCCTTAAGGGGTGTTTTTCAGACTGGTTCATTTACCTTGGAAGGACACTTGGAGGTGACCTCTCTTTTTGCAAGGTTTGGCGTTACTGTGGCCAGCACTGGAGACATCAACAGGGATAGATATGAGGATATTGCAGTTGGAGCTCCCCTTGAAGATCATCTTTCAAACAGTTCCTCTTTTGGCAGTACTTGCCTCTTTAATGATAAAGAGGGGATCAAAAGCTCTTTTTCCCCAAGTATGTATTGTGTGTGAATTGCCTTCAGCACACTGTGCAAAGGAAAAGCTTGTGTTTTTGTAGCAACGAGCTAGGAGGAAGGAAATACATTTCATTCGCAATGATGGGTAATATACTCAGCAGATGATTTATGTGATTCCACAATTCTCTGCAGCAGAGCTGCTCCTTAATCCTAGTTGTCCACTTGCCTGCTTAGGCAAGGGAGCCGAGTTCAAGTGGGCAGGGGTTGTTTAGGGGAAAACAAAGCAAAAGATGGTCTAACCTGGAAAAAGTTTACTTCAAGAGATCTTCACAGATATTCAGAGACTGCTCTAGGTACACATAAATGCATAGATTAGATAGTATTCCAGTTTTAACAAATCTTATAATGCACACCTTTATTACTGAAAGTTAATGCATTCAGTGACCCAAATACATTAAGTAATAATTTGACATTCACTTAGTTTGATTTACCTTTGTCTACAGACCTGTTTCTTTAATGTACATGAATGTTAGTCAAAGATTTGTTGAAAACAAAGAATTCCAATTTAATGTAAGTAGAGATTCAAGTTCAGATAATCTGATCCATGTTTAATCAGGACTAAAGAGTACTTGTCTTGTGCATTTCCCCTGTAGATAAATGGAGAAAATCACTTTAAAGCTACCATCCAGTTACAGATTTGGGTTTCTATTCATGAATGTGAAAAAATACAACAGGAACACAGGTACTTTTTTTTTTTTCATGATCTGATACCATTTAGCTGGTCTTTACAGGGGAATGTTATAGATTAGACTATTTCTAAAGCTGTATTACACAAACTTTAGATACTTAGATCTTGTAGCACCATTCCATGCACATGTTTTGTCAAACTGAGTTCATTTAAAAAAATGAGTCATAGAGGTTTCCCCCCTATTTTCTATCCTCGACTGGGATAACACTATTTACTACTTTTGTCCTCAGTGGTCAGAGTTTTGTTTTTTTTTTTTTTTTTTAAAAAAAGTAAGAAAGACAATATAATAATGAAAGAGAACTCATTTTAATATACTAAAACTCAAAAGATAAAAAAGTTTAATTCAAAGCATAAGCTAAGCCCAAAGAAATCACCCCTTGCAAAGTCATGTCTATTCTCCTTTTCCCTCGGCCCTCAAAAAAGTACATCTCTAAGCATACTAAGTAGAAACTTTTTTGACCTTTTTAAAACACATCCTATACACATTGATAACCCATGGACATAATGACATTTCTTCATTGCATCAACATTTAAAAAGATGGTACATAAGGAACAGCAAGGGCACGTCACCATTAGTAACTCCATCTGCAGAAACACTGCAGTCCCTTAATCACTGAAACAAGCTGCTATTATGCAGAACTTCACTTGCAGAACCAAAAGTTAGTACTTCCTTACGGAATTTAAGGAGCTGCTGCTTTATTTTTCTCATGGCAGAAGTTGTTTCCTTTTTCTTGTAGGTCACTTGTGAAAGAAGTTTATCTGACAAGTAATGTAGCCAGAGGACATTGCTGTGTGGCTGATAGTCAGTCCAGTTGTTGGAGTTCTCCATTTTCATTTGCCTATAGATATCAAACTGGTAGTCCCCTGTGCCTTGGAACAGTTCTTCATCAGTGGAAAGGTCACAAAATACAGTTAATCCATCTTTCTCTAGCCGAGACAAGGTGTAATCTATGATGTTGACCTGGATACCTGCTGTGGGGATCGTGCAGACAGCCCCGTTCAGCACATAACTAAGCTCCTTTATATCTGTTCTCTTTACCAGCACGTTCCCCCAGTGCAAGTCTCTGTGCTCAAAGTGCAATTCCTGTTCTGCCACAGCCAGGGAAGCAGTGACCTGCTGCAAAATGCTTTTTGCCGACGTCACTGAACTTAACTTCTTTCTCATATTCTCCAAATCACTGCCTCCAAATTCAAATTCCAGAACCATGAAGAGCTGCTCATCCCCAAAAAGGTCTGGCCGATCATTTTCTGATCCTATTACATTGTGGTATTTGTCCCAGGCTTCCAGGAGGTGCTTAGGATAGGCCCCTTGAACACAGTGCACAGAATACAAGCTAATGAACCCTACAGTCCTGTTCAGAGACTCTTCAGACAGAAGACTGAGTTCCCTTGAAATTATTATCTCAGGTAAAATCTCTGCAAAACTCTTTTGAGCTTCACCATTTACTCTCTCGCTCCCCTCAATGGGAATTATTTTTAAGGCCACAGGTCCTCTCTCACTGTGAGTCCGGAAGACTTCCCCAAACACCCCTTCCCCAATTTTCTGGCATTGTTTCAGCTTATCTAATGGAATGCATTCCTCAAAAGAGATAGGCCCCTCCTGCTGGCATTCCCCATACACCTTCTCCGCATCTGTAAGCATCAGCTCCATGACAGAACAGGAGTTCCTAGGAGCGAGCAGGGCTATGGAAGAAGCAGACCGACTATAGCACTGAGCCCTATGAGGAGATGGGGTTGCTTGGGGGCCTGAACGCTGGGATTTCATCAAAGGGGTACAAAGGATGCTGTTGCAGAAACTCTCTTCTGTTGCAACTTTCTTTTTCTTATGGAAGGACAACGATGATCGAACCCTGCCCCAGCAATGGGAGTTATTGAGGAAAGAACAGTTATTGTCTCTTAGATCTGCAGACATCTCCAGAGCGTTGTTCTTCATTCCTCTCAGCCTCCTCTGCGGTCTGAAAAAGGAGTTATTGGCCTGCTGCTGCCTCTTGTTTTTGAGCCGGACCGGGCGCAGCCGCGTCTGCCGGCCCCAGCGGCTGGAGCTGAAGCCGCTGATGCAGGCTTTCCTGCACGTGCTTCCCTCTCCAGCAAGGACCTTGCTGCCTTTATATTCCTTCCCCATGCCTCCTTGCAGGCCTAAAGGCGAACCTGGCTGTGGGTAGGACTGTCCATCCTGCTGCACCCCTGCCACCTGAGTCACTTCTCGAGGGTCCAGGAGCACCACGGGAGTGAGCTGGTCTTCCCTGCAGCTCGAGCGTCCTTTCCTTGAGCCTCTGCTCCGCTCATCGCAGGCTCCTTCGGAGCTGGTGCCACCGCTCGCTGCAGGATGCTGCGGTTTCACTGTCCCCTGTGCTGCACTGGCTCCCTGCAAGGGCAAAGAAGCTTGGGACAGGCGCTGTCCCCGTGCTGACGATCTCAGCACCCTGTCACAGGACGGCCCATCCCCGTCCTCCCTGGCGCTGTCACTCGCTGGTGACGGTTGCTCCCAGGCTGCCGGGGAGGCTTCGAGCAGGGCCAGGCCGCTGCCGCAGGACGGGGTGGCCGCGCGGCCGCCGCGCACGGGGGCCAAGCGGGGCGGCTCCGCGGCGCCCTCCCCATTCGGCGGCGAGAAGAGCTCGAGGCTGGCGGCGCCGGCGCTCAGCAGCAGCACGGAGCTGAGCTCCGCCAGGCCGCGCGGCGCGGCGCGGGGCGGCCGCTGCGGGGTGCTGCAGAGCAGCGGCCTCCGCGCGGCCTCCGGCGAGACCCGCCGGCGGCGGCGGCGGCGAGGGGGGCGCCGGGGCAGCGGCGAGGGCGAGGGCGACGTGAGCTCCTCGGCGGGCGGCGGCCGGTTCTCCTTGTCGGCCGCGCCGCGGCGGCGGCTCCGCAGCCGCCAGGGCCGCGCGGGATGCTCGGCCGGCGGCTCCGGGCGGCGCTTGCCGTGCAGCGAGAAGTCGGGGTCGCCCGACTCATCGGATCGGGCGCTGGAGGCGGCCGAGGTGGAGCTGAAGAGGCGCTTGCGGTCGCGCGGCGGCGAGATCCAGCGCTCGGGCTGCGGCAGCGGGCGGAGGTAGCCGCCGCGCCGCGAGTAGGTGCGCAGCAGGCGCGGCCGCACCGCCATGGCCGCCGCGCGCCCCGCGCCGCTTCAAACGGGGCCTCGCGAGAGCTGCGGCGCGCGCGAGAGCAGCGCCCGCCCCGCCCCTCCCAGCAGCCGTTAACGGTCGCTCTCTGAGGGTAACGGTTCCCTCCTCACCGCGAGGGGTGCCACAGCCGTGACCGTTCCCTTCCAACCTCTCCTTTCCGACTGCACCCGTCAGTCTTAGGTTTCTCACACTTCCCTCTTTTGCCTGTGGGGGCCCTGCGCTGTGGGGCAATCCAGTTACCTCCTTGTTTAATTTGCATCGGCTGCTGGTGGAAAAGGGGCTGCCTTGGCAGCTGGACTCCCTGGGATAGATTCTGCTTTAATGCAGATATACTAGGGAAAATCAGCCTGGAGCCTGGGAGGTTTGTTTATTGGATTGCACTCATGATTGTTGTGATGCTGAGTGGTTGTTAAATTGATTTTAATACTGAATAGCTTCTGAATAGATTGAAATGGATAGCAGATTTTTATATTCTGCTATTGCTAATGAAAATAGCTTTTTGTGCGTATGTGTATATGTATCTATCTATGTGACTATATATACTTACACAAAGATTTGTGTATTTTAATGCAGCATAAAATTTGCTGATGCATCTAATTCTTGGAACCATAAGTGCACATGGTGGTGAGGGTATGTAAGGTTTTTGTACCTTATCTCATTTTTGCCTTTCCATTTTGAGATGTTTCCAAATCCTGATTTGGTCACAAATAAAAATATGTTTCATGGATCTCATTACCAAGTCAGATAGACTCCTCTTGCATCTTAAATAGTTGCCCGAACTGTGATGACTAGCAAACCTGTTCCAAATTAGCTCGTGTTTGAATTAAGAGCAGAGCCTTTTACTACTGCCCCCTGATGGCAGTGAAACCAAGTAGAGTGAATTGTGAGTAGTTCTGGGTTGTCAGCTGCAGATTATCAGTAATTGCAGCTTGCAGGGAGCAGGGTGCCTAGCAGCACCATGTGGCACTGTGTGGTTTTAGCCAGTGCTAGCTATTTTCTTTCCTGAGCAGGGAAATGATCTCTGAAAAAATAAACCCCTCTCCATTCTCCATGTTTTTTAAAAAAGAACAAGTATTTTCATTTTGTAATGTTCCTCTCTTTGATTTTCTCTGTCCTTGATTGTGTAGTTGTTTTATTTTGGTTGTACCTGGCTCACAAACCTGATGTGTTTAAACACCTGTAGAGTAACTGGGGACTTTCATTCAGACATACAGAAACCACAACAGTTCCCTGTCTCTCATGGCTTAATTGATATTGCCCGAAGTTAACTAAAGTTAGCGAGTGCATTGTGACCTGCATCAAAGTTTCCATGCAAAATTCCTGTTTAGCACCTGGCTGTACAGCTATTAATACATTTTCTTTAAGGCAGTAACCTTTATGATGCATTCTACAGGTGGTGCAACCATGGGTATGTCTTAGCTTTAAATTTGACTGAAGAAGAGACAGAAGTTGCTGCATGCACTGACTTGCCTACTTAGGGGAAAAGTAAGAGCAACTAAAGCAGAAAAGCTGTAGCCAGTTTCTTGGTTACTTTCCTAAAAGAAGGAATGTTATTTGTAGAAGTCTGTGCTAAGACTAAGGAGTTGCAAGGAGGATTTTCTCAAGGCTGTATAAGCCCAGCTCCTTCTGTCAGTCTTGTTATACTCTCTCTTTTCTAGTTTCTTCTCTGAATTAAATATCTGTGATTACTTGGATCCTCTTTGATGTCCCTTGTGGCTCTCAAGGAGGTCAGGTCCTGCAGTGTCATTTTCCTTTTTGGATTTTTTTTTTCTTAAATGCATTATAGGATTCAATGACTTGTAATTTCTGATGGGTGCCATCTGATCATTTAATTCTTCACAAATGCTATGGTGGATGCCAAACACATTTGCAGTAATTGGATGGCACTTAAGAGAATAGTCAGAACTGCCAAGATTTTCAATGATCCATACCACAGCTGATTTTTTTTTAATGTTGCTTCCATGAAAGCCAAGCTTTCTCTGCTTCTAAATTTACTTCCAATCAGCATTTCAAATCAAATCTTCTGTACAAAAGCCTCGTCAACATTTATGGCCTTGCTTTATGGCTCTGACTCCACTGCACTCTGACAGTGGCAATTATGTGCCACCTCCCTAAATGACATGGGATTTGCAAATCCATATTCAGAGCCTTTAAATACTTGACTTCAGCCAGGGTCCCATGTTATCAGCCTGTTTGTGATCCAGGTGCCAAGGAAAGGTGACTTTCAATGCTGCTAGTGAGCCCAAGAGGGCAAGAACAGATGCTTTTTTTTTTTTTTTTTTCTTTACCCCTCAATGGGCGCTATCCCCACCTACCCCATCACTGCAGCCTTTGGAAGTCTGAGTTCACACCTGGCTCCAGATCATTCCTGTTTTAGATATTAGCTTCTTCCAGGCAAGCTTGGCCAGAATTATGGCTATTTTTTTGTTGTGAGTTGGCCAAAGAGTGGGAAATTAGGTGGTGGGTGGTGACTGAATGAGAAATGATATAGCTGAGATAGGCTGTTAATTGTATCCCTGAAGAGGAGGACAGAATTTGGTTTGCGTTGGTTTTTTAATCAGGAGTGGATAAGAGCTGCTTATGTCTTTCCTCTATGCTGTGCAGATTCCCAGGCCTTGGGTTGTAGCTCCCTTGGCACGTTCAGAAGCAGACCCGCTTGTGCATTGAACTGGGGGCATGTGTGCGGGTGACCTGCGGATTAGCAAGAGTAAGTAAAGTGGATCTCTGCCTTACAGGGAAGCTTATCTGGAAAAGCCCTTCTTTGCTGAGTGCTGGTTGCTGATGCTAGAGCAGCACATCAGAACAATGAAGTGCTCTGCCAGCCTGGAGAGCCTACTGGGGAAGTTTTATTTGGAGGCTAATGAGATTATAACTCCAAAGAGAAATTTCCTGTCTCTTATTATAACGGGATAAACGAGCCAGAATGAGCTGTGGGGCTGCAAGCAGGTTGCTCCTAATGCTGCCAGCTTGCCTAAAATGGCTCTAGCATCTCCATACTCCCCTGTGCTCCAGAGCTCAGAGCGTTTTTCTCTGGGCATGCTTGGGACACACAAACCTCTTGAATATGGTAACATGTGACTGGCTCGGGACACCAGCAGCCTCCACAGCTAAGGCAAGCTTATGTGCAAAGCAGATCAATTAAGGATTTTGCTAATGAAACCTTTTCCTTTGTGGGCCAGCCCTGTGTCCTGTGCAGGTGACCGGAGTTACACTTGGTAATTTCAGGGGAGGAAAGAGCAGAAGCCTCAGTCTGCGGTTTCTACACGTTGCATGATGAAATTTGTCTTTGGCAGAGGGGAATCAAGGTGTCTCCTCAGTTCTCGTAGTAAGGCAGGAACCACTAGTGGAGCTGTCAAGACGGGATCCGTTCTGCATTCCTCCAGGCCAGGATTGAGGAATATTGGCAAGGAAGCATTAATGTGCTAATGGAGGTGATCTGTCAAGCATTGTCAAGAGTGGATCTTTGCCTTTTAAGTCATTAGTTAATGACTTAATGTGAACACACATTTTATTAAAAATGTTTGGCTTTCAGGCCTTTGATTTAACATTTCCCTCTTATTCCCTACTGATGCTTTTATTGGCAGACTTCTGAAAGCGAAAACATTGCAATACAGCACTACATAAAGCTGTTGTTCCATCTCTTATTGCACTCATTTTCCCAATGATGTTTTTATGTGCATTTGTATTCCACTTCTCTCATCTGACTTAGTGCCAAGTCTCTCACAAAACAGGGCATGATGGCTCAATTTCATTAAATGTGCTGGATTTTTCTTCCCTCTCTTTTGTACTTTTCCTCAAACACTTTCAATTCATGGGCTGTGGGAGAGGAGTGGGTAAAGCTCTGGCTAGTGATGACAGCAAGACCCTCCTGAATGTCCTGCACGCTGTGAAGGAGATTCAAGACCTGGGATAGCAACCTGGTGTTTATTCAAATGATAGAGCCATGGTGAAAGCTGAGAGCTGTTGGACTGAGTCATATTTTTGGAGTGTCTCTCCTCATTCTGTAATAAATGAGCATTTCTGCTGTAAGGCAGCAAGGGAGCAATGCAGAAAGGTATGCCTGAAAATTGCTCTTCTGGTGGTGGTGAGCTGAACCAAAAAGAAAGCATATTCAGGAACTTGGGTACACTTTCGTTTCTCACTCCTACAGACAAATTTGGATGCTTCTGTGGATAACAACAGAAAAATTATTTCCATGGATTGCCTTTCTAGAAGCCTCTGGGATTAAGGGTTTGTTATTAATCCGCACATCCTGGTCTGGCTGATTTCATCTTTTCCAACTAAACCCATCATCACTGGAAAGCGATGTGTGCAATGTGCGTGTATGTTGTTCTGTGGTCTAAGTGCAACTTCCTCTATCCCATCTGTTAACTCATCAGCTTGTTTTTTTCATTAGATATTGACCTAAAAGTATGATGCTTTGAGGAAGGAGAGGAGAAAAAAAATGGATAGCTGACCACTGCCCTTTGCGCTGGTTACTTCCTTGCCAGGATAGTTTTATCTCCTACTTACATCCTGTGCTTCTTGCCTTCTTTCTATTTCAGTAGCTGGTCTGGCGCCTGTCTGTAAAGGATTGTGTGTCTGCATTGCTCAGGCATTTGCTGCAGGACCGTTTCCAGGCCTTTAATGTCTTAGTATTTTCTACATCAGCTCTTGTGCCTTTAACTGACAGTAGAGGGTTGAGTGGGGATCACTGAGGGAACTAACACCTGGGAGGATGATCATTTGGAACCAGGAATGAACAAGACAGGTGTCTAAGATGCTGTCACTTGTGGAGCTTCTTTGTCCTGGACAGAGTTGTCCGCTGCTGTTTTGGAAAATGTCTCTTTTGGGTAACATTATGCAATGCTGTTGGGCTGAACATGTCCTAAAATGTCCTAAAACGCTGTGAAGAGCCAGATGTGATCTGGCTGTGTTTAGAATGCCACTGTGTAGAGAAAGGATCTGAAGTTTCATTTCCACAGTTTCCTTTCTACAAATCCTCTACTGGACCATAACTGGACTGAGTTCAAGTCCAAGGCAGCTTAATACTAGAGATCTACTGACAGATGGAGAGAGACAAAGATGGGTAGCAGTCTGGGCAGACAAGGGCTGTCTATCCTGTGGCTACATGTGAATACTGAGAGGTAATTATTGTGAGCAGTATGAGGAGTTTTTTGTAGGTATAATGTGTTGGGAATGAAAAAAAGGTATGAAGAGTTTCAGTACTGAAGGAGAAATCCTGCCTGTGAGAATTTCCAGACTGAGTAAATAGCCTTCATGGGAAAGGAACAGAACTGTTTTTTTTTCCATGGGAAATTCAAAATGCTGCACTCAAGAAAAGAGATATGTTGCAGAAAGAGATCCAGCCTCATAGTCCCTAGGGAAAGACTAAATAAAACTTTTTTTTTTTGGCTTTAACTGATTATTAAGTTTTGTTAGGTTATTTACTTGCCCTACCTTATACCCACATGAATGAAATTGCTTATGTTTGAATAACCCATGGGCACCTTAAGAAACTCGCCAGGGAATCTTTCTTTCCAGACAATAAAGAATGAGGTTGTAAAAAGTGGAAGGTGATGAGTTCCTGCAAGAACACACTGGCAGCACTGTGGTCAGCATGAATCTTGCATGTGTAGGTCAACATTGAGGATATTTGGGCATACATTTGATAGAAATGAAAGGATTTTATTTAAAAACTGTTATTGCAACTATGCTTTTACTTGGTGCGTTTAAAAAACAAGAAAAGTATCAGTTCTACTTTTTTTTTTTTTTTTTTTTTAATTAGTCTTCAAACCTCGCTGACATCCGCAGGTCAACTTTTAACAGGAACACTTCCCATGTTAAGGAAGACTTTTTTCTAACCCAAGTTGTTCATCACATTAATTACCCTGGAAAACAATTGCAGAAACTCACAGCAGACCTAGGTCTGTGTCATTAAGCAAAACCAGGCCAGGGAGCAACACGCTTTTTAGAATAGTTCCTTGAGCAATTCCAGCAGGGCAGGGGAGCCGATGGTGTTCCTGTGGGACCAGGCCCTTGATCGTAGGCAACATTTGGCTCTCATCCAGCAGCTTGTGCTTGCAAAAATTTCTCTCCTAGGAGCAAACTGAGTGGGGAAAACTTTGGTGACTCCTTTAGGATGCTGCTGTCGGCCCAGCTGAGCAGCCCTGGGGCTGGGCAGGTCTCTGCTCCCAGCACCACACTGCTTGCTGCTGGGGTCTGGGCAGTGGCTGGTGAAGACAGTCTGGGCCAGCAGTTCATACTTGCTCATTTTGGTCAAATTGACCATTAAGGTCTACTTGATCTGCACTGGCGTGTGCTTTCATAGAGGATGTTACTTTCTCTTGTTATTAAATGTGGAAGTTTCTATTTGTGCTTAAGGCACAAATAGAGGAGCTATAACACGGTCACTAGTGCTTAGGCATCTAGGTGAGGAGGGGTGGATTCCAAGGGCTAATACTGCTGGAGGAAGGGGCGGTTTTAAGTCTTGGACTTTACAGTTGCTTGGGTAAGAAAGAGGCTCTAGGGGGAGCTTGGGAGCAGAAAAAAATCTTGTGAGATTGGCAGTATCAGATAAAGACAGGCTGCCGTGTGGGATGTGCAGATAGAGAAAAGAGGCTCAGGGAGGGTGGGAGAAGATCAGCCCTCTGCCTGCTCTGCGGCTCACAAGCTGCAGAGCTTGTGAGCTGGGTCGGGGTTAACGCCAAGCTAGAGGGACCAGGGTGGCTTCTCACGTGTCAGCCCCTCAGACGGCAGTGGGGTGGCAGCATGGCCAGGTGGGTGCCAGAGCGGGGGTCCTGGGACCCTCTTGAGGCTTCTCACACCACGATGCCAGCAGAGCTCAGAGACTGCAGTCATGTTGGTGTAAGCTGGGCTCGATCCCAGACAGGCATCTCTGGGCTGCACACGTGTCCTTTGGACCTCCTCATTACAGGTCCATGTGCTGAAACGGTTGGATGGCGCAGGGCTGGAGCGAGCACTGCAGCCTCAGCGTTAAAGGGAGGGCACCAGCAGGTTTCTGTTCTAGTTCTGAATTGCTGAAGAAAGGTTATGCAATTTCTTTCACTTCGTAGACAGAAGCTCTAAGGATGGTGATGAGATAAGAGACAAAATGAGGGGTATTTGAGGATATTGTTCAGTTCTTTGTTACTCTATTTGTGATTATCTTATGATTTGAAGCAAGCTTCTCTTTCACACTCATTCAAAAATCAGACCAATCTGTCGTATGAAATTTAAGGAGGATGAAGGATAAAATTTTTACAGAACCTGTGGTCCTGGGCAATGATTCCTTCTAGAAACAGAATTCCACAGTTTCCACAGGGAACAGCTACATGTGCTGGAGTGAATAACCACTCACTGCACTGCTTGCGGCCTGGATTAATATGGTTTTGTTCTGCGTGTTCACAAGGTGGTTGTGACCCACTCTTCTGACCTGTGTTCATGTGCATGTTCCAGTTGCCAACCGCGCATGCCCTGGTCCAGGTGCCCTCTAGCCCAGGCTCCTGTCTTCATGCACTCCCATCGTAGGCAAAGCAGTGGGCAATTTGTACCTAATTTAATTTATGATCAGTTAACACAAACTTCTCATCACTGATTAATTTATTGAGAAGAAGAAAAAAAAATACTCATAAAAAAGCAAGTAAACACATTTCTCCTGCCTTCACCAGGCTTAAAATAGGTTAAACACTTCTTATTCTTCCTTCGTAGTTTCAGTTTACTGTATTTCTGCCATGAGTTAACGCTCAACCTGCCCCAGTTCCTGCAGTGAGGTGCTGGGTGATGTAGAATGCTGGGGCTGTGTGTCTTAAGAGTTTCTTTATGCTTTTCCTTCCTGCTGTTTACTGCTTTTTCTCCCTTAGTGCTTCTCCCTGCACTGTTGTGGGGTGCCCAGTGGCTGCAGCACTCTGACGTGTGCCTGTGCTCTGGCATGGAGCACCTCTTCCAAGATCCCATCTCCAGCCATGTCCTCAAGGATGTTCCCTCCCACCTGCCTGCTGCCTTTTTTTAAAAAAAAATAAAAAAATCTGGCCGTGCAGAGGTGCCAGGTGCTCTTCCAGCTGCAGTTTTGGTGCCTGGTGACTCTTCCACCAGTTTCAGTGCTGGCTGGACCTGCTGTGCCAGGTCCAGGGCAGTTCATGACCTCCTCCCTCCCCGACAGGTTCTCCATGCTGCCCAAACCCACCATTTATGCTCAACGCAATGCTCAGGCATGAGCCAGTTAGGAGCTGTGTCTGAACAGAGCAAACCCTGTTGTTAATACCCAGGACAACACCTTGTGTTTCAGCTGGGTGTCCTCTGATAGATTCAGTCCCTTGTGTAGCCCCATCCCTGAACTGCCCCTGAGAGATGTCTCCATCAGTGTCTACGAACGGGAAATGCTCCAGCTCCAGCTTCCTCTGGACCCCCTTCTGACAGAGGTGTTGGAGCCAGGCTGCTGCAAGATCCAGGCATAGCTCAGAGTTCGTAAGGATCCCTCCTTAGCCAGGGGACAGTCTAGTCATCCATCTCAATGTAGGTAGTGATCATTTCATTTCCTTGCACGTGCAGATGCCTAGGTTGGACTAGGACTCGTGTCTTGCACTGCTGTCCAGGTAAACAACTCCTCACTCAGTGAGGGGTAAAGCTGTTCCTCTGCCCTTGGTGTTTCATCAGATCTTGTGTTCTGCATCTAAATGCACCTGGCTCTGTGCTTGCTGCGAGTTTTGATGAGATGTGATGGTGACCGTTCCCTTAACCATACGCAGAATGTATTTATTAGTTTCTGAAATTTAGTTTTGCAGTGGGAAAATCTGGCAGGCAGGAAAATATTTTGAGTAACTCAGAAGGAGACAAGAAATTAAAATATAAACCGTGATTTACCGTAATATAAATGGATGAAAGGCTTCAATGGCGAGATACTATAGCTCTGTGATGTGAGTGCTGTAACATGGCTTTTGTTATAAATGTTTTGTGAATGGAGATAAAGAAAAAAGCATGTGAGCAAAACTGAGGCCAGGGTTTCCCCAGAGGATGAATTAGCTGCAAAGCAGCCAGGACTATCTCGTTACCACAGCTGTTGGTTTCCAACCTGAGAGCGCTGCTGGAGGCAGCTGACAGGAAGGAGGAGATCTCGGCCCTCTGCGCTGAAGGGGTTGGTGGTTCAGGTTTCTGTGCAGAGCACGTGTGGCTAATGCGAGCTGAAAACGCTGCTGCTCCAGCCTGGAGTGAAGAGTGAGCCAGGAGAATGGGGCAGGTGGCTTGGAAGGGTTTATTTCTATCGCTTTTTGATTACAAAACGGAGAAATACGTCATTGCAAAGAACAAGAAGGTGGGGGTTCTCTACCGAATTGTGCAGCTCTCCATCCTGGCTTACCTGGTGGGGTAAGAAACACCGTACATTTAATATCCTGCTGTGACTACATTTGCTTGCTGTATTGTGATTAAGATTAATGTAAGATACTTTGCATATAGTGACAGCTTGCTATGGCTTATGATTTTAATGCAGATGCTTATGTTTATTTATAAAGCCAGGATTTTGTAATGTCTGATAGACATGTATCTGACTCTTCACCTGCCCGGGGATTGTTAGATTCATCTCCGTCTTTCAGATTAGGTTAGGCTGGGGTTAAAAATAGATTAAATGGCACTATGGTTTTGCGATGAATTATTTAGGTTTTTATTTCTGTATTCTGTGGGAATTATGCCAAACCTTAATACCTGACTCCTTAGAAACAGCAGCATTTCTGGTCACGGCTGCTGAGCCTTGGGGCAAGCTCAGCTTGTCTCCACGGCTGCATGACCTGCTCAAATCTATACAGGAGGGAAGCAAGAATAAAGTGGCTAATTCCTTTGCTGGAATGGGCTGCAGCAGCTGGGAATATGCAGGATGAGGCAGCATGAACGTCAGCTGCCTTGCATTTATTTTAGAGTGAGGCTGACTGATATGAAGGTAGGTCAGGAAAAGCCTGATTCTGCAGGAGACTGGCTGCACCGACGTGTCGCAAACACAGTGACGGTCCTTGCAGGCTCAGACCTGGAATTATCCAGTCTATGTGATGTCTGTGCCATTGCCTCCTGAGTTTGAGACTTTTCAGGAGGTGATTTGTAAATCATAACCCTCACTTTTGAGTCTCTTTTCTCTCACCTTGTGTTTTCAGTGATTAAATATAGTAGAGTCATTTATGCCTGCTGGATTTATTTATAGAAAGGTGTAGCGTTTCAGAGCCTGCTTGTTTAGCTGGGCAGAGCTGGAATCTCAACAGTCTGGCATGTTATTAGCTGCTGAAGGAGGAATCCTGCAGATAAGATTGGTGAGGACATCCTCTGCACAAGAAGAGTGTAATGACCAGTGACCTCGGCTCTTCAGGGGCTGCCTGGGCCGTGTCAGCTGTTTCCTCTCCTAGGCATGTAGTGCCCTCTGCACTACACCTGCCCTGGTGGTACCTGTGGTAAGCCTGGCCATGGAGGAGCTAGACCTTAGACACAAAGTGGTTAACATTGCTTAATTATGCACCAGTATCTATTCAGAGGACAGCCATGGAGTTGTGATCAGCAGCCAAGCTGTTTCTTGGCCCTGGCTGCCATTTCCTCTCAGATTCACTCAGAGGACTTAGGGATCTGC
Organism: Tinamus guttatus; assembly: GCF_059628265.1. Lineage (NCBI taxonomy): Eukaryota > Metazoa > Chordata > Aves > Tinamiformes > Tinamidae > Tinamus > Tinamus guttatus. The sequence goes on along the minus strand of NW_028289014.1, from coordinate 488,723 downwards.
CTTTAAGTCTTCTGGGAAGAAAAACAGTGTTCTTGGGGAGTCTCCTGCTTTTCTGTTTTTACCCGTCAAGAGTGGAAAACGTTACTTGGGTTTGTCAGCAAGAGGTGGGTGAAGGGCAGCACCCGCGAGTGCCACTCAGCACTAGAGAGGGTCTCTTTCACTTTGTGCAAGCAGTTGTGTGTGCCAGGCCAGCACAGGTACGCGCATGCAGCCAACCTGCCATGGCCCTCTTAGCGCTTTCAAGGCTCTTGGCTGATTTGTTGTCCTGGTAAGTGGCTCTGGCAGTGCTGTGCGGGAGCTAGAGGCACTTCATTCAGCTTGGAGACCTCTTTCCCTGTGCCTTCCCCTTGAGTTCTTGCCGTTTCTAGTGGTAAGGAGCAGAGCAGCTTTCCCCAGACCATTCAATGAAGATGCAGCTTTTCCAGGTGAGTTGGTGAGAAGCCTTGCCCAGCGTAGAGGCCAGGGTGAAATCATGTTGTTACCATTGCACTTGTTTACAAAAGGTTCTGCATCTGGCTGAGAACATTCTGCACAGATTTCTGTTCCTAATATTCAGTTCACCTTCTGCAGTTCCATCTGCGCTGTCGCAATCGGTTGCTGCCTAATGGCAGACTCTAAATTGAGAGTCATTTATTTGTGCAACCAGCCAAGCTCTGTTCTGCAACTTGAAAAAACTTGTTTCTCATCTTGAAGAACAGAGGGCAGAGCACAGGACAGGGAGACACAAATCTTAGTGTTATACATAGTGACCAGTTTACTTCACCCTTCCCTGCATGTGTGGGCTTGGTCCTAACTTTCCCTCCTGTGCTATAGATAAGTGCAGCTATGTCAGAGTTCATCCTAAATTTGGAGTAGCAGTTGCAGGGGTTTGGTGTCACTGATGTATTTTGCTTTGCTCTTGAATGGTGTTTGCCTTTGGTATAAATCTTCTGGCTAACTTGTTCCCACTTGCTAATGCCACTGCCTGCTGTTCCTTGCAGGTGGGTTTTTGTTGTCAAGAAAGGCTATCAGGACACAGACACGTCCATCCAGAGCTCTGTCATCACCAAGCTGAAAGGGGTCGCCTTCACCAACACCTCGGAGCTGGGGGAGAGGCTGTGGGATGTTGTGGACTACGTCATCCCTCCACAGGTTGGCATCACCCTGCTGCGCTCAGCTCTGCTCTGCAGCTGGAAAGCTGTTCCAGCCTGGTTGCCGTTGGCAGCGCTGAGGTGGCTTACGCAGACCTTTCCTCTGAATAAACAGAGATGGGCTAAAAGGGAGCAGTTCTGCACCTCCCTTAGGTCTTTGCAGCAGATGTCAAAGCAGCCTTGTCTCGCTCACAGAAGCTCTTGACACTGAGCAAGCAAAACCTTTCAGCCGAAGCCCCGTGGATTTCAGTGGGATGTCCCATGGATTTGACTGGGGCTGCTCGGCTGAACAAAGCTGCTGCTCACCTGCTTTGCTGGGCTGCAGCAAGCACAGGCAGGGCAGTCCAGAGGAGGAGCAGATGGAAATGAGATGTGGTGCAGTTTGAATGATGTGGGCTCATGTCTGCCCAAAGCTCCCTTGCTGCTTCCTTGCCTTGCTCGGTGAGATGCATGGCTGCTGCTCAAGGAGAAAAGATGCCAGCAGATGCAGCCTGGCTCTGTGGTGGGAATTGCTCAGTTGTTCTTGCCATGGGCTGTTTGCAGGGTACTTTCCCTGCCAGTATCCATCACACGTGCATGGAAGTGTGTGACATTGACAGTGGGTAGAGAGCTATAAATTGAGCAGACTACTTCTCTGTGCATAAGACTTCATTCTCCTGCTGCTGCTGCCTGGATTTGCTCAGATCTGTGGATCTGTGCTCTGCATCTCCACCAGTTTTAACAGAAAGCCTCGCTGCAGACTCTAGATCTCCCTCCAGAGCTTGGCGTGCAGCAGGAGTGCTGGGCAGCGTGCTCGAGGTGCCTTGTTCAGGGTGCATGGGAGCCCTGCAGAAGCAGGTGGCTGCTTGGCACACCCATAGGTGAAGTGGTGATGTTGGCCAGTGTTTTAACTTGTCTGACATTTCTGCTGTGATTCAAGCAATGATCTTGTTAGCTGTGTCTTGTTGTTTTGGGAGGCCTCATAGTGTGATGCACTAAATAAGGCAGCCAGCTCACCCTCTGAGCTGGCATGCTCAGGAAAGCAGATGTCTCAGCTGCAGCATCACTCTTCCACAATAGCTGTGTGAATCGGAATGTGTTGTGGCGATCGGGCAGCAATATGGAATGCAGCATTGCTGCAGTCTGCCCTGCTGTGCCTCAACCCCCATAACCACTGCGGTGTTAGACCACGGGCTCTCTTAGAGCACTATAAAACACAAGCTCTGTGGGTTGCAGATGTGGACTTGGACATCCCATGAGCCCCGTTCTCCAAGGGCTGTTTGCGGCTGGTCTGCTGTCTCACATCAGCCATGAGATCCACCCTGTATGGCTTTTTAGGAGTGTTTGAGTGTCTGCCCTCAGTGCATTAAGCCATTTGCATCTGTCAAGTGCAACACATCTCTCATTTCACTTCAGAGGGAGGACTCTGAGCCGCCCAAGTTGGGTGTCTGGTGGGTCCTGGACAGAGCCAGGGAGCCCGGCGGGAGGCAGTGAGGGCTGAGGGGAGGGTGGGCAGCTCTCCTGGCCCTAGCAGTTCACAGCCTCCCTCCTGCTGGGGACTGATTCCCTGCCCCACTGCTGGGATTCACCTGGTGAATCCTTCACTCATTGCTTCCTTGGACTGGGCTTCATTCATTCCTTGATGGTTTAGCAGAAACCTCCAAACACACTGAATCTCCTGTTGTGTCTCAGAGTGGCTGGGGTCCAGAGTTTGCTCTTAATCAGGTGTATTTATTGCTCTTAATCAGGTGTATTTATTGCCCAGTGCTCACTCAGTTGAGCACCCAACCTTGCAGATGGCTGGCAGGGCTCAGCATGCTGCAGATTGTCCTGTCACGAGTGAGGATTCAAGATGCCCCGGGGCAGCCCTGCCTCGCACAGGGTGGCAGTGCTGGTCTTGTGAATGGAGCTGGACCTTTCTTGCTGCTCATGCTGCAGGCAGCACCTTGGGCCCGTCTTTTGGGCTGACTCTCTCAACTATGCGTGTCCCTTTGGTGTACGATGTGGGGAACCCTGGTGCTTCTGTAGCTGCAGCAAAGTGCTGTGAGCAAGGTTACTGCTGACTCACTTTCCTGTATGTGCAGGGTGTGCAGAGGAGGTGATAAAAGCACACGCTTTATTTCTGCATTTGTTTCACTTCTGAATGATAAAGAGGGAGAACCAGCCTCTCTTCCCCAGTGCTGTGGCAAACTACCCTCCCTCCCTGCTCATGGCCTCTGCAGCCACCTTCAGGTTTTTCCTGTGGTTACTTTGCCAGTTGGTTATTGACAAGAAACTGTGTCAGCACTTACTGAAACTCTTCTTGCTGAAGCTGCAAAAGGAACGAGATCGAACTATGAATGTGCAAAGAAAGGATGGCCCCAGAAAGGAGTCAGCACTCTGCCAGAAATAAGGATTTTAGGAACAAAACTGCAGTCAAGTGTCTCTTCCTTGCGTGTCTTGGCCAGTCATCCCAGTTGCTTGGTAGAATGATCTGTATTCCATCTCCTACAGCCCATGCTACATGTGCTTTGCTCTGTTTTATCGCGCAACCATGACGTCGCAGCAGCCGTGCCCTGCACCTGCCCTGCTGACTCGCTGCGCAGCCCCGGCCGCAGCAGTGCAGCCCTGCCGGCCTCTGGGTCCGTGGCTGTGCAGCGCACGGGGCCCTGCTCAGTCACCATGTCCTTGTGGCAAAGGAGGACAAGGGGTTGCCAAGCAGCCAGCGAGGCAGAGCTCAGCGCTCCCAGCACACAGTTTGCTCACCAAATTAACGCGGTCTCTGAAGCAGAACCTGTGCCAGCTCTGTGTCCTTATGCTCACACTGAGGCTGCCTGATGAGGTTCTCCACGTGCATTTCAGGTGGCTCACATCTGTCCCGGAGAAGCAGCATGATTGAGTGGATGATAACACCGTAACCTGGGGCACCCACAACTCCTCTTTGTTCTCGGCCCTCCGCTGTTTTTTTGAGTGACTAACCAGATCGCTGCGCTCCTGTGTGTCAGGGCTTCCCAGCTGTGTGTGTGACACTGTCAGTCACCCACAGTCTCACCCACACAAATACCCAAACAAGGGGCGCTGTTTTATTTCAACCTGAAAAGCACCAGGAGAGAAGGAAGTGTTAACTGTTCAGCTGAGAACTGCAGCATCCTTGTAACAGGTAAAAATGTCAGAGTCAGATTTTCTAACTCTTCCCCCTCTTGCTTTGTTTATAGGGTGAAAATGTCTTCTTTGTCATGACGAACCTGATTGTGACCCCAAACCAGAAGCAAGCTACGTGTCCTGAGGTAGGTGCAAGAACTGAGCCCCTTGATCCCCACAGCCCTCAGAGCAGTGAACATGGGGAGAATGAAAGGCAGATGCTTTTTCTCTGCAGTATGGGAAATCTCTCAGTATGGGAGATTGGGCAGATCACTGAAAACCTGGACAGTTCAGCTATCTTAATCTCTGGAGGGGCTGATCACACAGAGTCTGGCTGACGGTAGTGAAGGGCCAGACCTCTGCCCAGGTGGAGCTGAAACCAGAAGAGGGATTGCTTAGGGGTGGGAAAAGCCATGGGAACAACTTTGAGATGATTAAGTCTAGTCAAGGCTAACAGGGACTTTCTAGGATACCTGCTAAGGAAGGCCCGAACACTCGTGCTTCATCAGACACTGGAGGGTGCGTAGCACCTTTCAGGCCAAGGCCATGAAGTCTTTCAAACCAGGTGATGTTCAAATGTCCCCTGTGGTTACCTGTTTCAGACCAGGCTGGAGCCTGGGGGAGGACGACCCTGGCCAGCCAGGGAGCATTTCTGTGTAGCCCTGATTAATTTGTCTTGCCGCAAGCACAGGGGAGGCCCAGGCTGAGAGCACAGCCTGTTGCTCAGGCCGTGGCTGGCCTCTAGTGGCTGCATTTACTCAGCAGGCAGCTCCACAGTTCCTGCCCTCTCTGCCCTTGCCCGCGGGAACCTCCGCTGCTGCTTTGGGCACAAATCCTCTCGGGGGCTGCAGTGGGACTGACATAGTTCTGCAGTGTCCTGTCACACGTCCCACCTCTGTCCTCCTTCGCTTTGCAGAGTGAGAGCATTCCTGATGCCGTGTGCTTTGCCGATGGGGACTGCCCCGCGGGGGAAGCAGTGGTGGCTGGCAATGGTAAGGAGAGGATCCTTCCTCCTCTGCTGGTTCTGGCAGAGGCAGGTTCCTTCGAAGACATCAGCCTGGCTACAACACCGAAAAACTTGGACTAGTAGTCGGGAAAATGTGACAATGGTTTTCTTTTTTGCTGTCTGTTACTGAGACTGCTGCCTTGTTTACAGCTCTGCTAAGCCACAGTGCTGGGCCAAAGCACCCCAGCTCAGAGAAGCAACAAGAGAGCAGTTGTTCCACTTGAGAAGCCCTTTCACAACAGGGAGGGGAGGTCTTAATGTGGCAGTGAAAAGCATCTGACTTTCATTTGCCCTGCTGACAGAGAGGAGACGGCTGTTCCTGGTGACCTTTTCTGTGATATCTCTGCTGCAGGGGTTAAGACTGGCCGTTGTTTGAAAGACAGGGACAACGTCACAGGGACTTGTGAGATATTGGCCTGGTGCCCTGTGGAGAAAAGATACAAGCCCAAGTATGTGGCCGTCCCGTGCTGTTTCCAGACTTGTGTTGCTTTGGCTTGCATGGCCTCCAGAGCTGTTTCTTTGTTCCCACCGCTTGGATGCCTGTTTGAGTGTTAACTCTTCCAGTGCAGCAGGCAGCTCTGCACAGCCCCCTGGCAGCTCTGGTCCTCCGCTCCCCTCTGCTTGCCTGCCTGGCTGTCCCAGGGCTGTGTCCAGCTTTCCGTCCCCTCCCTCAACTGGCACCTCCTGGTTCCCATCTTGCTGGCAAAGGGGTGCAAATGGCATGGCTGGCAGGGCGGGCGTAGTCGGGACTGCCTTGTGGAGTTGCACAGTCTGGCTCTGACCAGAGGGTCCACCCTGCAGAAGCACCATAGGATAAAACTTAGTATTTCTGAAATGGAAATTCCAGCTTAAACACTTAGGCAAGGTACCAACATAATACAGATAACAAGTCATTCTTTTTCAGGAAACCTCTTCTCGGCAGTGCAGAGAACTTCACCATCTACATCAAGAACTCCATCCGCTTCCCCAAGTTCAAGTTCTCCAAGTAAGTGCAGGTGTTCAGAGGTCCCTGTGTCCTCCTCATTGCAGAGCCAATACCCTCGATTCGCTCCAGCCTCCTTCTCCTGCCTATTGTTGTGCTCTTGCTGTTGAGCACATGGGGTAGTGGAGGAATCCTTGTCCCTGCAGCTCTCTAAGGCAGCCGTGGCAAGGAGGGAGATGAGGTGCTTTTCCCTGTTCCTCACCTGCAGGATGAATGTGCTGGCAACCAGCAATGCGTCTTACCTGAAAACCTGCCGCTACAGCACAGAGCATCCCTATTGCCCCATCTTCCTCCTGGGAAGCATTGTCAGATGGGCCGGGAGCAACTTCCAGGAAATGGCCTTGGAGGTAGGAGCGCCCCTTGGACTCATGTGTTTTGCCAACTGGCTGTACTGTTCCCTGGGCAACTCTGGGGAAAACCACTGATATCTTGGGAATGTGCCACCCATCCAGGTTCAGGGGCAGCTGAGAGATGCTGCTTCTTAAAACTATGCTGAATCCCATTTATTTCAACCCCAGGGAATGGGAACAGTTGTTTAGGCGAAGCAATGTTGCAGGTGCTGTGGAAGAGGTGGTCAGATCACTTATCTTTTATTCAGGGCTGCCCAAAATTGCTCTGCCAGCAGGGTTTGCTGCTTGATTAATTTAACATGACTAAAACGGTTTAGATGCAAAGAACTCTGGAAAGTCAGTGGGGCTCCTCCTGCTCAGAGAAGCCCCTTTGAGGCTTCCTGTGTGGGACACGCCAAGTGAACAGACATGTTTCTGCGTGGGCTTCTCACGGAGGCCTGGGACTGTGGTGCCAAACGGGCTGCAGCCCAGTTTGTGTAGTGGATGGGGGAACGGAGCCCATGGGAGGCATCCCAGGAGACGCAGGGTGAGAAGAATGCGGGCTTTGTGCTAGCTTCTGCGCTGCTGATCTCTGTCTATTTACAGAATGACTTTTCCATGTATGTAACTGCCTCTTGATGAATAAGATCAGTGCCCTGGGGCGAGGTCACTTTGCTTCTTTTTAGGCTACTTTGGGGTTATGTGAAGTCTGTGTTGTACTTCCCTGTGATACCAGCACAGGGAAAGCTAGGGGTAGCGGTGTAGAATAACACGGTTAGCGTTATAAGCATGAACTTAGCTGATGCAAAGTGTACATGCCTGTGTCTGTGACCAGAAATGTCAGGTTTTGTGCCTGGGGGAAACCTGAGAATCAGACAATTTTGAAGACAGATTAATTGAACGAAGCTTAAAAAACTCACACTGTCTCTCTCTCTTGTTAAGGGTGGTGTGATAGGAGTTCAGATTGAATGGAACTGTGATCTTGATAAAGCCCCTTCTGAATGTAATCCTCACTATTCTTTTAGCCGGCTGGATAACAAGTTTGCAGAAAAATCCATCTCTTCTGGGTACAACTTCAGGTAGGCAAAGAGGAGAGCGTGATGCGGTACCTGCAGTTGGGCAGAGCCAGCCCCGGATGAGGTGGTGCCAGGCAATGCCCTGGCCAAGCTGAGGGAGGGAGGGTGGATGCTCACGGCCAGCTCTGAAATTCCAGCTCTGAAAATGGGTTGGTTGTGACTTCTGCCAGTCCCTTTGTAATCACTGTTACCCACTGCTCCCCTACCTGTTAATTGCAGGGATGACCCACAAGCCTGAGCTGGGAAATCTCCAGTTTATCAGAGATTTCCATGGCAGTGAGGAAGGAAGCCTAGAGAAGCTGCTCTCTCTAACCCCCTGTAGACAGTTCCCAATGTGAGTGGTTTTCTGATGAACTGAGCGGAGGATAGAAGGGAAACACCTTCTTGGGAAGTGTCCAACCTGAGGGTCCCTGTGAGCCTTGATGTTGGGACCAAGCTTGTAAGCTAACGCTGCCTCTGGCAGGGGATAGATCTGTCTGAACAGTGCCGCAACTTCAAGTGTGTTCATGTGCACATGGAGCAGGCGATGGAGTTAAAATCAACGTCGTTGAATTCCAGGTTTGCCAAGTACTACCAGGATGCTAATGGGGTTGACTACCGGACGCTCATTAAAGCCTATGGAATCCGCTTTGACGTGATGGTGAATGGCAAGGTGAGCTCGCGGGCCGGGAGATTCCTGAGCCTGGTGAGGAAGAAGTTCATTGCTCCGTGGAAAGGCAGCCCTGGCATGAGAACAGCTTGTTGTGGGGAAGGTCTCTTGCCATTCACTTGTGCAGAGCTAACTCCACATAAGGAAGAAGATGACCTAGAGTGTGGATGGGCTAGAGCAGCAGTTTGCACTTCATATACCTAAAAACAGGCTCATGTGAAGTCCAGCGGAGGTAAAGATGCTCCTGAGACTCTTCCATGCATATTCTCTGTAGAAAAAGAAGTGTAATCCAGGAATGACACAAGGGCAGAACTACAGCCACAGGCAGTTGGATCTGAGACACACACAGACCTTTAGCCTCAAAAATATTCCAGCGCTGACCTTTCTACAGCCATTTCTTGCCAACAAAACACCCCCAGGCCCAAGTAGTTTCTCCTGCATAACTCCTCCTTATCTTTAAACTTCTTTTGGGGTTGTTCTTCCACTTAATGCTTCATGACCTGTTTTTCTTTCAGGCAGGTAAATTTAACATCATTCCCACCATTATCAATATTGGTTCAGGGCTCGCTCTCATGGGAGCGGTAAGTTAATGTACTTTCTTACAGTAACGTACTGGGAGCCAGAACTGACATTTGGGTGTTACAAGTATGAAATGGGATAGTTTGTTACTCCCTTTCCAGGGGAGTTTCCTAGTCCTCTCATTGCTCAGTTTCTGTCCTGTCCAAGGTATTTGTTAGTGTGCCCCACAACTGCAGTTCCTGATAACTTCTCTCTACTGTTTTGCAGGGAGCTTTTTTCTGTGACCTGGTGCTGCTGTACCTCATTAAAAAGAGTAACTTTTACCGAGGCAAAAAGTATGAGGAAGTAAAGTAAGTGGGACTTAGTTTTTGTGTATAAATGTAATAGTTTTATTGTTATGACTAATAGAAATCGGAGATACTGGAACTGCAGTTAACATTAATGACGCATAAAGGCTGTTCAGTTCCAGGAATTTATATTCCTCCAAATGAGCTTAGCCAAGTTTTCCCTCTGTCCCTCATCACTGCCGTAGTTAGCAGGGCAGCCAGGGAAGCTGCTGTATCATGGTGGCTCCATCAAAGGCCTCCCATTCTCGGTCCATAGTGACTGCAGATGGAGTTGGGGTGGCTCCAGGGGCTCACAGAGCTGGGACGTCGTGCGGCAGCATGTGGAGGGCGACCACCTTCGTGGCCAGCTGTGAGCGGCCTGGCTGGGCGGCTCTTCCCCACGCTGCCTCCTGACAGGAGGATAATCCACTTGCCTCTACTGTATCTCTGTTTGTTTCCTCAGGTCCACTTCGAGGAAATCATTGAATAGCCCTACCCATAATGGGAATCAGAGCCCAGAGCAGCTGGGTGGACTCTAGCCCCAGCAGAGGGTTTGCTGGCTGGAAATGTGTTCCAGGAAAATGACACAGGTGTGGAATCACACTAGGACTTGGGAGGTGGAGACACCACAGATCAGATCTACTGTATTCTCAGAATTCCCAGAGAAGACAAAATGTCCTTCAGAGAAGCTCCTCTTGCCCTTGGATGTTCTCTGATATCGTGAGCTTGTAACAGCTGTTATCACTATGGATTTATAAAAGGATTTTATAAAAGGAAAAGGAAGACACCAAGTGAATGTTTTTATATGTATTTATAGATACATCTGTACCTGTATCCATAACCAGCATTATCCTGTGACTGTGCTTGCTTCTGCGTGCAAGAGGGCAGCAATGTGAAGGTCCTGAGGAGGCCAGAGCGGACCTGTCTCCTGCTCCACTCGCTTGCAACCCCAGCTCCCGGCTCTCGCCTGTTTTATTTGCAAGATTAGCTGTAAAGCTCTGGGACTGTGCCAGGGAGAGCAGGGAAATGCCGTGTTTCAGCCCAGGGAAAAGGGGCTCCCTGTCCTGCGATGCCTGTACTGCCCAGGCGTGTTTCAGGGGCATCGCTGTGTTTGTGTACGCAGAGGTCTAGACGAAGTGCATAGTCCAGGAATTACCTGGATTACCAGGAATTTCCTTCAGGAAAAGCCCTTAAAGCGGCTGCCACAAGTTGCTCTGCTCAGTTCTCTTGGGAATGGCCGGACTAGAGGAGGGAGGATGAAGCTGCCACAACCTTGAACGGAGAATCCATTTTAGCCGTGTCTGGGTCCCAGCTACCTCATCTGCTCCCCAGGTTTTCCACTCATAATTGGCCCAGAGCACAGAAAAGGTGTCGCCAGGCAGAGGAAGATTTTGAAGCGAGGCAGGGACAGATGTTCCTGGGGCTGACAGAGGGTGGAGAGGGGATTAGTGCGCTGAAAAGCAACACAGCGCTGAGAGTATCTGCACGGAGATGCTCCTGGTTCCCCATTCTTTGTTTTGTGGTTCAATTTGCTGCTATTGGCACTTTTTTTTCAACTGTCAAAGTCTATTTAAATGACTTTTAGATGGTGAAACACGTGGCAAACAGCACATGTCCCATTGGGCCAAGGAAACCCCATACCCCATGGTAATGCATAAAGCTGATCAGGTTCTTCTGAAACTAAAGCTTCAACTGGACAAAACAACCTCTTATTAGCCAACCTAGGCTCTTTCCTGACTGCAGTCTTCAAGGGCTTCAGCCCCCACCCATATTCCCTAGAACATTTCCCTACTTTATCCCCTGTTTAATGGAATTTCCACAGCTATTGCTTTTTCTAAAACAGTCATCCTTAAGCTTCTTTCCTTCTTCAGCTTTTTAATTTCATGCACAGCAATAAAAGTGGTCATTTCAGGGCAGTACTGTCCAGGACTCTCTGCAAGTCACCATCTTCTTTAGGTAACTTCTTAGCCCTGAAAATCTGTTTCCTTTGGTGATACATATTTATACTAAGCAATGCAAAAACAGTGCAAGTATAGAGAAAGTATCTGTTAATGGGTAACAAGTGCCAATTCTGGCAGAACGAGTCTGTCCAACGGCACTGCTGAGGGAATTCAAACCTTGACCATCTTTTTTCTCCCAAAGACTACAGCTGTCACAAATGGGGCAAAGTTTATCAAACCTACCTTTTATATAACCTTGTATTTTGCTAGAAGCTGGCTTTTCAGTAAAGTTTTTTAAATACGTAAGTACCTTATATTGGAAAAGTAAGTGTGTACCTTAAACAAGGTTCTGGTGAAGCAGTGACCAATTCGAAGAACCAGATGGAGCAGCTCAGGTTATAGAAGGTTCTCTGATGTGGCACATGACTTTGGAGCCTTTTGTCTGAACCGGCTGCTCAGGCTGCAGGAGCCCCTCTCCAGCAAAGAGGTGTTGGGGTAGCAGGAGGGGCTAAGTTTTGCTTTCAGTTCCTGGCAGGGACACATGGAACCTTGTTTCCCTTTTGTTCAGCTGGGCAGGATGCTAACAGTGTCACGGGTGTCAGCAGGGTTAAGCAGACGCTGCTGCTCGTTCGGTTGCCTGCATTTCCCTGCAACACTGGTGTTCAGAGTGAAGTGTCTGATCTGTACGGTACTGACTTGGGTGGATGGCAGGGCTGAGTATCCATGAAAATGACATTTATTTATAGAGTGTGCACAGAGCAACTGTGAAGGATAACATTTGCACTAGCAACTCCAATATACTTCTGTACCAAAACTTTACGTACACTTAATTACATGCTACTGTGAACTACCCCCTGTGTCTGTGGATTACTGGGGGGTGCCGGGTTGCCGCTTATCATAAGCAGCAGCGAAACTGCCCGTGAAGACGACTGTTCCTTCCAACCCTAAAGCGCAGGGGCTACGAGGTGCCGAGCGAATGGAATCCACGGCCGCAAGCGCAGTGAGAGACGAGAGCAGCACACGCAGCAGTGCGGGGCCGGGCGCAGGCCGCGTTTAATGAGGACGGTGCCACTGGCTCGCTCGCACCCACGCACGGGTCACTGGCGGCAGCACCGCGACGAGCCCCGAGGGAGGCGGCAGCAGCGGCCGGGCGCGGGCCCCGTGCTGGCCAAGGGGCCCTGCGGCCGCCGCCTCAGTACACGTGCACCATGCCGTAGAGGAAGGTCCAGAAGAGGATGTAGGTGAAGAGCCCCCCGACGAGCCCGCCGGTGAAGAGGGGCCGCCGGGACTTGAAGTACTTGTTCCATCGGCGCCCGGCCTTGAGCACGAGCAGCACGGAGAGCAGCACGGAGGCCAGGAAGTAGAAGACGAAGCCGTGCAGGCCGCTGAGGCCCAGGATGCCGGCGGTGGCGCCCGAGAGCGCCGACACCGACGTGCGGCAGTAGTCGAGCACGGCCGCGTTGCCGCGCACCGCCGCCTCGCTGATGAACTGCGGCCCCTCGCGCCTCGCCGCCGCCATGGCCGCCCGCCGCCTCCGGGCGCCGCCGCGCTGCCTCTAGGCGGCCCTGCGGCGGGGACACGCGCGTGGGCGGCGGCTCCCCGGCACCGCGGCTGAGGCGGCGCCGCCGCCGCTCCCGCGCGCCCGCCGCGGCCCCCGCCGGCTCCTACCTCCGCTCCGGGGCGGCGCCGCCCTCGCGCCTCGCGCCCCGCCCGGGACCCCGCGCCGGGCCCGGCCGCGCCGCTCCCGCCGCCCCGACCCGCCGCCCCTAGCGGCGGAAGCTCCCGTCGGGCATCTTGGCGCGCGGGCCGCCGGGAGCAGCGGCGCCGCTTCCGGCGCCCTCGTCAGCGCCGGGCGGGGCGGGCGCGGCGCTTTGTCCGCGCGGCGGCGGGGCCGCCATGTCCTACGTGCCGGGGCAGCCGGTCACCGCCGTGGTGGTGAGACCTGCGCGGGGCCGGGCGCGGGGCCGCGCGGGGCGCCCGGGCCGAGGCGCCGCCCCGGGGAGTGGCTGGGTCCCCCCAGCGCCTTCAGGAGCCGCGGGCGGGAGCCCCCCGCGTCCCCGGAGCTGCTGGAGGAGCCGCTGGTCACTGGGTGTCCAGCGCGAGCCGGGGGCGCTGCGACCTGCGCTCGTTAAAGCGCTGAACGGGGGGTGACGAGGGCGCCGCTCCCGGGGTGCCAGCGCGGGGGACATCCCGGAGCGCGGGGTCCCGGTCCGGTCCCGCCGCCACTCGCGGCTCCGCCGAGCGCGGCCGCAGCCGGGCGGCGCCTCCTGCCTCTGTCCAGCCCGGCGGCTCCGCGGGCACCGCAGTGACCTGCGGAGCTCGGCGGGGGCAGCGTCCTGCAGCCGGCAGGGAACGGAGATACCGACAGGTCGCAAAAAAAATCAAACCGATAATTTATGGAACCTGACAAGAAACGTTCTAGTAAGAGGCGGCTGCTGTTCCTGATGAGGCTGCACAGGAACAGCAGCTGGGACAGACAGTGAGACCCCGAGACAGGGGTGACCCTGGGGAAGGAGCCCCGGCTCCTGCCCTGGGCACCTCCCGCTCGCTCCCAGCGCGGCAGCAATCGCGGCCGGGGCGGCAGCTCCGCTCTAGGGCCGTGCGGGCGCCTTGGGCGGCGCTTCCAGGTGCTTTTCTGTGAGGCAGCTCTGGGGCAGCCCTGGCATCGACACCAGGGCTGCGTCACTGTGCGATGACAGACGTGGCCCGGTGGTCTTACCTGCCAGGGGGTTTGATTCGGGGGTCTTATCCTAACTGAGGCTGCGACACCACCTTTCTAGTAGAGATAAGTGAGGTTTAGAGCATCTCTACGACAGAAATATTTAACTGCCTTGTATGTATCTGGAACAGACTTAAGATTTCTCCAGCAATCGCAGAAATTGTGGTTTCTTTTCTTTTTAGCAAAGAATTGAAATACATAAGCTTCGCCAGGGTGACAACTTGATCCTTGGATTCAGCATCGGAGGCGGCATTGACCAGGACCCCACTCAGAATCCTTTCTCCGAGGATAAGACTGACAAGGTCAGAAGCTCTTTGCTCTTCGTAGCAACTATCTCTGCAAAATGCCGCGCGTGGTCACGGGCTTCTGTCTCCTGTCACCTCTCGTGGCTGCCAGGTTGTGCCAGCGCCATGTGCTCGGCTGCAGACGGACTGCGCTGAAGTTAGCTCCGTGCAACTTCTACTTTCCAGCCTCACAAAAACTTGCTGTTAACTTGAATCCCGTAACACAGTCCTAAGTATTTTTTCATTGCCAGTGGAGTAGCCCTTTGAGGATTTAACGCTTCCATATGTAGTAAACGAGCACTTATTTCTTTTCGCCAGGGTATTTATGTGACGAGGGTGACCGAAGGAGGCCCAGCAGAAGTTGCAGGGCTCCAGATTGGAGACAAGATCATGCAGGTAAACACCAGCCTACGGCAGGTGCAAGCTGAGCACCCGGGCGTGCGCTGCGGAGACGCTGCTGCTGGGGAAAGTGCTGTCCTGGAGGTGCTTTCTGGGGCTGACGCAAGGGTCAGGCCAGGCATCAGTTACCTGCTCTTAGAGAACTACGTAGTGGAAAAAGCAGCCGGCCTCTTGCGAGTCCCTGCATGTGCCTCCCGGTTCTTGTTTCCGCTGGTTGGATTTTGGGAAGAGCTGCTGGGCTGAGATGGCCTGAGGGAACCCAGCAGAGATGGGCAACGTCGCCCCGCGCGCCGGGCCTGCCCTGCTCTGTCCAGACCTGCCCTGTCTGCAACCGCTGAAGCACCTTGTTCTTTCTCCAGGTGAACGGCTGGGACATGACGATGGTCACTCATGACCAAGCCAGGAAGAGGCTGACGAAAAGGAACGAGGAGGTGGTGCGGCTGCTGGTGACCAGGCAGTCCCTGCAGAAGGCAGTGCAGCAGTCCATGATGTCCTAATCGAGCACGAGGTTGGGGAAGGGATGGGGAGGGACATAGACTGGATCTCAAGCAAGGAAGCAACTACTAGACCTGGGCAGGCTGTCTGGAAGGAGGGTATGTTCCTACCTGTGGTAAACACTGTTTTTTTTTTTTTTTTCTTTTTTTTTTTTTTCTTTTTTCTGGTGTCACTGACAGTAGTAAAACTCTAGTCCCCTTAGCAGGGAGCTTCTCTAAAGTCTTCCCTGCAGGTACATGGGAAGACCCTACATAGGCCATGGTTCCAGGAGGACAGAACAAATACTAATTATTTAAGGAAGCAACTACTAATTATTTAAGGAGCCTTAACTTTGACACAGAAGCTTCTTATTTCAAAAGGAAGTGTGGCTCCTACCAAGGAGGGCAAGAGGATTGCTGAGGTCAGGCTTGCAGACACGAGTTGTCCTGTCCTCCTGTGCTAGGAAATTTAAGTGTCCCTCGAGCTGCATGCTGCTGTGGGGGGCAGCACTGTACTAATCTCACGCTGTGCGAGCTAGACAGCGCGCCGACAGGTTTGGGCATTATGGTTTACGGCAAAGATTCCCTGTATAGAGCAACTCATTCAGGCAAGAGACAACCAAGTGATACAGAAGAGTTCAGTTAGTACCTATGAGGTGCACTGAAATCTCCTAGACACTACAATTCATCTTTGCTATCAGTGACACCTGTACTCTCCTTGCTCCTTAGTAATTCGTAACACCAAAGGAATCAAGATTAAAAGGCAGGAGTCAAGGGCAATGGGGGCAGATAAAGAAAATACTGCTGCTGCACTTAGGAAAAGGGCTGCTCCTCTCTGGAGTCTCCCGTTCTTTATACCATTTCTATCAGGCACCAGGCGGTGGGGATGGATTTTGGTTCATGTCTTGTAGAAGACTTTCCTTAAATTCCTGATTTATTGGATGGAAGAGATGAATATGCCAGTAATTTGCGTAAGTGCCTCTTGACCAAATTTAAGCTTCTAGTAAGCTGCTAAGTTGTTGAAATCAAGTACATGCTACAGGATTTAAGATTCTTGCTGCAAAATTAAGTTAATTATCTAGCATCCTCCGTGGCTGGTTAACCAGCTAGCTTTACAGTTATCTGGAAACTGGAGTTCTTAATCCATCTCAGTTGAGTTATACATATCTATACTTTCCTTATGCAGTTTTCAGGTAGGCTGTTGTAAATAGAGCAGGAGGAGATGGCAGACTAACTTATTCAGTACATTACTGCTGTGCCACATAGGTGTATTGTGATTAATGCATCTCAGACTGTTCTGTACACACCAACAGATGCCTATTTACCATTTTTGTATCTATTGAACTATTACAATATTGCTTTTGAATTTTGTATCAATTGATAAATCAGTGGTAATTTTTAAGGCTTTCAAGCTGGAGATATTTTTGTTACTATAAAAGATACACTGCTATTTGTACTGCTTTGTCACTTGATTTTACACACAATAAAACAAAGCTGGATTTCCTGAGCTGTGTCCCTTTGCAGAGTTGAAGGCCTCCAGCTGGGACTTTTTTGTTTTCCTGAGTGGATGTAGGACAATGTCAACGGTAATACTGTACAGTACTTACCTTCCAGAAACTCAAGGCCTGGATCTGTACCAGGAAGAGAGCCCCTGTGTTTCGAATCTTGTGCAGGATCAAAAGCATTAATGTAGGAAATTTGTGCTACTGATTTACATGATCCACTTTGAAATAATTGCTTTGACAATCTTTATTCCTTACCATCCACAGTATAGGACGCCAGACATGTCAATAGAACCAAGCAAAATTGTTTTAAATTAGTGCACTAGATGTACTCGGATACAAAAACTTCTGGTGTGACAGCAACACTGTTGCTGTTTCTTCTCAGGAATATTCCTTTCTTGGAGTTCAGATGTCAATATTTTTAGATTTTTTTTTTTTTAATTGCAGTATCCCTTTCATGTGCCATTATTGTTGTTACCACTCAGGGGGACACTGTGCTACTGTGACCTGCTCTGTGAGGAGGCAGCAGCAGAGATCTGTGGATCTACTTCTTTTGTTGCTACATTAACATTTTAAGTGGTTATTTAAACATGATCTCAGATTTTTGGAAGCCAGAATTCTGGCTCTTTGGAAGTGAAGCACAATCAGAAAAACACAAGTCTGATCTTTCCCTTTCCTGTTGCTAATGGAAGAGGAGCCCCGTATTGCTTCAAGAGCTCAAGCCAAGCTGGATTTGCAGCTTCAACAGGTATAAGAGTTCTTATCCACAAGATAGTGGCTTTGTATCCTTTAAGGCATTTGGCAATCAGCATATGTACACTGTACCAGAAAGGATCAAAGTAAGTAGAGCTCAGATTCGGTATTTCTGGTAGCTGGTTAAGAGACATCTTGGAATTCCCAGCCAAGATGGGGGTCAGTGCAATAGAAAGTTTTTATTTTGGCAGATGTTAGTCACAAGGTTCATACCCTCGTCTTCTATAAAGGCAGTAGTGTTGGATCAGAAAAACAACATCAAAGATGATGGAGAAGACACCCAGGCCAAACTTAGTTGGGTCTCCAAAGATTAGCTTCCACTGGTCTGCCAAACACAGGATTGGAGAATTAGGACAAATCAACCAGACTAACAAGTTACTGTCTTGAATGGCCATGCCATACATAGTAGAACTGTGGATGTTTAACTGGACTGTTTCGATACACCTCAGGACTGATTGCAGTGTGTCACTCAGATAAAGCTAACTAGTAACTGCTTTGCAGTTTCTTTAGGATAAGCTGTCATTTTTAACTTGATGAAACTTTGCAGCAGGATTTCACCTCAAAACTACTACTTAGGCCCCCAGCCATCTCCTTTTCAGCCTTACCGTTGTTGTACGACTGTAGAAACATCTGTAGGAGGCTGAAGCTTCCACCAGTGAAGTCCAGTAATACATTTCCAATGCTCCATCCCTCCGTGCTCTTCCGACGGAAGTTCATGTAGGCCTGGTGTGGAATGAGACGCTGGTCAGGACCTCGTTGCTTGTTTGTGCCTCATGGCACCTCTCAGCACCTAGTGGTCCTGTGAAGCCTTAATTCTGGCTACCTAGTGTGGCATTCCAGTAACTAGGGCAAGTTTTGTACTACTCAGCAAGTGAGATTCAGCTATTCCTTCCTGGTGGAAGGAAAACTCACAGTGGAGACTCCTTCTCTTCATTTTAGAAGTTGATCTACCACCTAGTGCCCTGAGCAATCCCAATAAAAAGTGAGTATTTCTGGGATTAACGTCATAACTCTTGTGAATAACTATGTGGGATCTTCATATTATTTTGAATATCAATAACTAGTCTTTGTTACTGGTCTAGTCTAGTCAGGCTTCAAGAACATGAACTTCATTTAGCGTGACAGTGATACAGCGTAAAAACAGAAAAGTAGCTCAGATTTACCTGTGGAAAATATTTTATCAGTGTGACTGCTAACTTAATGTAAGAGAAGCAAAATAAGAACTGTAGCCATGTCATTTCCTCAGCTGCAGCAAGGAACAATGTTGTGATGGTAAAAATCCATGCGAGTGCCAGTAGTCCAACAACAACTTTGGATACTTTCTGACCTGCTCTCTGAAACAGAAATGCAGATACATTTAAAGCTGTCCACACACCAGTATAGGATATATAATATTCTCAGCACTTCTCTGCCAGAATACAGAAACATCCACTGTTGTGCTAATTAGACTCAGATTACAAGGGAATTGTAAGACTGAATGGAGTGCTACACCACAAGCAGTGCAGTCAAACACACCCTTAAAGCTTTAGGTTTAGCACCGAAAGAAGTACTCCAAGACAGAAATAGTTATCTGTTAGCAACAGTCATCATCTAGAGTGAATTGGCTGTTCAGATCAGAAGCTTTTAGCATGGGAACTAAGTAAATAACCACCTGAGTTTAATGAACCACCTGACTTTAATGACAGAATGGGATGGGAAGCATAAAAGAATCACCGCAGCTGTTTTGGGAGGGGATAGGTTGAAGAAGAAAGCTTGTGGGCTGCAGCACTCTTGAGGACCAGAACCAGGGAAGGCTCAGCATGGTAGGGAAGCAGCAGCAACAACGCATACTGGTATCTGTACTGTGTAGAGCTGTAATCTGTACTGCTGAGAGATCTGTTTGGGAATGTTATGAACCTGGCTGTTTGCCTTAGTTATTTTGAATCCTGAAAGAGGCCACTGTTAAGCTCAGAACACCCATGAGGCTGGAGCTGCTAGGCTTACTGCAGTGACTGCTAGCTCAGGGAAGATTAGGCAGCTGGACTGTGAAGGGTCCCTTCTAGAGAGGCTGAGGAAAGGGCAGTGAAGATGAGTTTTGAGAAGAGAAAGGGTGGACTGGAGCACAGGGTGGTATGAGGTGCCGACAGAGGGAGCTCTGCCAGAGTGACAGGCTGGTTCAGTAGTGAGACCTACCTCGTAGATGCAGCACTGAATTATGATGAGGAGAGTTAGAGCTACCGCGTGGAGGCTGAAGAACACATCGTTGATAGCCACAGGGTTTACTCCATTGGGATAACTGAGTAAGAATTCCTCCTAAATGTAAGAGAAGCCAAAAGCAGTCAAATACCGTAGCTTCCTCTGCAAGTAATTCCCCCTCGCCTAAATATTAATCATGCTTACCTTAATTAAGGGAATCCAGAAGAGTCCAACATTAAATACGCTGTATGCTATGAAGCCAGTAAGGTTTAAGGCAATGAAGTCAAAGCTCAATCCCACAACACTAGAGAGAAAAACAAGTTGTAGGAAAAATATGAATCAGAGCATTGCAGCCAGTTTCAGGGAGGATTTTTCATTAGGATGTGACAATATATTGACAATTTTTCATGTAAGCCAAAGCATAGATGTTCATAGATGTTAATCTTTCTATTTATGATAGTCACTTAGTTTAGGGAGAGATGCTCTAATGATAACACTACAGGGAGCTGTCTGATAAGTAGCTAACATGATAGGTAATCTTTGAAGTGGACACCACAACTGGCTGGGTCAGATGATGTAAAACATGGCAACAAAGGCAAGGGAGATATCTCCTCTATTACAGATTAGTATTGGATGCCAAAGCTTAGGAGCAGGTATTTTTAGGATGCTCTTAGTTTCCTCTGACCTGCTTACCTAGTGCTCAAGTAACTTTGAAACACACCTTAAGTCTCTTTACCTTTTCCGTCGCCAGTTCTCAAAGAGTTGAGGATAGAAGGAGATAGACCAGGCAAGGAAATAGATCCAACCAATCACCTCATCCGCGTATTTCACTATGATGCTGCGAATCACTTGAAATTGAATCCTAGGCCTGAAGAATAATGTATACAAAATTAGTCAATTTGCCTGTTCACGCAGCATATCATCAGGATGCTTTTCACTTACAGAGAAAAGTGATTCAAAGGAATTGGAGACAAGGCAGTAAATATCCCAGGTTGGGTTGAATTGAGGTTTCTCCTTTTTCCTTTAATATTTTTGTTATAATTGAGATTTCTGCCATGACTAGCTTCAACCTTCATCCCTTTTTTTTCTTGTCTGACCCTTCTCTTTCCATTTTACCATCATACAAATCTTCCAAAAGGTCATCTTGTGCCTGTTGTTTCCATTCTCCATAACAAACCTCTTAGCATGTGGTCTGTTAAGCAACGGCTGAGTTTCACTTTTCATGCTCTGCCAGCAAAGCCTCATGATCATGCCTGTGCCCTTGAATGTTTCATGAATGTGGTTACCTCTGCATTTCTTGCAAGTTTTAAAAGCAGAAGTAAAATAAGGAAGTAAGACAAGAATGTGAAGTTGTATACTGCCATGTGGGCAACAGGGAAAATACAGTCTAGTTATCTCCATGTTGCTGGACTTTTTTTCTATTACAGAGAACAGTAGCATCCGTGGGCCCCTATAACTTAAAAATTTAGAACTTTCTCTGGAGTAGTAATAGTCTAAAGCAACAGCAGTATCTCAGTGGACATCTACAGCTAAATGCTTTGTGGATCAGGAAAGGTGATGCGTAATTTTGAGACTCTTGGAAGGGGTTATTAAATCAGACTAAGGAGCCATGAGAATTCACAGTCATTTGGTAACAAAATCTAAGATGCCTAGACTACCACTCTGCTTCCGCACACTGTGTTTATTGGAGTACTTTGAAGACTGCTGGAAGGTCGCTACATCTTCTTGACTATATACCACCCTGTCTTGTTAACTATTTGACTATAAAAAGACAGAATAGTCACCTTAAGGGTAGGGAGCAGTAAGATAGTAAGCAGAGATTAAAAAAAAAAAAATTCTCACTCAGTTACGTTGGAATTACTGGTATGAAGATACACTGTAACTTGCCCAACATCATCTGCTTTTACTTGAAAGTCTACCTCAGTGAGACCTGCAGGCAGTTTAATCTGCAAGGTAAAATGGAGGAAAGAGGAGAGTTTCACCATACCAACAGCAGGCTTTTGCATAAGATCAGAAGTCTGTTACATTACTTACTTCATTAGGTAGTTCAACAATGGTTCTGTGTTTTGATGAGTATGTAATATTAAGTGTTATTGACAGTGTCTCATTTAATGGAGCCCTGCAAAAGCAAAAAAGCCATGTTAGGCTGGGTCCTGAATACAGTGACTTTCCTTCCAGCCTATTGGGAAATATCTGCCAATTCCTCAGAGCCATGGCAAACTTAATGGACAGTCCATGCACAGCAATAACTGCCTACTCAAAGGAACACCAACATCAAAGTATTTTAGCAATGTCCTACTCCTTCTGAATACTCGGTTAGAACTAGACAGTTATAGGACCCCATTTTACTACCTCCTTCTCTTCATTTCACTTCCCTCTGCCACCTAAGTGGCAGAACAAAGCCAAACCAGCAAGGAAGTAATAAGCACTATGACAGGATTTGAGGGAGAAGATAGGCAGAGACGATGGAAGGATGCTCTGCACAGCTTCTGTAGCTGGCACTTGTCCAGAATGTTTAATTGTACTGCTGTACATAGTGTATCATAAGATGTAAATGCTTGTACTTGTTCATGAACCAGATTAGTGTTTCTTTGCAAAAAAAAAATAAGAGCTCTAAACTCCTGCAGTGATATTTAGCCATTTTCCTTCCTGACACAGGATACTGTTAGAACTGCTCTCCACACAAGGCTGTGTGAGAGGTTTCTGCACCACTTTGGTCCAAATTGGTTTTAAAGTGATATAATGGTCTGGAAGTGGCTGGCTGCACATAACTGAGATTCACTTTGCATACCTGTCCTCAAGTTTCTCCCCTGTACCAAAGAAGCGAAATTGCATTTGTGATTTTACCTCAGAGATACAGTGATGTTTGTTGAACTTCCATTTTCTAATGAAACCACTTCAGGGACAGACAATACAATGGCTCCATCTGGGAAAAACAAAACAACCTCCCATCAATTATTATGAATGACAAATGCTCCTTCTGAAGAATTACCGTTTCCTTTTGTATAGGAAGATTGCATCAAATGCTGTCTGCACTGTCAGTCTAATAAAAACAGTACACATACAGCAAAAAAGGGCTGCAAGTTGTTTCAAGGGAAACTAAGCAATTTAAGAGGAACTAAATAACTGTCACTTGAACAAGTCATAAGGAAGCAATTTAAATATTTGAAGTGCAACAAAAGTTCATGCCAATAGAAGTTACATGCTATCTTAAACTCAAGCTAATTGTTTCTTGCTGTGATCCTAGTAATTTGAGTCATAATGCCCAAAGTTCGGTTTAAAATTGCCCCTTGAGCCAAAATTTAAACCAAGTATCCATATGTTCGAGTGAACATGCATTTACTATCCTAATGTTTCAGGATTCTCAAGCACTTTTCTCTGAAATGTTTTAATATGTCATGTGACAGCAGTTATGGGTTTGTATGTCAGCAGTTATGGGTTTGTATGTTTAGAGGACAAAAGTGATAGCAGAAAGAAAGCAGTATTCACATGTCTGATCTTAATAATGGGCTGTCCTGGGCATTTATTTTCCAACACAGCTTCTTTAATTGGCACCCATTTTGCCTCCTGAACTACAAAGTTCAAAACAGCTAGAACTGAAATCATGGTCTGGAAATATTCGTGGGCTGGGTACAGTGAGCTGTTAGCCTTAGGGCAATGGTGAGTAGTCCCTCTGGTGTGTCAGGATCCTCACGTAAAAGTTGGAGCACCTTCTTGTACCTTCTGAAAGTTGATATATTTAGAAAGAATTGAGAAACTTTGTTTAGGTAAGAGTGAACTGCGAGAGCCACTATTGCAAGAAGTTGTATAGGTATTATCTGCATCAGAAGCAGTGATGCACATCTTTGTCCTTGCCCTATAAAGCAGAATGGTCATCTCCAGCATGTGCTGCACAGCTCCAGCACGGCTCTTCCACCTCTTACCAGCCACGAGCTGGTGCTACCCCGAGCAAAGACTCACCGCCAGGCCCCAGCGGCGTGAGCGAGAGGCACAGCAGCGGCAGGAGCAGGCATCTCACCCCCATCCCGGCAGAGCTGCGGGAGAAGGAGAGGTTGGAGAGAGGGCAAAGCTTTGCTGGGGCTCCATGGGTCGCAATATCCTCTCAGAGGCAGCACTTGCCAAACGGCTCCTGGGGGCCCCCAGTCCCCTGGAGGGACCCTCGACTACCTCCCTTGCCTCCCACTTCGCCGGACGCCGGCGTTTTGGCCCCCTCCTCTGCCCAGGCCCCCGGGGACGTCTCTTCTCCTCACAGTTCGCCTCACAGAGCTGCCGCGCCGCGACGCCCGCCGCCTCAGGGCGCGGGGACCTCCCCTCACCTCAGCGACGCCCTTCGCGCGCGGGACTACAAGTCTCAGCAGCCCCCGCGCCCCCGACAGCCCCCGCCCGCCTAAGGCGACGCGCGCGGGGCACGCTGGGAGTTGTAGTTCCCCGCCGCCCTGCACTCGGGCGACGCCGCGGAGCGGCTGCCTCCCGCGCTGTAAGGGGAATGGAGCGGGGCTGCCGCCCCGGACGAGCGCCTGAGGAAAGGCACCTACCTCCTCCTAACGCCGCGGCTCCGTCCCGCGCACCTCCGGCTCTTCCCTTTTCTGCTCCTCACGTGAGGCGGCTGCCCATCAACTCCCCGCCTAACGCCCCTGGGCCAGCGCAGTGCCTGGGCGGCCGCTCTCGGCGGCCATCTTGGGTGTGGCGGGGCCGTGAGGCGGCGGCGGGACCGTGAGGCGGGAGCGCGGGCGGGGAAGGGGCTGCCTGTGGCTTCGCCTTCGTGCTGCGCTGCCCCTTGAAGACACCCGGGTTCCCGAGGAGGGAAGAGCGGCTCGCCTCACTCAAGATGGAGGGGGAGCGTCCATGGCACTGTTGAGGGGAGGCTCCTCTTCCCTGAGAGCCACGGGTCCAGAGGGCAGAGTCCAGGCTGCTCACCCAGTGCCTCCGCTCCCCGCGAGCCACTGGGGCAGGCGCTGCGTGTTCCTTAGCTCCCGGGGGTGTCTCTGGGGCAGGGAAGGTGAAAGCTGCCCCTCGTTGTCGTGGCCATGGCGGGCAGCGGGCCCGGTGCCGCCTGTGTGCTGGGCATAGACCTGGGCACCACGTCCGTTAAGGCTGCCCTGGTTGTAGGGGGAGAGCAGGGACCTGTGGTGGCCGAGAGCTGCTCCAGGGAGACACAGGCGCAAACGGGCAGCCCGGGCGCAGGACCACAGGTAAGGGCTGGCAGGGGGCATCGCGGGTCGCCCTCGGGCAGTGGCCTTGCCAAATCATGCTGCTCTGCTGTGATGCTTTTAGTGCCCTTCCTTGGGTTGCTTTGTACCTGGAATGAGGGAAAAGGTTGTTTGGTATCAAAAATAGAATTTAAACCTGTTTACTGTTCAAGAAAGCCAAGAAAAGCCTATTTTAAGAGAGATCGAGGTGTTTGCAAGTCGCTAAAGTGGTCAGGTCAAACCAAAACAGTACAATGAGTTTGTTAGGTATCATCAGGAACTCTCCCCCTTGTTTCAAACACAGGCGGCTGCTGGGAGTGTTCCCAAAGTGGCAAAGCAGGGAGAACCAATTCTGCAGACTTTCTGCTGGAAAAGCGTGCCTCTTCTTCCATGGTCAGTTCAGAGATGTCATAAGACAATCTGAAACTATTCTCCCATGAACCAGCACTACATATTTGAAACAACAGGAAACAACAACCAGTTGCCTCCTGGAAGGGTATTTTGAACTTAAGTGTGAGATGGGATCATAAGTGGCAATGACTGATTGAAATACCCAGGAATATGTATTCCTGTTAGAGGACTTCAGATCTACCGTATCGGTCATGTTAATAAATCACAAATAATAAAAAACATATATATTGTAATTCCTCCAGTTTAGTACTGTAGAGGTCCAAGGCCTCTTGCCTGAGCAGAAATATTTAAACACCTTCCCTACAGTTATGCTTATGCAGTCAAAGTTATATAAATTTATATAACAGTTCATATCTATGTATAGGCTATCTTTAAACGTCTTTGCTTATAATCTTCTGTCACATAGTAATTGGAATTTTGAAAAGCATAGAAGTTGCAATACAGCTTCCACTGTGACATGAGCTGGGTGATTTACCAAGTAGATCAGGGTAGATTTAAGAACAGAATATCCATAAATGAAGTGTCAGCCTGTTCAGAATCAAAGTTAATATTGGAGGGGCCTTAGGAAGGTGTGAGAGTGTGTTCAAAACAGAACCTCTTCACAAGGTAATCCTATTTCTGAGAAAAAGAAGAATGATAAAAAATAATTTAATAGAGGCATCTAATGAGTAGGAAGCGTGTTAATATGAACATGTGAAGGGGACAGATTTTTATAAGGAATTATTTTGAGAGTGATAACTTAGAAATTATTTGGCCTTCAGTGTAAGGTGCTGTTATATCAGTCTCAACTTGCTAGTATTGTTTTTGCAGGGATTGTGGGTTTTTTGTTTGTTTGTTTGTTTGTTTTTGCATTATTCCTGTCTATTTAAGAGTGAATATTATTCTAATGTATGATATTAAACTAAATTAATTATGTTGTTCACTTCTGACTAGAGTAGGCTTATTTAATCGAGCGAGTAAATCCCAATGACTTTATTTGGTATATTCTTTATAATTGCAGGGCATGGAGCAGAATGTCAGAAAGATAATAAGAGCACTGAATGAATGCCTTGCTGCTCTACCCCAGCAACAACTTCAAAGAGTCAGACACATTGGTATTTCAGGACAAATGCATGGGATTGTGTTTTGGAAAAGAGATCAAGGTAACATCAATTCTTTGGCATTCTTATTTCAAATATTTTGATGCAAAAAATAATTTTTAGCACTGATATGATCTGCAGGAAATTACTGCATGTTCACTTTGGCCTTCCGTAAGACAGAGTCATTATCAAATCTTGTTCTGCAGGGATTTTGCTTTAATTTCTGGAATGTCAGCTGCTCACTACAGTTAACCATGTTGTTTACATAGACTAGCTAAGGGATTTAGTCTTATGAGATCCCTGTAGAGTCAGCACAGCCATTAATATGAAGGGGAAGTTGCATATTTGTAGCTTGACAATTGTTTGTCCATCGTATGCAGAAGGAGAAAGACTGAAGTCTGGTAAAAGATGATTTCTGTGTTTTCAAATTGTGTGCGTGTTTTTTTTTTCTTTCTGATTAATCATAGACTCTCGTGTTGCATTGATCTTATTGCTTATATTTCTGTGAGTAGAACAGGATTATGGTCATGATTCTAGGTACACGGGTGCTTGTAGAATGAAAGGCCAAGATCTCAGAAATGAAATCACCCACCATGAGTGGGTGATTTGAGCATACTCAAATAATCCTTATGACAGGGAGGATATTTGAAGAGCAGGGCTTGATTGCCAGCTGTGGGAGCCAGGTACAGCTTCTCTTCTTGGCTAGGCTGATATGAAGTCTAGGGTGTTTGTTTCAGATTTCAGAATCTGGTTCCTTGTCTTCATTCTCTTTATGATGCGAATGTCTGAGCAGTTTATACAAATATTATAATAATAGTAGAAAGTATTAAAATAATGTTAGGAAGAAGCTACACAAATTAAGCAAAGATTTATTATAAAACATGGAACAGATTTCCCGAGAGCACTGGTCATTGCGTGTCTTAGGTTGTTAGGCTCTTAATAGCTTTAAGAAACAGTATGCTGCTCATTACTGACTATAATTTTACCTTAACTACTAAAATCATTATGAAAAAATATTCCTAAAGGCAGATGGGCTGAAGGAGCTGTTGTTTGCTTTCCAGCTGTCCCAAGGGCTGTCTAGCAAAGCCTCGTGAGTTGATGATGGACATAGATTCTTTTATGATTTTGCTTAATATTTTATTTCCTAAAGCCACATGTCACTTTTCAATTCTTGCATTCAATAAAGGGAAGAGTTTGTTTGCTCAAATTTGCTTTGAGTAGACTAAGTGAATCCATGCACTTTGGGACACAAATTAGATGTTTTAATAGCATCCTTCAGAGTTAGATTTATGGTTAATAGTATTTCTTAGAATCCATTTAAAACTAGAAAAACAAACCAATTGGAAATTCAGTTCAAACAGACTTGATAGAACGGAGAACCAGGGGGACAGAAAAAGATATGTATTGGCTTTGCGTGTTTCATATTGTACTACCCAGTTTTCATGGCTGTTTATTAGTGCGTGAGTATGACTTCAAATCCCTGTACCCAGTTCAGAAAAGACTCTTTGTGCATGTTTGTAAGTAAGTAAAACAGCCTGGGGCCTCTTCTTGTGCCTTATGAAAGGTCAAGTGCCACAGTCCAGCTTGCATCTGTATAATAAAAGTCTACCCCATTCCCCAGCCAAAAGGAAAAAAAGAAGCCTCAGTCACAGAATCAGGTTTTCTTTTTCTTTGACTCAAATATGGAAATAACTACATGTTATCCACTGCATGCAGTTCTACTACTACAACTCTCTCTAGGTCATGATGTGACAGATCCTAATTAAGGTTTGTATCCAAGAGATGTCATAGCACGTCATTACCTCCCTTAGCCAAACTGCAATTTTTTGATGGGTTACTTGGAATTTAAGTTGTATCATTAGTATCTCAAGGTGCCTTTTGACAATAGGAGTGCTAATAGAGATGGAAGACTTTGAATAATGTTCTCTGTTTTAGGAAAGGATTACGACATTATTTAGGACTGAAAAAGCATGACTAATTCCTTTGATTGCAATCTCTCCTGGCTTTTTTTTTTTTCTTCTTTCTGTTCTTTTTCCGATTTATTGCACAATCATCTGAGTATCCAGAAATGCAAAGTGCTGGGCATGCTGAGGCCGTACTTCGGGAAATCACTGGACTTTTTGGGCACTCTGTGTTTTAGGTTGTAAATGGACAGAGAGTGAAACTGGCCCAACCTTTGAGCCCGAGGAGGTCAGTAATCTGGTCACTTGGCAAGACGGCCGCTGCAGCCCTGACTTCCTCTCTTCTCTTCCTCAGCCACAGTCACATATCAGCTTGGCTAAAGGATTTGGATGTGCCACAGTCTTCTGGTATTTAAAAAACAGGTACATTTTTCTCCAAAAGCCTTTTTCTATCAGGCTGTTTCATTGGCAGTTTCTCATGTTGACCTACGTGACAGTTAGTATTTCTGTAGCAGGTTACTGCCACTGCAGGCTCAGTTGCTGCATTTCTCTGTAATCGTAGTATTAATTAAATAGTCAAAGAATATTTAAAATACCAGAATAGAATATATGCAACAAAATATACAAGAGATCCTGACCTCATTACAATAGTACAGCTCTCTTAATACAAAGAAAATCCTCTGCCCATATAGTAACAGAAGCCTTAAAGAATCAGAAAAATTCTAACCACTCTGCTGCTCAAAGGAGATCTGGTGACACAGTCTGAACACTATGATTTTGCCTTTTGCAGATTGTCTGTCAAAAGTCCAAACATGACTAAGACAGTAACAGAATTGCTTTGGCTGCTGCTACCAGATGCTAAAAGAAACAGTCCCTAAATTAATTCCAGTTTCTTCCTTCCTTCAACCCTGAGCTCCTTATGAGGTAGAATTGATGATCTGCTTTGTTGTGTGATGTTTGCAGAGGATGTAATTTTTCACTCCTGATTTGGCATTGCACTTCAGGACTTGCTCTTCAGTGATTTCAGACAATTTCATCTCTAGTACATTAGGTTTCTCAAAGAGCTGATTTTTCCTCAGCAATGAGTCTAGCTGCTTTTATAAGTTGGGGAAAACTTAGTTTCTTTCCAAGTGTGTTCAACAAACGTGTAGAATGTGGCCAGATCTTGCACATATTTGAAGTTTCTTGTAGCACTGGAAGTTTCTTGCTGCCTCATGCCTTGAAGCGCCCTTCATTGGTTTTTGGTTAATAATGTTTCGTTCAAAAGTCCAGATTTTCTGAAGTCTTATGATGCAGCTGGCACTATCCATGACTATGTGGTTGCCATGTTGTGTGACCTGAAGAAGCCACTGATGTCTGACCAGAATGCTGCCAGCTGGGGATATTTTAATTCCAGAAGCAAAAGCTGGAATACTGACATGTAAGTGCTAAAATCATTCAATACATTCTGTATGTGGATTGCACTGGGCAATATAGACATCTCTTTGGGCCCTAAATATACAAGTGCTACAGACTAGAAAGTGATTGGAACTCACTCTTAATCAGTCAGAATGTGTCCCATACAGGAGTGTTGGGGGTTTGATCTGGCTTGTAGGGGACATAATACTTAAATTGTGTAAAAACTGGCACTTAGTTTAGAAGCAGTCAAAACAGCAGAGCCGAGAGGGTCGTCAGTAAGACCTTGTATAAAAAGATGTTCCTTTCTGATGGGATGGGTGGACAGGTGCCTGCTGCAGCTCCTGCATTACCTGTGTGCTGGTAGAAGAAGGCTATTAATTCTTTCTGCTGAGCTTTTTTGTAGCCACTAAGTTTGACTTGCCAAATTATCAAAAAGTTACTAGGCTACAGGAGGTCTTAAGGGAAATTAGAGGGGTTCGTTGTATTTTTTTTAATGATTTGCTCTTTCAGGGGGGACGTTATACAATTCAGGGCTTAGGTTAGGCCAGGACTCCCAAGATGAAAAGATCTGCTCATGAGGTAACTACTTTTTAATGCCTTGAAAGAATGTCAGATGTTTGCATCTGACTTGCTGATCTTTCTGCTGACCTGCAACAACTCTGGTGTTGTAGGTGTCAGCGTAGTGTATCTTGAAGTTTGTTTAAGAAGTTTGTTGGACTTAAATATTTGTGATTTGATTTTGAACCACTAACTATTTTCATAACAACGCTAAATTCTTTGGCACCTGAAAGCTGACTTTTTTTTAGTCTGTTTTTGTGATTGTCTCTTAACTCTGGAACTGCCTGTGTTTACGATAGCATTAGATACTAACTGGCCATGCTGTTCTATAATCTCATTTAACCAAATTATATATAAAGTTAATGAATTTATTCTTTGGGAGTGTTCTAGTCCACCCAGCCAGTAGAACTGGAATGCTGCTCTAGCCTGAGGTAAAATTTTCTAAATAGGTGAAAACATCTATAAATCCAGCAACCACAAATACCAGGTTGACCTATGACTTCAAAGAGGTCCTTGTAGTCATGTTGCATGTTCCTTTACTGCTTTCTTGCAATTATATTGTTTTGATTGCAGCTTGAAAAAGTCCAGCTTTCCTGTTCACTTGCTTCCAGAGGTGCGAGACCCTGGTAATATTGCAGGCAGAACAATCTATGCCTGGCATGGAATACCCAAGGGAGCAGAAGTTGGAATTGCCCTGGGAGATTTTCAGTGCTCTGTTTATTCTTGTCTGACTGAGAAGACTGATGCAGGTATGATTGTGTAGCTGATAGACTGTGCTTGAGACCTTCGTTTTTATTTGTATCTGTCTGTGTAATATTTACCCACTGTCCTTCTTCAGGGTTACCAGGTAAAACACTGATTTTTTTTCTTTTATGTTCTAGTTCTCAATATTGGCACCTCAGCTCAGCTGACCATTTCTATGCCCCCGGGATTCCAGCCTCCAGAGACACCTGAGCCTTCCTCAGCTGTTACTTATTATCCCTACTTCAGTGGTAACTACTTGGCAGTGGCAGCATCACTCAACGGCGGCAATGTGCTAGCCATGTTTGTGGACATGGTGGCCCAGTGGATAGCAGAGCTGGGTAAGTTATTTCAAAATAGTTAAAGCTTAAAATTAAGGTTGAACAGCAAGGCACTAGGGTAATTAACGCAAAAGAACGTGCCAAGAGCTGTTTTGTCCTGCTCTGTTTGGAACAAGGATAACTCTTTGCTCACGCTTCCTAGATCTCCAGAAATTCCTTTTCAAGCTCATGCACATACTGGGACAGACATGCCTGGACCCTACAATTGCATCGTCTCTAGGCTTTTCTTTTGTGTCAGAATAGGAGAATGTTTCAGATGGAAGGGTCAACAAATTTGAAGGCAGCTGTTAATTTTCCATGGTTGCAGACACAGAAAACAATTCTGTTATTGTCTTTTGCTGCAGATTTTCAGAACTCTAAATACCTAGTGGATTTAGACTTGTGTAATAATCCCTGTGTGCATTGAGTGTGGTCTTTACCATCTCTTTTTTTTTTTTTCATTTTTTTATTGGCTGCTACAGTGCAGCAGTTAATTCTTATATCTTGTTTCAGCGAATCTTTAAAGGAAACTCTGCACTTAGCTTCAGTGACTGGGTTGCACGTAAAATCTGCCATTAGTGCCTTTAGTGATGTGTTTCTGTGTAACTTCACACTGTGTAGGTGAAGAAAGATAGCTATATTATCAAAAATGACAGTTTCTGAAATAATAATAAAAAAGTAGTATCAGTCTCTTGAGTGATAGGAAGAGGGTTCAGAGTCCTAGAAAAGCAGTTAACTTTGATGCAGAGAAAAACAGATACACAATATTTTACTGAGCAAGTGAATCAGTGTCTATTTTAAGCTTGCATGTTTAAGCTGTAGTAGACCCCTTCAAATTAGTAACATAGTATATCCCTTTTGCAGGCCTTGAGATTCAGGAGACTACGATCTATTCCAAGATAATCAAAGCAGCCTTGACCCAAAACAACAGCAAACTCTCAATCCACCCAACAGTATTTGGAGAGAGGCACATGCCTGAGCAGTTGGCTTCGGTGACTAATATCTCTGTCTCTGATGTCTCTCTGGGTCACGTAACAAGAGCTCTGTGCCGTGGGATCATTGAAAATCTTAATTCCATGCTGCCCTCTGAGTGCCTGATGGAGATGGGTGTGAGGAGGATTTTGGGAACTGGGAGTGCCCTTGCCAGGAATGAGGTGCTAAGACAGGAAGCAGAAAGGATTTTCCTCTTCCCTGTGGTTTACGGGAAGGATGTTGATGCTGCTGTAGGGGCTGCCATGGTGATGTTCCACAGAAAATAAAGTCATTGTTCGGAATGGCCTGACATGTACTTTCTTTTTCTTTTTTTTCCCTGTGGATATACAGTGTTTCTTTTCTCTTCCTAACTCCTTCTGGAGTGTTCAACGTACCATCTCACTTACCACAGCAAAAAAAGCTTGTATTTAACACTTGTTTCTGCTTCTGGATGTACACAGGGACCTCCGTTTTCTTGCTCTGTCATTCTCATTTGTGAAATGAGAAATAATTATCACATTAAATTTGACTGAGCGACTGGGAAAGATCCATTAAATTTCTGCGTGAGATGATAATTTCATGCTAGGCTCTTTTTTCCTAGTACAAAATATGTTTAGAAGAGCTAAGAGAGATGAGTAGCTTTCTGTAACTTAGTCTGATCCTTTCATTAGAAGCATTTTGTGCTTAAAAGCTGTCTCATTGTACACACATGCATAGGTAGCAGTCTGGGCCCTCAAGCTTGTTTGAGGGGTTTGGTGACACTTGCACAGAATGAATGACATTTTTTACATGTTGCAAGTTGTCCCCATAAAAGGCGAAATACAGCCTTAGCTTGCACGTCAACAAAATGATCTAAATAAAATATGGAGACTTTTTGTCTCTGTGGTCATCCAGGTTCCTTGCAGTGGATTCAGGTCAGTATGACTAGGTCAGTACCATGACTGGAGACACCTGAAATGCAGGGCTTATACCCTAATGCAGAATACTTTCACAGGGTGTGAGGGAGGTAACTATTTTCCTTATTTGGCAGTATATAATTATTTTATGTTTGGTTTTGGGTGGTAGAGAGGATCAGGGTTTCTCTGGAACTATCGGAGTTTGTGAGGAACAGGAGGTGGCCAACTCAGGAAGTTTTATGAAGCCAAATCAATCTTCTTCTCTTCAAACTGTGGTTTTACTTTTCAGCCCAATCGCAATTAGCATTTCTGAGAGATGGTCCACAGAAATGATTTGCTCTTGAAATACACCAGAATTCTTGGGCATTGTATTT
This sequence comes from Tinamus guttatus, assembly GCF_059628265.1. NCBI lineage: Eukaryota > Metazoa > Chordata > Aves > Tinamiformes > Tinamidae > Tinamus > Tinamus guttatus. Next base: position 455,523 of record NW_028289014.1, on the reverse strand, counting down.
GATTTGAAGGTGTTTTTGCCCTTCGTTCAGGTATTATGTTATGTAAATGAGCTTTAACATGGCAGGTACCGAGCTAGACTCTGAGCAGTTTTTAGTTTTGAGTATTGATCATGATTTCCCTTAAAAAAATCTCTCTCTTATTTCCTGTGCTATGTTCTTAAAATTGATTTCTCAGCCTACTCTTTATTTTAATGTAAAAACATTCACACTTTGTCAGTCTAAAAGAGTAAGAAAGATAGTTTCATGTCATCTGGATAGAATTCTGTTACTTAGATCTATTTCAACTGAAATATGGATGTGTATTTTGCACAGTAACATAATCAGGACTGCCTTATTTTCTTAGTAGGGAGGCTGTTCTGAGAACTTAATTACAGAGATGGATTAATTTCCATCTCCCTCCAGCCTTCCTCCATGCATCTGTTCTGTTCGGTGTTTATAGAACTATTGTCATAAATAGAATTTGTGAAGTGTGTGAAGTAATCGAAAGATTTTGTGAAAAGTCTGTTTTTGTTATGTGTTGTTTTCCTTCTTTTGTTTTCTAAAATATTTTTGTATCAGCAGATCTGTTTTCATTTTTATTATCAGCTCTTTCCACAGCTGTTCAACACTTACCCACTGTGACACTGCAGCTGCTGTCAAGGATGAAACTAGCTGTGTCCATTTGTGTGCAGAACGTAGTAAAATTTGGTCTGGCTTTAGATTGAAGTCATCTCTGGTACTTTTAGCAAAGTCAAGACTTTCTCTGACCTGCAGACAAGCCTTGTATACATCTTTAGGATCTAATCTACTGATGGTGAGTGAAGGGAGCTTTTAGTGGCAAAAATCTTTCTCAAGCACAGCATACAAAGCCTATACACTCATGTGTGGGTGCATGGATGCAAGCTCAAGAAAAAGGAATAATTTCCTTCTGATTTATTACTATACTCTTAATGATAGGCATTGACATCTCCTAATGAGCTTACACCCTTAAACCAGGTTCCTCCTGAGGTTATGATACTTCCTTCTTACCAGCATAGTACTGGAACTCTTGTAATGATTACTTGAGGTACTGTCTCCACAAGAAATAGGAGTCACAGAGAGGATGAGGGAGGCATCAAAGCTCAGGAAATAGCAGAAAACTTCTAAAGCATGTACATCAGAGCATGGTAAGACTGAAAGGAACTGAAGCCAGGAATGGGAGAAGAGGGGAAAGGAGCAGCTCGCTGGAAAAGGCCTCTCTTCAGCCTAGTCTTTGGCAGAGAGATCCTCTATACATGATGTATTTAACAACACTTGACACAATTTATTTTTTGAAAAAAAGATATTTTTTTGAAAAAAAAAACAATTACATGTATATTTTTAAATACTGCATAATAGGAACATGGAATGATAGAGTGGTCTAAGGATTTCTGTTATTGGATTCTTCTCTAACTCTGTTCAGAATCAGTATATCTGTAGGATATTTATCAAGATTTTATGCAGCCACCAAGAGCCTCCAGAGAAGCTGAAGGATTTCACAGAAGAGCTGTGGTGTACTTCAGAGAGCTTTGCAAAGTGAAGTGAAACTCTGATCCACAGAAACAGTTGTATTGTTTGGTGGTTTGAGTGTTTTTTTGCAGCTTGAGTGATTTTTCAGAGAGGAAATCTGAAGAGGAGTGCCCATTTACTAAATGCAATTATGGAGGGGAAAAGCAACACCAACATATTGCAATTCTTGTAAAAAGCTTTGCTAAGCCCCTGGGAATAGTAGCTACAGATGCTTCTGCTTCCAGAGTTGTTTTAATGATTTTATTACTGTATTCCCTGTTCTTCTAGTGAACTTCCCTTGAGTCAAAAAAATCAGCAACGCATAGAACAATTTTGTGGATGAAGAAGTGGAGAAGCAAGCTGTGAGATCTTTTTGGTCCAGGCGTGTAGGAGAAGGAATCTCCTGCATCAAATTCCTGTATATCAGAGGGTGCTTACTGAGACCGGAATATTTTGCAGAAGACAGGATTTTCTTCAGTATTTGTAAGTTCTTCATGTGTATTTGAATAGCAAGCTTGTTGGTTGTTTATAAGTTCTCTTTGGTATTTATCATTAGTTGTGGGTCAGTTAGATACTCTCAACAACAATATTTTCTTTTTTTTTTTTATTGTTCAAACTTTGATGTTCATAGGATTCAAAGAGTCAAATAGGTGGCACATTTTTTCGGATTAGAAAATCTTGTCCTTAATAACCTTCAAAATTCTTTGGTAAGATTATTTCCCTTGCAAATTCATGCCTCTGAGGAAAAGCAACTTTTTCTTTATTATACAGATGTTACTAACAGACTCTAGAAACAAAGCTCATATAGTGACTAAAACAAAACTGAGCAAACTGCCAGAGATCCAAGATTAACTTTATTCTCCTGTAGCATCTATTCCATAGAAAAGGGGTTGCTATGGAAAATTAAAGCATTTATCTCGACATTTTTCACTTGATCCACAGCAATTTGAGACCAAAAGAAGGATTACATATAGCTGTTTTCATACTTCTTTTTTTTTTAAAAAAAAATATATATTTATCTATTTTTATAACTTCTTCCCTAAACTAATTGTTCTTCTGTATTTTTAATATCAAATTCCAAATGAAAATATTTTTCTTATGCATAAGTTCTTATTTATAGAATAAATAAGATAACAAGATACAATGTTTTTCTTTGAGTGCTTCTTAGGATGCAAAGTACACAAAAGATTGGAGGTCACAACTTTATGCTGATTTGCTTCCATTACTCTAAATGTAAAAGTTTGCAAATTGATGTTTTCATTCCATGTACATTATTCAAAATTATAGAAAATGCAAATGTATGACAAATTTCATTGCCATCATACTTGCACTGGAAAATGTAACTGTGCCTTAGTAAATATTAATCCCACAGATCTGAAAATCAGGCTTTCATGTAATATGTAGATTTATTGACATTTCCTCAGAACATTTTTGTGAAGAGATCAGCTTGGAAGCATATTTGTGACATTGTATTCTCACTGAATGTAGAGAGAAGGTTATTGAACATTGCAATTGTTTTATAATTGAAAGCCTTTTCAAGATTTTATAACATCCTTCTGTTCACAGTAGTAAGATTTTCAAAGCAACCTAGGATTTAAAAGGGTGCTGAACAGCCTTAGAAAAAGTACTCCAAACGCCAGGAACAGGCAGTTCAGATATGATGTTGCTGTTTCCAGATTATTTTGCATTTAGTGGTATGAATATCAATGTGCGACTTCTTTAAAAGTTTGATAAGAAAGAAAAAAAATCTCTGCTCTGTCTTTATTATTGTATGTTTATCATCTTCTCTCAAAGTCGTTGTGGTTGTAAAAAGACAAGATCAGAGCTGTGGCTTTACAAAGACCTCTTATCTGTGGTAATGATTTCCTTTCTGTTTCCGTATCTCATGTCTGAGATGACACTAATCTCCCAAGAATCATACAGGCCAATTTTCATCTGGTACTGTAGTATCTCTGGTAAGGTCATTAGGTGATAACTTTCCTGCAGGAAACCCTTTGCACCCAGCATCACTGAGAAATGTTTATGGCACAAAACTCTCCCTCCATTTTTCTTCATATGCCAAATATGTTCTTGAAAATATCTTGTGGTACAAAACAGTTATCAGCTAGAGAAGAAAAGCAGGGATTGTTCTGGGTTGGAGATTGCTCAGGGTTTAACAGCAATAACAAGACTGTATTGGAGGCAGAGGAGGAGGCTCCAGTTTAAGCCAGAGAGCCAGCTCTGTAGGCTGGGCGGGGGGCTCTGTGCCATTTTCATTTGTTGTCTCTCTTATAAAATGGATAGAGGCAACAAGGAGTAACAAACAGTGGGGGAATAATGACCTGCCAGACTGCTCCAACTCTAGGCAAAGTGACTGTGCTTCTCAGTATCATTTCTGGGATGACAACAACCAATCCATTCCCTGCTGTTTCTGAAGAGAACCCCTAGGAAAAGGGAGACTCACAGGCTTGCAAGTGTTGACTTGAGTTGTTTGTGTGTTTTTTTCCACAGACTGCCTGTTCATCATGTCTTCCATTCTTGGGAAGATGAAGAAGTTTGGCAGCTCTGATGTGGAGGAATCTGACGTGACAGATGAACACACGGATGGGGAGGACTCCCTGCTGGAAATACCTGACCACCTCAACGCCAAGGTGCAGCCACCCAAAAGCAGCATCTTTGCAAGACGTGGGCGGTTCGTGATGGGAGATAGTGACAAGGATATGGCACCCATGGACTCCTTGTACCAGATGGATCACCTGATGGCACCTTCTATCATCAAATTCCATGCCAATTTGGAGAGGGGGAAACTTCACAAGTAAGTTTACCTTGTAAGATTTGGCTGTCATGAATGTGGTTTGACTGCTTCAGACTGTGTTTCTTAGTGCAGCATTTATTATTCCCACACTAGCGTGCTGGAATTCTGTTATTTTCACCACCATGGTGAGGAGAATATTCTATTGCATTAACTAATATCCTGCTGTTATATGTAAAAGTGATAATGGTTGTTGGCCTTTGACATCTCTGTGAAAATTCAGCCAATGGATGTTTCACCCAAAGATAGTGACAGGCCTTAGTAACTTGAGACTGTTCAGTGAATAATTCTGAATGAAAAAGTGAGTGTGTCTGGCTTCCAGGCCTGTAGTTACTGTCAGACTTCAGTACTTCTTCAAATACAGTTCTCAACTTTTCATCAACAAAACCAGAATTTTATGGGAACAATTATCATCTTGTAGACTTTGTAGATCTATGCACCAGTAGTGTTTGCTACTTCAAAAAAGCAAATGAAGCTTAGTGGTCTGCTTATTTGTAAAAGTTCTGCTTAATTCTAGTCTGTAAGTAACTGAAATTTACTCTTGTCAGGCTCCTATCTACTGATTCCATCACAGGCTGCTCAGAAAAAGCTTTCAAATTCTATGACCGCAGAAGGATCTTTGATGCTGTCGCCCAAGGCAACACGAGTGATCTGGATGATCTGCTACTTTATCTTAATCGGACCTTGAAGCATCTCACAGATGATGAATTCAAAGGTACCTTTTAGTGTCCTTTCCTTCTTCCCGTAGTGCTACTGAGATGGGAGAAAAAAAAGAAAAAGAAAGTGTAATTATGTTGAATGCAAAGTAACCACAAAAGCACTGAATGGTTGCGGTTGGAAGGGACCTCTGGAGATTATCTAGTCCGACTCCCCTGCTCAAGCAGGGAAGACCTCTAACCACAGAAGGACCTCTAATTGCAGGCGCTTCCCTCATTATTTGGGCAGCTTCTTGATTATGAATTTGGAAGACATTTTAGAAAAGTTGAAGAATTTTCCTGTGGAAATCCCAAATGGGCTTTCTTGTCTTTTCAAAAGATCCTCAGGAACTCTTGCATGCCTGAGACTCATGGTAGGTTTATAGTCAATTTTATATATCTGTAATCTTTTGTGTTACAGAACCAGAAACTGGAAAAACATGCTTATTGAAAGCCATGCTGAATCTGCATGATGGGAAAAATGACACTATTCCACTGCTACTGGATATTGCAAAGAAAACTGGAACTCTGAAGGAGTTTGTTAATGCAGAGTACACTGACAACTACTACAAGGGTAAGAGACACGGCCAATGCAATGAACACTTCCTAATGACTCTGAAGGTGGAGATGCCCTTTCTGATGTACACTGATTTATCCACAGGTTCAGGGAACTTGCATTTACTCTCTGTGCCATCTGACTTTGCTTAATTACAGAATTTTTCAGTGTGCAGAGCTGTTAGTTCCAGCCTTCTGTGTGGAGCTGACAGCCTGAAAGCTGTCAGTTGGTGTTACATGTGATAGATTTCTGTGTCTGATGAGTGTCTCTGTAGGCCAAACTGCGCTTCACATCGCTATTGAACGAAGGAATATGTACCTGGTGAAGCTCTTGGTCCAGAATGGAGCAGATGTTCATGCAAGAGCCTGTGGGGAGTTTTTCAGGAAAATCAAAGGAAAACCTGGCTTTTATTTCGGTATGAGTGAGCACAACATGTACTTTACTGATAATGTTATCCATATAATTATCTCAGATGTAAAGCTGTTCAGATAATACTGTTTACCTGGGCCTGGAGTCCTACAGGAAAGGTGGGATTCACAGAGCCACAGATGGGCCCTGGTGATGCTTAGTGTTCAGCTTGTTGTCTGCATCCATTTATTTCCTGAGTTCTATAGTCTTTGAAAGGTTGTAACCTTCTGCAAGCCCTCTTTTCAGGGCTTTTTTACCAGCGATTCTGTGGTGTTTCAGTTAAACCAAAGCAAATGCAGTTCTAACAGCTGTCTCAAGAGCTTATGCTGTATCAGAGAAAATGCTCACCTTGTTCTCCTCGTGGTGAAAGACGAAAACAGCACGGTCCCTTTTTAGTTTATGTATGTGAAGTAAAACTTGCCCATGTGCTGGTGTCTCTCACCACTCATTCCCATTTATTACCCCTAGGGGAGCTGCCTCTGTCCCTGGCTGCTTGCACCAACCAGCTCTGCATTGTGAAATTCCTCCTTGAGAATTCCTACCAGGCAGCCAACATCTCTGCTGAGGACTCCATGGGCAATACGGTCCTGCACACGCTGGTGGAGATTGCAGATAACACTAAGGATAACACCAAGTTTGTTACCAAGATGTACAATAACATACTGATCCTTGGTGCCAAAATTAACCCTCTCTTGAAGCTAGAAGAACTCACCAACAAGAAAGGGCTGACACCATTAACTCTCGCAGCCAAAACAGGAAAGATAGGGGTATGTGGGCACATGTATATCACTGTCCAACCACTGCACCAAATTATAGAGCACGTATAAAACATCTATATGAAATAGACAGATTTTTCGACTGCTTTTTGACTGATTTTTTGACTTGCATAGACCTTTTAGTTCATTCAATTCCTATTGATGCTGCAGTTTCACCTGCAGAATTTTGAAGTCCTAAAGGCTATGAAGTGTGCGTCTGTAAATGTCCAGCTTACATTATGCATGGATCACCATTATGCATGTGCCAGCCATGCTGGAAGAGAAAGGAATTCTCTCCTTTGTATCTGAGCTACGAAAGACATTGGACTTTTGACTGGCTTGTATAACCCACCCTCTGACAGTTCCTGTTTGCCATAAGTGCAAACTTGGAGACGTGTAACAAATGTCTCCGCATTTCTCTTTCCCTTCTGAAACAGGTGTAGTCAGCATAAGTGGTAGAAAGCAAAGAGAGAGACAGACATATTCTTGTTTTTCGTGCCCCAGAAAACACTGACAAAATTGATACTGCTTAGTTCAGACTCTGTTCTTTGCAGTTCTCCAGTAAGTTGACTTCAGGACAGTTAAACTAGGGAGAAATTAGCTTTGCCCTTTTATGGAAAAACTGAGGAATTTAAATTGCACTAGCACTGAAATGTTGGTTATATTTTTCTTTTGCAATTAGATTTTCTCTTACATCCTCAGACGAGAGATGAAAGATCCAGAATGCAGACACTTGTCAAGGAAGTTCACCGAATGGGCCTACGGACCGGTCCACTCATCTCTTTATGACCTGTCTTGCATAGACACATGCGAGAAAAATTCAGTGCTTGAGATCATTGCCTACAGCAGTGAAACACCAGTGAGTATGCACCTCTTCAGCATTTTCTTCATGGGGTGGGACTAGGGGAGAGGTCTATATTCCACATGATGCATCTTTTTAAAGATCTTGCCCTTCTGGCAGGGTGATGTGCTAATGTCACTCAGTGCAGTTTGTATTTCCCCAGGCTTGGAAGCAGTGGTTGAGTGCGGGTTATGCCCAGGAGATTTGCAGTCTCTTGTCATCCTTTTCTGGGGTCTGTGTCATTTCCTGCCATTTCTTCCTCCTTCTTGCATCCTTCTCCTGTGATGAAACAGCTTGTAGTGTCTAGAACAGGAAACTGGGTAGCTGGAACTGTTCCAGCTGTCCCTGTTTCTGCTTCCAACTGTGCACAAGTCAGTTTGCCTAATTTCTATAAAACTGCAATCTCCATTCTTGAGTTAAAGGTTATCAGAGGGAACATTTGCTGAAGATGACTAGTATTTGCTGTTTTCAAACCCCATTAGATACTGATCCTGTCAAGGTTCTCCTCTTTGTCATTCCAATCAGAACCGGCATGAGATGCTGCTGGTGGAACCTCTCAACAGGCTGCTGCAAGACAAGTGGGACCGGTTTGTCAAACACTTATTTTACTTCAACTTCTTTGTCTATACCCTGCACATCATCATCCTCACTGCAGCTGCCTACTACAGACCTGTGGAGAAGGGGCAAAAGGTATGTTACTGCTGTCACATATCAGTGGAATGAGCCAGTGTATGATACCCCAAATCTGCCTGCCATTTGAAGGCGTGCTCCTAGGGTCAGTTTTCCTTCTTTCATAAAGGTAAGAGGGAAATTTTGACCCTGCTTGCTTCCCAGTCCTGCTTCCTTTCCGCAGCACATTAGAAGCTTAACCTATTCCTCAGGCAATGTAGACACTTTCAACTGCTTGAAAGGACAGGTGTTTTCTATCTCCACCTCTGCTGAACATTTTTATATTCCTGTCTTATACAGCCTCCATTCACGTTTGGTCACAGCACTGGGGAATATTTTCGAGTGACTGGAGAGATCCTGAGTGTACTGGGAGGTCTCTATTTTTTTTTCAGAGGGGTAAGATATTTGAAAGTTTTCCTTTGTGTTGTTTGTGTAGGTGGAGGTGAGATCCAAAATCACCTTTCCCATTCATTAGAAAAGATTGCTAGGATAATGCACGTCTTAGTCAAAAACTTCAGTGTTTTCCTCTCAGTAGGGCTTTATCTATTGCATGGAAAGGAAGATCCTAAGAATTCAAGGAGCACCGGGTAAATATCAGTTGGCCAAAGCTTAAGAATGGCTTTATGTTACAAATAACTAGATCTACATTAAAGATTTCCTATCTTAGCTTAGATCACCCTGCTTCCTCTTGGCAGTCAGTGAAGAGTGTACAGTGAATATGATAAGATCATGGGTCCTCTTATGGAGCCACTGACTGAACAGGTTGCTGCCTTTAAAAGAGGCCCCAGGTACCAGAGAGAACTCAGGAGTCCTCAGTGAACACTGCACCAGTGTCACTCTTCAGCTATTCTTGTGCGATCAGCAGTCCAGGGTCTTGTTGGTGCATTTACATGGGGTATTTACTCACTGTTTGGATGCAAAACTGGTATTCATTCCTTTTCTATTTTTCTTTCCAGATACAGTATTTTGTGCAGAGGCGTCCATCATTTAAGACACTGATAGCTGACAGCTACAGTGAGGTTCTTTTGTAAGTTTCAATATTTTTGATTGTGTTTCGGCATGAAACAAAGGAGTGCATGATATCTGTAGCTTTGTCTGAAGCCAGTTCCAAAAGGTAGAAGCTTTGCTATAATTTCCTGGGCAGCTGGAAGCAGCTGTCAGTGGATATTGTAGCATTTAAAAGAGAGAGTGTGGGCCAGTAATGTACTTTGGAGATAAAGCAAGTGATGGTCTCAGAAGTTTAGTAACTGGCTCATGCAGCAGAGTTAGGAATAGATCTCCAGGTTAACTGACTTGCAATCCAGTGTGTGTGCTGGATGTGCAGGAGTCCTCTTGTTTCTAAAAGGAGCTTTGCCTCTCCATAATTTAGACCCTTTGCTTTCCCAGCTGGATGGCAACTAAATGTGACAACTTCATGGAATGGTGCAGCGCTTCATAGAAAGAGAGCGCCAAAGAAATGTGTGTGTCTTCAGGGACCCTGCTTCCCTGCAGTCACAAGGAAGGACAAGAATGAGACTACAGAAGTTTGTAAAAGAAATTGTAGGGTTTGTAGAAGGGAAAGAGTGAAGGGAGGAGAGGCATTTTCTGCCAGGGCTCCTGTGTGTTTTGGAGAATCCCTGATTCTGCTGCATGCATCATGGTACTCCTCCATTCACGCTACCTGTGGCTGACTCAGCATTCAGACTGCGCCTGTCTTTCAGCTTTGTTCACTCCCTGCTCCTCCTGAGCTCTGTGGTGCTGTACTTCTGTGGCCAGGAACTCTACGTGGCCTCCATGGTCTTCTCCTTGGCTCTGGGCTGGGCTAACATGCTGTACTACACCCGTGGCTTCCAGCAGATGGGCATTTACTCTGTCATGATTGCAAAGGTCAGTCCAGTGAATGGGTAGTGAGGCCAGCTGAGTGCTCAGGTCAGGAAACTCTTGCCAACACCCTGAAGAGAGAAGTAGCAATATGTACCTCCAGGTGACATTAAGAAGGCTCACATCACTCAACTACACTCGGCCATGATTTTCTGATCAAAGAGGTCACGTTTAAAGTCATGTAGAAAAACACCTGTTTCTCATCCATGCCCTTTAAAACAGTCTTGATTCACTGTATTCAAAATAACCCTACAGTTGGGTAGATTTGAATGTAAGAAGACTCAGAACAGTGCAGATTTTGTCTAGCATGAAATAGCACAGCTTTCTACCAGCTGATACTTTCCTTAGGAGCATGTAGAATGTTACAAAACAGAGCAATTAGCTAATAGGCAGTAGCAACCTAATGAAGCTCTGCAGAAGATTTAACCAACTAGCCCAAGAGAGGTACAGAGAGACAGCTTTCACACTGTGGTTTATATTTACAAAGATGAAGCTATTTGGCATGCATATGTGTGTAAACAGTTGCGTGAATAATGGAGAAAAATGTTTTCTGTATTAAAATTGATTACGTCATCTGGATAAACAAGTTTATTGGACGAACGGCAAGTTCACAGCAAATGTCTTCTTGAGCTGAAGCAGTGTTTTCTACCAGTCTTTGTTGCAGTTTATATGCAAGTTTTAAGAATATAAAAATGTTCTATTTCCATGTTGCAGATGATCCTTAGAGATTTGTGTCGCTTCATGTTTGTCTACCTAGTATTCCTCTTGGGATTTTCCACAGGTAAGGTGATATTTGGAGTTACTTCTTGCTGTGTCAGAATCAGCCAAAGGGAATATTTTATAGAGGAATTTTGTAACTATGAGTGAAGACAATGTCCAGTAAAGATTCTGTCTTATTTTATGCCATAATTTTTATTTATTTATTCAATAGCTGTGGTGACTTTAATTGAAGATGACAATGAAGGGCAAAATACCAGTAGTGCTGACTATACCCGATCCTGCCATCCTAAACGAAGCCGTACTTCCTATAACAGTCTGTATTATACTTGCTTGGAGCTTTTCAAGTTCACTATTGGGATGGGGGACCTGGAGTTCACTGAGAACTACAGGTTCAAATCTGTGTTTGTCATCCTTTTGGTTCTCTATGTCATCCTTACTTACATCCTCCTGCTCAACATGCTTATTGCTCTGATGGGAGAAACTGTGAGCAAAATTGCACAGGAGAGCAAGTGCATCTGGAAACTCCAGGTATTTTGGTTCTATGAGGAATTAGGTTCTTTGTAGAATTAGGGTGTGGGGCATAAGAAAATCACAGAGAGTTTGTAAGAACTGGCTTATGTCTAAATAACAGATTTCTTCTTATTTCTGATTCACCTAAACAGATCCCCTCCAAAAAAGCAAACTGATTTCTTTCCCATGCATATCTGATGTTTTGCCTGAGCAGATGTTCTCAGTGTTCCACAGATGTTCAGAATTTAAGAAAAGAAGTACTTTTGTAATTAGATGACTTATTTGGGCATTGATGATGGAAAGTCCTGGTGAAAGTATGAAGACAGGGTTTATGCAAGAGTAGGGTAGGGAGTGGAGGGGAAGGAAGAAGTCGTTTTCCAGAGTCTCAGACAAAGCCACATCCGTCTTTCTTTTGAGTAAGAAAGAGAACTTGATAGTTCTAACTTAAGGGCAGTAATTCATCATTTTAAATGTTCATAGAGATAATGCTTAGTGATGGATATGGTACTTGTTCTAAGATGATATTAATGGTAAAATCTGAAGGTTTCTTTTATAAAGGGTTTGCATGACTTGAAATAGCAACTTCTCAGTGCTTTTCTTTCTCTTACCTGCTAGAGAGCCATCACAATCCTGGATATTGAAAACAGCTACCTGAATTGTTTGAGACGCTCATTCCGATCTGGGAAGCGAGTCTTGGTGGGGATCACACCCGATGGCCAAGATGATTACAGATGGTGCTTTAGGTAATCTTCTGTGTTAAATGAATCCTTTATGGGCAAACAACTATAACATTGAAGTCTTTGAAAATGGTAATGGGAAGCAGAACTCTTCCTTTGGGTCTCTCCTCTGAACAGTTAACACTGTCTGCTGTACTCACCTTGCCTGGGATGTGGCAATATGAGATATAAACTTATCCTGAAGTTGTTTGTTGATCCTTAGAGTAGATATTCCTTTTGTCCTTCTCTCCCCAGAGTTGATGAAGTGAACTGGTCCACGTGGAATACTAATCTGGGCATAATCAACGAAGACCCTGGGTACTCTGGGGAACTCAAACGAAATCCCAGCTACTCTATTAAGGCTGGCCGAGGTGAGGGTTGCAGGGACTTAGATCCTGGAATGGACTGCACACTGATAACAGAAGAGCACAGGTTAATTTTTAGAGGGCAGTCACTTTATACACTCACTAATGATAATGGCTGTAGCTAATTTAATGGCTTTTTCAATCAGTGCAAAATACAAAGGATGAAGTGGACTCATTATTCACTTAGCAATTCTATTCTTTGGAATAAAGGCCCTGGGGATTCTTTATTCAGATTGTAGATTTCGAAAGGCAGATAATGAGAGTAAATCCTGAGGAGTAGCACAGCGTCTAATGGCAGGCAGATATCCAAGAGGCTGCCTAGAAGCCCCAGATTCTCTAGTTTGGGAGCTCAGCACTCAGCACAAAAGTGTTCAACCCTAAAATCAACCTCTGCTGTGCTTCCTGTCTCAATATGGAAAACTTATGGAATAGTATTGGGGGGAATGTAAACATAAAGTCTTTTTTTCCTGTTTCTTTCTTTTTCATTGGCTTTCTGTTCAAACCACTGGTATATCCTCTTGTTTCTGTGGAGGGGAAAAAACCAACCATTCCTTTCCTTTCTAGTTTCAGGAAAAAACTGGAAAACACTGGTTCCTCTTTTAAGGGATGGAAGCAGGAGAGAAGAGACACCAAAGCTACCAGAAGAAGTCAAATTAAAACCCATTTTGGAACCTTATTATGAGCCAGAAGACTCCGAGACATTGAAGGAGTCACTTCCAAAGTCAGTGTAATTGTAGTTTGTTTATAGAAGAGATTATTCTAGTTGCCTGTATTGGTACTTAAAAGCACAGAATTAGAGCACGTGGTTCATAAGAACAGAGATTTATGGAGAAAGTTCAAAGGAAATTACTATATGGAAGGAATATATGCTAAATAAACTATTTGCTCTTTAAGCTCATGTCTATATTGTTATCTTTAATAATCTGCAAAAAATGGCTATTTAGTACTTGGTTTAAGCTGATGAAGTATGAGAAACACTTTGCACAAAAGGAAATAAATTAAGAATTTCCCACACTTGAGAGTTTTCAATAAGGGAGTGATTCCTTTTTCTCCTGCAGATTTTCCAGATTTCATCTATTTCTTTTACTCTTTCAAATTGCTCTCATGCATTTTTTTTTTTTTTGAAGAGACTGCGTTCTCCCCTGAGTCATCAGCTGTCACTATGGCATGAAGGACTGTGTTGCCCAGGGAATACTAGGAAGATTGGCATTTGCATCATTAGCTGACAGGAGCTTCCCTGGGTATTCTCCTGTTGATCGTATGGAAACAACATAAGCACCTCTACAAAAATGGCCATCATGGCCATCATTTGACAACCCCAAACACAGATTTTCTATGTTCTTCTTGCTTTTAGACTTTTTTTCCCATATTTTAAAAAGAATTTGTGTGAGAAAATACAGGCCCCAATTTCGTGACACAAGAACAAATATATTCTATGAAATTTTAAATGTTGGATGGTTAAATCAATGAAATAAATTTTATGCTTACAGTGTCTGAGTAAACTCCAGAATTCAGTTATTACTACTGAGGCTAAAGGATCTCAAATTTGACATTCATTTAGATAACAGATGAACTTTGCACAAAGTAAGAAATAGTGGTTATAGAAAATATGTATTTCAAAGGTCAGATTTATAATAATGTATAACGGTAATCTAAGCATCAGAAACTTTTTGTTCTTGACTTTAATAGCAACAGGAGGAGGAAAGATCTGATGTTGCAAATCAATCTGGCTTGATATACACAGGACCAGGAAAACTGTCAGAAAATAGGCAGACGTTCAAAATTACAGACAGGAACTCTGGAAAGAGAAAAGAATAGGAGGGACTTCTACATCCTCACAAAAAGTTTCTACGAAAAGGATTTAAGGGTAAGAAAATTTGTCTTATTGCAACTTATAACTGGCCAAGGATTGTAGTGCTGGGTATCAGCAAAGCACTAAGACTTAGCAGCCTTTAATGTGCAAGTACAGGCAGGGTGCGAATGCAAGTGTCTTTATGCCAGCAGTTTTAAAGCATGAGGTTGAGTCTGAACTTGTGCACTGTTCCTGGGACTCCACTTGAGGTTCAGAAGTGTTAAATTACTTCTGCAAAACTGCACCAGAATGCACAGCCCTTTGCCAGAGAGAGCCGTTTGCCTGGCCCGCGATGTGTCAAAAGCCTGTGGTGAGAGAACATCCACATGAGTCACGGCACTTGAAAAGGGGTGGTGTGTGTGCTGGAGGGGCCAGCAACAGGTTATTGAGAAAATTGGAAACCAAAGAAATAGAAAGCCCGTAAAAGTCAGTTTCAACAACACATCCTATAATTTTTCTGCCTTAGTAAGGTATTGAAACATTCACTCTTCTTAAAGAGAAGCAATTAATATATTTACATACACAGTACCTGCTACTGCTCACATTATTAAATGAAATATTGTTTGAAGCTATTGTATTTATAGCAGTGGGATTTCTCACAGTGCTTCTTTTTCCTCAAGTATTATAGAAATGCATCTCAACAATGCATCCTCTTCTAGGATCTAGCTGCTTTATTTGAAATAGTAGCACCATCTAGAGGACTAAGAATCCCTGTTTCTTTAATCAACATAATTCAGGACATATATCATTTTATTTCATAGAGTTTGCAGAATGTAACCATAAAAATTGTCAAAGCAGTTGAAAGAATTCCTTTCAAAAATCCATAATTGAAACCCAACAAGCTATTCGTCTTTTACTCTGGTGAGAAGAAGAACACAAGGATGTTTGAAGTTCAGTTTTGTGCATCTCTAAAGACTTGTGAGGGCTACATCGTTAGCTTCTTAGCTTGCACCTTGGGAATGACAGGCAGCACTGCCCCTAGTACAGATAGGAGGAGAAAAGAGACAGAAAAAGAATGATAGGATCATTCTTCTCAGCATTTATTATTATTTGGTGTTTATGGAGTCTCCTGTAGTTTTGCCAAGAGAGGGGTTAGTTATGACCTGAAGGCAAACGCTGGTGCTGCTAACACAAGCAGATCTTTACTATGCTAATCCCAACCACTTCATGACTGAGCTGCTCCCTGGGCAGTGGCCACAGGTGCCTGCACTTAGTGCAGGAATTGGAGTGAGTCAGGTGGAGATGACTGCACGAACAGGTGGAGAAGGAGCACAAAAATGGAGAAAGGGAGATGGTGCTTTTCCTTGGCAGTGAGGAAGTGGTAGAAACTGGGGCCTAAGATCAGCCTCTCTTATTTTTTTTTTCTCTTACATATATTTGAATAGTTTCTGTGAGCCCTAGCCATGAATTGGGGCACTGCTGTGCAAATGCAAAATAGAAATGTGGGATTTTTTTTTCTCCCTCAAAGCTAGCAGCTCAGCTATGAAAGACAAGACAAGAGCAGATTAGAGACAGGCTGAGGAGTGCCATGGGCAGTACTGCTCATTGGGATAGGCAAAGGTCTTGGGGCATCACAGCTGCATCTGGAGGAATCTGAATTTAGCAAATTTAATTAAATGCCTGGCTGCTGGGTAATTTTGACAGTGCTAGTATGGTGCTATTTCTTCAGAATACCAGATTCTTTTGCTTCTCCTGAGGGAAAGAAAGTGACAACAAATAAGCTGCACGTATAGTGACACAGTTGCAGAGAAGATGCTTGTGATGGAGGGTGACTGCGCTTCCCTGTCCTCTGGTGACTGTGACTATCTACCATGGCAGGAGTCCTTGGGGAATCAAAAATCCAGGTAGGACTGTCAAGCAAACGTACGTAGCAATATTGCTAGAGAGGCTGGCTTCCCCCTGGAGTCTGGACTGTACCAACTGTTCAGTGATATCCCAGTAATATTTTCCAGGAAAATATGTACAGCCTAATACATATCTCTATTGCTCAGCTGTCCACAATAATCTCTTATCTCATAGTATGCCTAATACTTACATATTTGCAGTCGCCATTCAGTTGTCTGGATGGAAGTGACAAGCTCTCCATAGAGGTGTAGCAGTTCACAGATACAATCTTATAATGAGTTTAACTTTAAGAGTGAATGAATTGGGGAGATAATGTTACTGAATCTCTTAATGCACAACCAGGAATACACTGTTTAATTTTGCTAGCTGCAGTCTCTGCATCCGAAAATGTGTTTTTTAACTATTTGCTTGGCATATTGCATGGTGTATATGTCCAAAATTGTTATTTTCGGTCCGCTGTCTCTCGAAGTCCCCTATCTTTCACATTTTAGAGTGAAAACAGTTAAACAGAAAGTGAGAATTTTGGCAAGATCTGAACAACAAATAAGGAATGATGTGATGAAAATTCAGGTACAGTTATTAAACAAATCTTTTGTAGAACTGACTAAAAATGTTCACAGTTTTTTGTCTAGCACAACACTTGTATGAACTGCTGTGAAAACAGCAGCACACTTCTCTTCGAATCCAGGATCAGACTCATTTTTTGTAATATGAGAAACTGAAAGAGAAATAGTAACACTGATAAAGCAATAGCTAAGCAATAGTTATTTAATTATTTTTTTCCCTTATGCAGTTTGTGCAAAATGCCCCAGGAAGCGTTAAGGATCAAGGTCAATTTATCGATTTAAGATGTACAGACGGGTTTCCTTTTTTTTTCTGCTGCTCTGTTTTCTGGTGGCATAAAAAGATCTGTTGCAAGGGAGACAACTGGCCACTTATAGTTAACTGAAGAGGAATCAATAACACAAACCCTTTCAATACTGGGGCCTGAATGTATGAAGAAAATCTAACTCCTAAAAATCAAGAGTTCAGTGTCAGAAAACAGGCCCATAAGATGGAGAAAACTCTGCCTTGCTATGTTGCCTGTGGATTGCTGTCTGTGTTTATGCTCTCAGCACCAGTGTAGCACAGCAGCACACCGTTTGACCTTCCTTTCCTTATATCTGGTTTCAAGTTTGCTGGAAAAATCTATGGGAAAATGGTAATATCTTATGCTTCTCATCATGCCCTACTGAAGTACCTCTTCATGTGGCTCTTCGACATAAGCTATGCTGCTAGCATCAAATGCATACGCATTCTTTTAAGCCCAAAGTCTGTCTGTGATCTCTTGCACACTCCCCACAACAGAACAACAATTCTGAAATCTTTTCTACAGAAATGAAGAGAATTTAAATGCACAGTGAAAAATCATGGAGTTGTTTGTGAATCAATTAAACATTAAGCTCAGGGGAACTGGCTGATACTGGTGGTTGGCATGCAGTATTTTAATATTTAAGCTTTGGATTATTTTTAAGGCATCAGGGGAACAGTATGCTGGCAATAAATAATTTACAATTATTCTCCCTATTACCCATTAATGTTAAAAATACTTTTTAGACAATGCTTTTCCTCTTAGTGGGTCCCTGTCAGGGTAGCAAAAATCAGAGAAGAGAATATCTGAATATCTTCCTAAAGCGAGTTTTATTCTGATCATGTCACGTAACAGCAGAACAGCTAATGCAGCTCTGACTCCCTGATGTCAGATGGCAGATCTCCAAATGCTCAATCCCTCCCATCTGGGGCTTCCTTCATCTTGCTCATTTTAGTTTCTAGCAAGTCTAGCGCTTGTTAGAAAAACAAAATAATGAATGCCAAATAGGCTGCAAATGTGCTGCTTACTGGTACTGTGCAGACTATTCAAAACTAACATTTCAAGCCATTTTTCATCAGAGGCCTGTGCCAAGGTATTAATGTTTCTGACCTTTATGGCGTCTCTATTAGTAACTGGTAAAAAGCAGCATAAACATTATTGTTTGAAGCCCTTTTGACATTGAAGCAGCTGGTAACTGTTGTAAAACTCTGTGAAATGATCTACGCAGCTTATTGCAAAACCCTCCGTGGCTTCTGAAAAATGTGGGCCTTGTCAGAAACCCCAGGGTGGAACAGGTCTGGGAACATAAAGGGTAAGCGGGTTAATGATTAAAACCATAAGGAAATGTTTGCACAGATGTAACTTACTGTAGTTCTGCCTCGCTTCCTGCCTCTTAAGTCTGCACTTAAAAATAACTCGGCTGAAGCTCACAACACTGATATCCAACATGTGCTGTTCTTATCTGTTTTCAGGAGGATTAGTCGGAAACAGTCTGGGCTTGCGCTTCCCAAGTCTGAGAATTGCAAAGAAAAGGCCCCACTTTGGTACAGTAAGTCAAGACTGTCCTTACAATGGAGTGAGATGCTGTTAATCCAGTGTGAGACCTCCAAGCATGTGAACTGTTGCAGCTCTTGTACTTGTCTGCACCTCTTCCCAGGCAGGTTTGATGAAGGGGTTGGACTCTCTTGCTGTAGTTTCTCCTGTGTTTTTTCTTTCGGGTACCTGGCATTGCGTAAGAAACAGGCCCCACTGCTAGGTCCTGTATCCTGCTAAGCCAAGCAGATGTGGGGCCTTTCAGGTCTAGCTGCTTTCAGAGTTCAAGGTACTGTTTGCTGCCAAATTCAGCTTCTCTCTCTTTACCAGAGGAGTTTCTTAACCAGTCTGGTACTGTGGTTTAGATGAGAGTTAAAAGAAGAATCCTCAGTTGCACCTTTACGCATTTTTTTTTTTAATTACTTTGCCTATTTTCACATGTGGCTCTCCAACCTCAGAATATCTTAAATTAAACAGCTGACCTGCACGTAGGAGTCCATCAGAGCAGCTGTCTGGATATCATAGGGTACTACCAGGCACAGTCACTGGGCAAGATGTGTCCCGCCTTCCTGGTGCAAGGTTGGGAGTGTATCATCATACATCTGCCTAGGGCAAAGCAGGATGTACACTCAGCACATCAGACCAAAGATCTTCCTGGGGCAAAATTAAGCTGGTCCAGGCATAGCCCGTTTCATCACGCCGCTTCTGGGAAGCAAATTCACTTCCAGAGACAGGGCAGTGCTCCCTCGTGCTTCACACTGCAGGTTTGACTTTGTTTTGAGGCAAATATTCTTGCTTCCTGAAACACTTACCATGATCCTTTTCTCTCTCTCTCTCTCTCTCTTTTTTTTTTTTTTAACCTCGTGTGTTTTGCCATAACACACCATAAACTAGGTGTGACGTGAAGGGACGTCATTGGCAACCCAAATGCGCGTGCGCAGCAGTTTTCTTTTGAAAACAGTGCGTAAACTGCAGAGGGCTGTGGTTGCTTTAGACACTCTCCTGCTGCCATTAAGTCATCTTTAAGCGACTCGGCTTTAGTAACGCTTTGGTACATAATTATTGCACACGTGTGTGTGTCATCCCAGCTTGGCAGCTATGAAGTAAAGAGTTTGTTGTCTGGCGAGTTTCTCTCAACTGCCTAATTTGCAATGCAACAGGTCCGGTAAGACTGCAGTGCTCCTGCACTGCGCTTCTGTGCTTGCCGTCAGATGGGAAAACCACTCCACTGAAGGAGGGTGTCTTTGCGTTTTTTGGGACATTTTTGAGCCTGATTATAGCTTTATTGCTTTAGCAGATTAGCGCCTTTGGATGTTGCCACATCATCAGCAGGATCCTGCCTCTGGTGCCTTTTCTATGCTTGAATGCAAGTTTCCTCACCATGGTAAGTTGTTTGAGTGCTGCTGGGAGTGCTTGGGTAGGTGTGATGCTCTTGTAGAGGATGAAATCTTAAGAAGAGAAAGGCTAAACCTATCTTTCAGCTAGAGAAGGCTGCTCTGTTATGCTTCTAGCTATTTTTCTAGCTTACTAATCTTTCTCCTGATCTGTGTCCCATTGCCAACATTCAGAAGTGGGAGAAAAAAAAAAGATAATTGCCTTCATATTTTTTTCATTTTGATGCACTGTACCTTTTTCTAATTTCTGTGCTAAGAGGATCCAGAATATACTGTCATACAAATTTACTTAAAATACTATTTTTACCTCCTATTGAAAGTCTCAGTTATTGTAGTGACTGTCAAAACTAAAATGCCAAAAGCATTTTCCTCGGGTAAGAAGGGTTTCTCTTCAAAGAGCTTTAAAATTTCTCTTTAAAGAAGCCTTTCTTGGAGGGAACAACTTTATCACCAAGAAGAAAATGACTTTTAGATAACACCTAATCTCTACTAAATTTGTAAGTCTCTCAAAATAAAAAATTTCTAAGCCTTAGAGAAACACAAAACTCTATCAAGAGTAACTGTCTCCTGATAGGATTTATATCATAAGTAATACACGAAAGCAAAAATGGGGTTTTATCATCTTTCTCCAGGTTAAGGAGATATTTTTTCTATGAGCTGGTAAGAATTGGCTTGTAGGTGCTGGGAAGGGTGGTCTGTGCTGTAGATGTTCAGAGGATCCAGTGAATTAAACAGCGATTAGTAGCTGCTTCTGCTCCTCTGCCCTTAAGGAATTAGTTTCTCCCATGGCAGCGTGTCTGTTTCTCGCAATTTGTACAATTCTCTCTTTAGCTACTGAGTTTGTGCTGGCAGTGACGTAAAGAGATACCTGAGACCAGCAAAATCATACATATCTGTAAGCATGAGGAGAACCTGTAATAGAGCACAAAGTACCACTTGCTGTAGTCCCATTCACCATTGCAGATAAATGGCCTTTTCTTATCCCCAGCACAACCAAGGCGAGATATTAAGCCCTCAGTGTACTCACTGTCCCCTCCAAAGTAACTCTTAATGCTACAGATCAACATAGCATTTTTGTCTCCTTGCCCAGTTCACATAAACCACCTCTCTGGTGGCCTGAAGGTAATAATTAACTAGATAACAAGAGTAAAATAGTGACATGGAAAGAAGGCAGGCTGTATCAGCTTATGCAAGCTGCACATCATGTGATTTGACATTCTCTGTACTGTTGCTGTGTTTATTTTATATACCATAGATGCAGGAGGAGATCTCAGATGACGATGAAAACAGTTGGTCATTAAACTAACAAGACAGAGAGTGGGAAGAAGCTGATAAGCATAAAAAAAAACTCCATTAGCTTCCATGAGATGTGCAGAGGAAAAGCTAGAGCAAGAAGTGAGCTCCATAGGCCATACTGTTGAAAGTCCAGCCTTGCTTTTCACCTGAGCATGCAATTAGTCGTGATTACAAATGAGGAACAGACGCTACCTCACGCAGGAGCAAGGTGCTGCTGCTGCTTCTGCTGTGCCTGCAGTTATTTGCTTGTGCAGACTTGAGATCTCATTTAAAATAGTCTCTGTGGCTGTGACAGCACAATCCAGTCGTCCAAGTCCATGTATGCAAAAATGAATCTTTCCTCTTTTTCCTACCCAAATTGCTTGCTTGAATTACTGGTGGTTCCATGGTCTTTCATTGCATCGTACAACCTCAGTGCTCTAACATTTCATCTCTTAAACCACTTCGCCTGTTCTTAAGCCATTGCTAAAACCTCTGCTGTGAAAACTGGCTGCAGACAGGGCTTAAACCTGCACTCCTGCAGCTGGCCCTTGCAGAAGCATCGTGTTGTATCTGCACTGCCCTGGTTTGATCTGTTCTTGGTCTGTTTCCAGCTATTCTTTCTCTCAAGTCACTGCTTTTCTGAAAGTATTTAGTGCCCATCTCTCTTCCACTCCCCTTACAGCTGATTTATGTCAAGTGTTTTGTTTATCACTTCCTCTGGATGGGAAGCATGTCTTTAATGTTCTCATAAACTTCAGTGTATTCTTATGGCACTCTTTAAGAAATAAATAGCAGATTTTTGTCAACTAAACAAGACAGCAGTGATTTTTTTAGCTGTGCTTTAATAACTGATGCAGTGTGTCTGCAGATCTACAGTACTGCATTTTTCAAAGACATGGACAAAACTGTTTCCTAACTCAAATTACGTATTAACCAACCTTCAGATATGTTCCTTTTTTTCAATAAACTCCTCCAAGGAAAGGGGTAATTTTCAATATTTCAGATTTCTTCTCTTTTCCTGTTAGTTAGAAAAAAATATAAGTGCATTTGCAGGTGTTCAAGCCTTGCAAATTCTCAAAAACTTCCCATATTTAAACAATCGTCATAAACACACTCATGGATTTTGATTCAAGTAGGATATTGCATGTGTGCATTTCCTCTCTAACACCAGTGATCATGTCTGTTTAAACACACTCCACAGTCTGCTTTCTGCATCTTGTTATTCCCATAGAATGAAAAAAATCTAGTTGGCAACACTGACAGGAATATAATTTTTTTCTTGAACGTTCGTCACATTAAGAAAAGTGGAGACAGGAAGGGGGACATCATTTTGTTCAAACCTGCAGGCAGGCATTACAGTATATCCTTGGTTATGGGGAGCACTTTCCTAATTTGCTTGCAAATAAATCCTTGACCTTGTGAAAGTTATTTCTACATGCAGTGAATTTTAAAGGATCTTAAATTTCCTCTCTTTTAAGCTATCCTTGGTGATTTAAAATGATGCCCTTAAGTATTATATTGGGAAATGGGAACATAATCATTAATTATTGCTTACAGAATTCATGCTGTGAGTGTTCATAGGCAGATACATGCACTACAGTCCTTTTGTGTCACGTGCTGGTGGCTGTTCACATTTAGTAGAGTTGTGGGGGTTTCCTTTTTATTTTATTTTTCCAGAAGAAATATTAAGAAGTGTCACCAGGACACAAAGTCCTTGGTGTGAGGTGTGATCCATGTTGTAGTTTGTATTCAGCTGAGCTCTGCCTGGGGTCAGTATTCAGACTGACTGTTGCTTCTGTTATTCCAACACATTAAAAAAAAAAAAAAAAAAAGTCCTGGGCTTTTTTCTGTGCTTGCTGCACTTGTCTGAAACCTTCCTTCAGATGCTGTACACGTTGCAGCAGATGTTCATGGAATTTACCAGTTTCCTAAAGTTATCTTGGATAACTAAGAATGGATTCCCTGGATTAACCGAAGAGATTCACAAACTTTGGGAGCACTTATAAAATTAATTTTGCTCTTTTTCTCTAAATAACACATACTGTAATTGTGATCAACAGGCTCCCTTCAGTTTAAGTGCATGCTTGAAGTTATGGTTCTCCTGGATTTATGGTATCTTGCTGTGCCACTTCTGTTAGACTGTAACCTTCCAACCTTGACACACAAAATGGTATGTGTGTGCTTAACTGACATGAAAAACAAAGAGATTCAAGATTTGTGTGCTTATGTGTGAAGAGAGTGGAAATAAATAGTCACCATAATTTCTTCGAATAAACAGGAAGTTTAATAACTAAATCTTATCTACTACAGAGCCATGATTAAAGATAACAACGAAATTATTCCACTAATGGACAAGAAGGGAAATTCATCTGCTACCCCTGCTTCAAACCAGCAAACTGAAGGGACTCCCACAAAGAAAAGGTAAGACTTCAGCAATAAAAATACCTCTTTTATCTCCTTTAGTAGATCTTAGCACTGAAATATCACCAAAACCTTTTTTATGTCCCATCTGAATGCGATGGGACCTAAAAAAGTGTGCTTTTATTGTTAGAAAATTGAAGGTTATCCTGTATTTTTGGCAGTTGTGTGTATAATGTGTCCACTTCAATGGGAACTTAATCCCTATCCCAGAGATAATATCCTCTTGCACCAGTCTTAAGCTTGTGTCTTATGTCTCCTGGGCTTTCTTCATCTACTCTTTGCATCTGTATAAGCCTACAAGAACATGGTGTAACAACAGTTAATGTTTTGGTAAGAGAAGGTGGAGAGATCTTTTCAAAAAGATCACATGGCAGAGTACTGTGGCCTTTAAATAAGCGGGAGGCTGACCTGGAAAAAGGGAGTATCTCAAACTTAGCCTCACATAAAGACATGAGAGAAAACGGGGAGACAGTTGAAATTAAGAGGTGAGGACTGGCATAACAGGTGGTTTGAGAGATCCCACTGCAGGCAGAAACCTGAATTTGCTCTAATTTTCAGGATTTTGATTAATGTGTTTTCTCAAGTACTTTATAGACTAAAATATTCATTTTCATGTATAATTTATGTGGGAGAATTATGATGTGGATTAAAGGTCTGTGTTTAAAATGAATATGGAAATAGTAATTATTCATGCCTGATAGTTGCTGTAGAATGAGCATGTATTTTCATTCATAAACTTTTAACTCTGTGGCTAATTACAAGCTATTATAGCAATTTTTGAAATTCTCAAGGCTCCGGGAACTGTGGCTGTTCTGACATTTATAATTCTTAATAATCAGAGGAATCACTTTCTACAGAAATGGTCTCATTTCTACAGAAATGGTCTAATGAGTTATTTGAGACCCACTGCCTGGGTGGCCCAATTGCTCCTTCTGTCATTAAGTTCAAAAGAAGTTTTTCATTTGTATCATCACTGTAGTGGTAAAAGGGGGAGACAAGGTGTCTGTGTAACTCGGTACTTCACGGTACTTCAAAAGTACTTCAAAAAGAGGCGATTTCATGGAAGATTCTCTAGTTACAGCAAACACTGACAAATACTGCCCTTCAGTTACACGAGCACATTCAGTTTTGTGGCATCAGTAGCAGTGACCTGGGGGGGTTTCCCATCTCACAGCCGAGACTTCAGGGTGCGGCAAACAACATTCCTGTGATATATGGAATGATCATCATGTGAATTTTAATACAGAGGCTTAACATGTCCTATTAATTACATGTTTCTCTGCTGCTGTCCTTCTGGTGCTTCCTCCTGGTGCACCGCACTACTAAGCGGCTCCTTCACCTCAGCGGGTGGCATTTGTGACTCGTCAAGTGTCCTGGCCCTATGTACGCGGTGAAGGCAATGCCTTCTCCCCTCTTGAAGCCCCTGGTATTCAGGTGAACTAACAGTATATAATTAAGAACAGGAAAACCAACAGGCAGACTGGGAGGAGCGTTGCCAACGTTGTCAGAGCCTGATTGTGTCTGTGGGCAGTGTCCCTGACAGCAAACACCACGGCCACGTAAGCGCTTGGGCATTTGTTGGCAATTGCCCACTTGTTTTACACTTTTGGGAGAGCAGGAGCTGCTCTCAGGGAGGTCAGCTGGCAACAACCACTTCCCTTCTTGGTGCTGAGTCAAGGGCAGGCGAGATGATCCACAAAGCCTCAAATGCAGCACTTGTCTGGGCTTTCTGGAGGTTTACTGTGGCCACCAACAGCTGTTTGCCTGTTGGGACAGGTCCTGAACGTCATAGATAGGGAATGCAAAAAAAAAAAAAACAGGATGGACTCATGTGTTTTTTCCTTCTTAGTCTCTGCAACAAATTTGGAAGCCAAAGAAGCAACAGTGATTTGCAGCACCTGTGAATCTGGCAACTGTGGTTATAAGCAATGGCAATGGTCCTGTGTGTCTAGGTTTTTGCTCTCCTGTAAAGAGCAGCTCCCGGCCTAAGTGATTGCAGGGACACAGTCCTGCTAACCGGAAGTCACATTTTATTTGCTACGTGCATTTACAGGCCCTTCTCAAACATTAAAAGGTTATATAAATTTAAACATCTACATACAGTGAATTAACACTTGGATCACAAAAACATTGGAAAATGAGAAGGGTGTTAGATTGTGCTATTTTTAGCAGGCAGCAACAGTAGCGTCCTAACAACATACTGCATTTTAACATCAATATGTGTACTTTAATTCCACTGGATTCTTTGTGGAGTGAGGAGGGTGTGGGTAAAAGAAAGGAAGAAATACCCCACTGTCTAAGCTACGTATCTTAGGTGAATTTGAAATGTTTTCCAGGTACTCACTGGAATATTTTAGAAATATGAGATAGATTCTAAACTATGGCCATGGGAGAATGTCTACATTCTTTTCTTATGTGAAGAATTTGTTTCTTATGTGAAAAGTAACAATGGTTTAATCATATCTAGTAATCTCAAGCCATTCATTTTTCCCTCCAAGCTCCTCAGGCTTTTAAAGGGCTAAATCTTACTATTTTTCTCATGCTCCTTTTCGCTGTGCTGTTTCATGTTTCTTTCTTTTCCCTATAAATAGCTATCCATTAGCTGGGTATCCTTAAATGTCATGCTCTGACTGGTGAGATTACAAATTCAGTCCTGGAGGGCGGCAATGTCTTATGTCATTTAACATGTGACCTTTCCAGCTTTCTGATTTAATGTTTATCACTGCTGATGGTCTTGAAATGACCCATCTTACTGGTTCCCATCTGGATATATATAGTCTAAAATGCAGTAGATCAAAAGCATATGTATGTGTGTATACATGTATGGCTGCTCAATAAATGGCTGGGGTTGCTATTTGCACAGAGGTTGGATGCAAGGTTGTTTTTAGACTGCTGCGCTGACTGCTTAGACATGTCAGGATCCGATGCCATGTCTCCTAAAATTATCTCAGGATCTTTTGCCCATCTGCTAGCACAAAAGTGCTGGCCACAGTGTCTCAGGTTGGAATTCCCCCAGGAAGAAGGAGATAAGCCTCTATTCCAGCATTTTATTAGATATGATGCCAGGAAATATAAAATGTCAAGCTTGTCCAAGGCGTGTGTGTGTATTGCTTTGTTTGTTTTATGGTGGTTTGCCTTTTTACTAACATTTTTTTTTAATGCAATGTGTTCAACAGTTCACACTTTTTTCTAGAGATTGATGGTTATGAAAGTAATGTAACTCCAAATAACGTATCTCCTCCTGTGTTTTCAAAACCTATGGATTCAAATATACGTCCATGGTAAGTTACAGATGCATTTGCAGTTGTTGCATTGCAAATACAGCTACTTTCTTCTCAGCATTTACTCTTCATTTCTCCCTGTCTTTCAGAGCTAAAATTTCAGGTGGGTTTCATAGTGTTTGGTTATAGTAAAGAGAATTCTGGATGCCAAATCACTTCTCTTTATATATTGCTGTCAATTACTCTAAATAAATTAGGCCTCAAACTTGAATAATTTGAAAACAATACTCTCTCTCTCTTTCTATATATATATATATATGTATGTATTTTTCCCTAGAACCCTTTTTGTGATATACTAGGAAGAAACCTGCTTACCCATTTGTGTATTTTCTGCTGCTAAACTAGCCTGCAGACCACAGCTTAGTCTAGCCAGCCCTCTTCTCAGCTGCGTGCTGGCATCCTCTCTGCTCATCAGCAATCAAGTAATAGGAAGATGCTGAGTATACTTAAAGACAGAAATTTATATCCATGAATAGAGAAAAATTATGACTGGGAAGAATACACTTAATTGCAAAAAGGTTGAGAGGTACTGAAGGCCAATAATTATAAATAAGGAAAATATGCTTCAAATCTAGCCTGAGATCAGAAGGGCTAAATATTTTTCTCTGTGTGCTTGGTCAACAACATGGAATTAGTTGACAATCCTGTTTAGGTTTCAGGGAAGCATCCAAATATTTTCCTGTCATTTGCAGCCAGACCTGCACACCACACATGCACATTGTCACCAGATTCCTTGCGGTGTTCTGCAGAGAAGTGATGGACTGAATAAGAATGGGTTCTCAGCTACCAGCCTTGTTTCAAAGGCAGGGGAATATCTGCAGAGCAGTGCAGAATCTCTTCATTACTGTCCATTTAACTGTTGTGAAATTTTTCAGTAATAGCTTAATCTCCTATGTCATGGACAATTCATTTTTAAGTCAGATCTGTGTTCCAAAATAACTGGAAAAGGTTTATAATTACAAAATACCAATCCAATTGGATTTTGGGTGGAATTTATTACTTAAATATATGTTTAGGGTCCACTTTTCAATTTCTTTTGCCTGAAGCTTCCATTCAAGCGAGCTGCACGATCCTCTTCTGTTACCTACAGTGTGCTACACAGTAAAACTTTAGGTATATCGTTTTTGTTTGCAATCCATGCACAGTAACTCCTTTAAAATTTGTTTTGTGGTAGATGACAAATTCAGCGTGCAAAGAGGAAGAACATAATCTCTGCATTCAGGATAATGCATAAAAAGCAGTAAACTTGAGAAAAAAAATCAGGAGCTGTAACGAAATAACACAAATACACAAAATAAGTTGCTTTCATAGTGTTTTTTAACATGATAAAATGCTGTGATTCTTCTAATTTTTATCATTTATTTTAAAATACACAGGGCAGATAAAATGATGGAATTAAACATGTCAGATTAATTTGGGCTCTATTGTAGATGCTGCTTCCTAGTATTGACTGTTTCTTCATGCAGTTTGCCAGGATGTCTGCCTGTCTTAGCACTTATCCTTTTCTCTAATTTCAGTGCATCTGGAAATGGAGATGATGTGGATTCCCCACAGTCTCTTCAGGATGATGTGACTGAATATAGCCCCAATGTGGAGAGTTGGTGAGTGAAGCTTTTGTATTAGAAAAATGTACAAAGTGATGAAAATGCAGGAAAATCATGGGGAAAATAACGCTTTTTATAAAAATCTTTTAATTCTGTAAATGTTGAGAAGTGGCTGGTTGCAGAAATATTTGGTACTTGAAGTATCTTGAAGGTATAATGTGGGGCAAGTAATTCTATTTCTTTTTCTTCTTCTCTTACATAGAAAATAAAACACAGTAAATTGAATTGTCTATTTCATTATTTTTGATAATTCAGTGCTAACATATCGCAAGGACCTGAGCAGACTAGAGCCCGGAAGCATTTGAAAGCATACATATTTAGGGCAGTATCTGAGGGGAATTTAGAAGAACTGCAATGCCTGCTTGCAGAGCTGAAGGAAAGATTGAACTCGTGTACACACATGACTGCGCCAGGTAAGCTGTGTGCCTAAAGGAAGATTGTTACCTCTTATAACAGTAGATTACTGTTTACCAGATAAAACTGGTAAATATTGCCATGCAAGAACTATTTGCCTGTAAGTATGAAGTCAACTGGCTGCAGTTTAATGCATATCACACGTAGGCTTTCATGTAGAAGTAAGAAGATATCCAAAAAGCTACCTGTTTGCAGGTACTGTACCCAAGGTAGCCTTCTGCAGCGTGAGACCCAAAGCTGGTGTGGCTGTTCAAACCGCTTTAATTGCAGTAAACAGTTTAATTGCAGTAATAGAACTTGCAATGTGTAGCCTGCAAGAGCAGGCAGAGAAGGTGGAAACAGCTTTGCTCTGTGGCCTTTCTGCCAGGGAAACCTGTGCTTAAGAGGGCTTAGCATTTGGCTGGAGTTAACAGGACAGCGAGATGTCGGGAAGAGGAAAGTCTGGTCCACTGGTGAATTTATTCATGAGTACCCATCTCTGAATAGGTGGTCTTTCCACATAAGCATAGCTCAAATACAGAGTGAATAGGGCGCAATAATTATCTGCTAAATAGTTTGTGCACACATATATTTCACCCAGGTTCCACCCACAACAAACGAAAGATTGGATTTTTTTTTCATCTCCTCTGTAAATAAAAAAACCTACCATGATTTAATCTCAGAATTCACTCTTGCAGATTATCTGATGAAAAAATTCACAGCTTCAGATACTGGCAAAACTTGTTTGATGAAAGCTCTGCTGAACATCAGCCAAAACACAAATGAGGTAGTAAATACGCTACTGTCCTTTGCAGAAGAAAATGGTATTTTGGAGAGGTTCATCAATGCAGCATACACAGAAGATAATTATAAAGGTATTGCTATCTGACACCAATTTCAGGTATAGGCTCAAATGTATCATCTGTTGCTTTCCTCAAGAATTCTAATGATAATTTACAATTTTTAATCTATTTTTATTCAGTATTGCTGGTGCTATCTATCATGAAACATCAGAGTACTTAATGCTGTAGAGAGATCTGACATTTTAAATATTGTGTCTGTTCTTTCAGGTCAGACAGCTCTAAGTATCGCCATTGAAAGAAGACAATCTGAAATCACTCAGATCCTTATAGAAAAAGGAGCTGATGTCAATGCTCATGCCCAAGGTGTTTTCTTTAATCCCAAACATAAACATGAAGGTTTTTATTTTGGTAAGTGGAAGCACAATCTCTTTGAAAAAATTGGAAAGGAGCAACCAAGCAAGATTCTATCAAAGAGGGGGCAAGCACAGATTATTTTGTAGCTAAAGCTAGATTAAGAAACTCACTCGCAAAACACAATAATGACACAATACTTTTGTGTTTTTCTTTTATTTTTTTTACTTAATATAAGTAGAAATAACTTGCCAGAAGGCAATGAATTGCAAATACTCAGAAATTATTATAAAGCAATTACTTTTAAATGCTGAGTGGTAAGTAAAATATAACAAATTTGAATTTGAAGTTTTTTCTTCAAATAATGTTTTCATATAGATTAAGCTTTTCTATAAACCAGGAGCTAAATTCTATCTAATAGGATAGTTAAGGTCCATTAACATATTAAAGTTGTTTAAAATAGTCCTTCTTTTGTAATGTGATTCAGTAATGTGGTTTGTAATAAGCTGTGAGCACTTGCTATGTTTTGCAATTTTGTAGGTGAAACTGCCCTGGCATTAGCTGCATGTACCAACCAACCTGACATAATTCAGCTATTAATGGACAACAGCAGGACTAACATTGCTTCTCAGGATTCTAGAGGAAACAATATCCTGCATGCACTGGTTACTGTGGCAGAAGACTCTAAAACCCAGAATGACTTTGTAATCAGAATGTATGATATGATTTTACTAAAAAGTAAAAATAGAAATTTGGAAACAGCGAAGAATAAGGAGGGTTTGACACCACTACAGTTAGCTGCAAAAACTGGGAAACTGGAGGTGGGTTTTATTTCAGTAATATCTAGAGAGAAACTGAATACAGCAAAGGAGTGTAGACCAACCATGTACTTGGATGTTAGCATGCTTTGATAGGTAGTTTTCCATGCTGGTTATGTTGTACCAAAAATCAATAGTGTTGATGAGCTAATTTTATTCAAAATGCAAGCAGGTATTTCTATTGTGCTTCTGCTCTTCCAAGTTTTCTGTAACAACCCTTCTCCTTCATTTAGAAACAGCCTTGCAAACCAGTCTGTTGCCCAGAGGTAGGTTTTGGAGAAGGAGATAAAGACGCATTGAGTTAAATGTGGTGACAGTGACAAGAAACTTGGTCAAATTTGCCAGGTTCAAGACACTTTGCTTGGTGTTTTGGGGCTGGTGGCATTGCCCCATGCTGAGCTGTGCTTATTTTCTGTCCTGCAAAGGAGAAGATGGGCCTGACCCGGCCAAAGAGAGCTGTCCTCAGCACTGTGTGCTGCTCCACGTGACCTAGAAGTGATTTGCTCACAGTACCAATCTTGCTATCACGCTGAGTGACTGTTTTGATATTTTGTGCTTCATTCCTGCTTCTTGCTGGGCAAGGAAATAAAAACACCTTCACTGAGAGCTTAGCAACAGGAATGAAATCTATTTTCAACCTTTCCAAGTAGAACGTGTAATTTTAGCCAAGAATTTTAACTTCTGGAACCTGATATTGATACTATGGCTTTAAAGATTAACATAAAATTTGCTTTTATGCATATATATATATATATATTTGCATTTTTTGGAATTTGGTACTGTTTTATAAAAAAGTGAAAGAAGAGTGAAAAGGGAATGTTGGAGCTGAGCTGCAAAATATAAACAAATGATTACATATTTTTAGGTTTAAAACTCTTTCATCTTATCATTTATTCTCTCAAGATCTGCCAGAGACACTTTTAGAAAGAGAGTTAGCTCAGAAATATTGCATTTATTCTGTTACACTTGTATAATTATAGAACCTATGAATAATTCCAGAAAACTCTCCAGAAATGTTGCACTGCTACAGTATTTGGCCCTCAGAAAGCACATGGTTCTATTGTGGTAAATAACTGAAAATAGCATAATTAAGCAAGTCATTAATTAAGTTAACAGAAAATGGAATAGCTATAAGGTGCAGGTTTTGGCAAGGTTGTGCATGCTCTCTCCTTTCCCATGAAGAAGAATGCATCTGCTTACCACTGATCTTCTTAATGTTTTAGATCCTGAAATACATCCTCAGCAGAGAGATAAAAGACAAGCCGAACAGGAGCCTGTCAAGAAAATTCACAGACTGGGCTTATGGTCCTGTTCAGTCTTCCCTTTACGATCTGACAGAACTAGATACCACCACAGACAATTCAGTACTGGAAATCATAGTCTATAATACAGATATTGGTGTAAGTTGCTTGTTATTAAAAATCTCTGTATATTTTCTAGCATGGCATTTGTTAAACACTGCAATAAAACTCCTGCAGGAGGCCAGACCAAAAGTTTGCATTACAATTTTAGCTCAATTATGCCTCACTAGAGCATGGCAGTTTATTGCAGTGCGAGTTGCAGTAAACAAACTGTATTTTGCCAGTTCAGGATTTGACATACATCCTGAAGCATAGATTTGTTTCTGGATCAACAAGGACAGATGCTGAATGAAATGCATAAAATGCATGCCTGAAGTAGTCTGAGTTTCCCTACAAGTGACAAGTTCAAACATTGCTTGGTTTCTTCTACAGAATCGTCATGAAATGCTGACTTTGGAGCCTCTGAATTCCCTTCTGAGAATGAAATGGAAGAAGTTTGCACGACGGATGTTTTTCATGTCATGTTGCTTTTATTTTCTGTACAATGTAACACTAACATTAGTTTCCTACCACAGGCCTAGTGAAGATGCAGTGAGTACAACAACTTGAAAATTCATGTCTAGATGTTTAGATGTTAGATTTAGATGATTAGGTTGTTAGATGTTAGAATATCTGACTGTAGTGAGACCAGGTTCTCCCACATTGGATCTACATATCTGGAAGGAAGGAGATCAGTAATAAAGGAGATAATTTCATATGTGTTTCGCAAAAGCCTTCCAAAAGTACCTTTATACAAAGGGAAGTAGTTAAATTTATGAAAGCATGAGAAGTTTTTTTTCTTTTGCTTAATTTCTAACAAACTGAGAAAAAAACTTTTGTTTCAAATATGCATGTTATAGATCTGGTCCTGTAAATCCTCAATGAAGAAAACTGTGAATGAAATGGAAGAAATTGCGTACCCAGAGGGCTACACACATAAGGCTTCCTAGTATTTTGCCTTTTACCTTGCACATACTGAACTCAATCTTTCCTGTCCATTTTGGACATGTCTTGCAGGCTCCACCTTATCCACTAGCACGAACACGTGGTGTGGGATGGCTGCAGCTATCGGGACAGGTGATGGTTATGTTAGGAGCGGTATTTTTAGCCATAAAAGAGGTAAGACTAAGTGTTTTGTTTGTTTGTTTTTTAAGATCAACTTCAAATGAATGATTTTGAAAAATCAGTTATGATACCTGCTTTCTCATTAGTGTCTCTGTATCTTATATATCTGTCTACCTAGAGTATAACCATCTTTCTGCTCAGGCCTTCAGATCTGCAATCCATTCTCTCCGATGCCTGGTTCCACTTTGCATTGTAAGTCCGGCTTGCACACGTTTGCTATTGTGTGTATATAGTATGTAGCATGTCTTATCTATCCCACTGTCATGAAGAATGTACGTACAGCTGTAGTAGATACTCACTTTTAAGAGATAAAACATCTAGAAAAGCTGAAGATGGGACTATACTTGGGAATGAGGTAGGGGAGAAGAAAGGTTGTGGGCGGGGGGTTTATTCTGTAATTAGACAGTCTGAAATCGCCCTTTGGGGGAAAAGGGTCTGTTTCTGTCTGGTAGAATTTAAGGCAGTGCTAAGATTAATCTAAATCGCTCTGCATTTGATTATTGCAGCAGCTAACATCTTCCTTGCATAGAGCTTCATGGAAACTCTGCAATGATTTTAACGGCTTGTTAAGCTAAAGCATTAATAATCATTTCAAAGATGCTGCTCAGAATTCCTAACCTCTCTTGTCAGAAAAATATACATTAACCAGCTGCTATTGGGAGAATAGTTTAATGAAAGTAAACTTTAATGAGCATAACAGCATGTTAATATACTTAAATTTTCTCTACTTCCTATGTTATTGTTAAATTATAGTTCATAGGAGAGAATGGAATGAACTATGAAACTAGAAGTGAAGCAAAAGTAAAGAATTCTTGTTTTCAGATTTGTTGATTGTGTTGTTGGTTTTGTGCTAGTACATTCCTTTTACATAATGTGTTTGTTTTTTAACAGTTTTATACAAGCTATGCTTGTCATCTTCTCTGTCTTTTTGTACTTGTTTTCCTACAAAGAACACCTTGTGTGTCTTGTTTTGGCAATGGCCCTAGGATGGGCCAACATGCTCTATTTCACCAGAGGTTTCCAGTCCATGGGAATTTACAGTGTTATGATTCAAAAGGCAAGTATATTTCTTTTTACATCCCTTGTTATGGTGCTTCCTTATTTATATAACTCCAAGCATGCGTGTTCAGCAATTTGGATGTTCACATTGAAAATTCCTGGTTTTAGTCAGCAGAGTGCACTATATAATGCACTTCAATGGCAGAACCGGGCTATTTTCTTAAAATTAACAACATTGTATTAAATATGCAAGTAAGGGGTGTGTGTGTGTGTGTTTGTGTTCTTCATTTCATAGAGCTATGCTGTATAATTGCGGTATCCTCTGTGATGCCACTTTTGTGCACTGTTATATTCACTCTTGGAAGCACACAGTCATACCAGGCTGTCACTCATATCATGAAAAATCAGACCTATAGTTAGTTCTCTAATTTTTCTTTCTGATAAATATTTATTTTTCAGGTCATCCTTCAAGATGTGATTAAGTTTTTAGTTGTCTATATCGTGTTTTTGCTGGGATTTGGCGTAGGTAAATATTACTGGAGAAAAGCACTGATGCTTTGTGTGAGTAAAAATTTTGGCATTATTGTGAATAAGAACCCTATTTTCATGATGAGAGCTCATGTTGGGGTTTCTGCTGGATATTTAGAAGTCAGGTTTAGGGTTTTAAACTCTGTCTAGAGACTATCTGAACAGATAAGTAATTTGGCTCTTGTTCAATTGTCTGCAACTTCCTTTGGACGTGGGCTTTTCTGACTTCATCTTGCTAATCTCCCCTTTACCAGCTGCTGTGCATGTTGCTGGGGCAGCTGTAGCTCTTTACTTTGCAGTGCATTTTGATATCTTTAGGATAAAATACAATGTATGCATAAAACACTATTGACATCAATTTTTTCTTTTTTCTCTCAGCTCTTGCTGCTTTGATTGAAACTTGCCCAGATGGTGGGGAATGCCATTCCAACAGTCTGGGCCCTGTTCTGATGGATCTTTTCAAGCTCACCTTGGGACTGGGAGATCTCGAGATCCAAGAGAATTCCAAGTATCCAGTGCTGTTTCTTCTTCTTCTCATAACTTACGTTGTGTTGACTTTTGTTCTTCTCTTGAACATGCTTATTGCATTAATGGGAGAGACTGTGGAAGATATTTCTAAGGAGAGTGAGCACATTTGGAAACTGCAGGTTTGTTCGCTTAGAGATGTGGAAATGCACTGGCCAAAATCTCCTGAGCCTTACCTATGTTCACTTACCACACAGATAGATGGGATTATGTATATGGATACAAATAATGAAAATTACTTAATTGTAGTACTGGTATAACCTAGTAAGTCTGGAATTGACAGCTATTCTAAAGGTAATTTGGGGCTCAGATTTACAACTTCATGCACAGTCATGCACACACCTTTATGACAATCCCCTTGATATGTCACCAGGAAGGTGTGTTTTATGAGCTGCCCAGATAACGGTAATATATTTTGTTCTGGAGCTGCTTCTCCTGAATTTGTGCAATGCCAGACTTCACTCCCATTTCTCATAGCCTACGTGAGTCTGACCTTTTACCAAAATTAGTCACCTCAGACTCTCAAGCTGCCAGAGAAGACACAGTCAGAATTAAGGGTTGCTTTGTGTGCTTGGCAGCATCCAACTACAGGACATACATCCCTGTGACAGAACATTGCATGACTGTGGCATTGCATGTTACTGACCCTAGAATCAGCTTTCTTGCTTTGTCTCTGCGTATGCCTCCTGCAGTGGGACTAATTAGAGAAAGATGCAGATTTCCTACTTGTGCATGCTAAATAACAAGTGGTATGAAATAATGTTTGCTGCTGTTGATGTCAGTGTAGATTACACATGATGAGAGAAGACATGACATGTTATGATGAGACATGGAGCCTGAAAACTGTATGCTGTGAAATCAGGCAATTTTGAATATGGTTAGCTACAGTTGTGTTGCTTCTTGTTGTTAACAGAGAGCTAGAACCATTTTGGAATTTGAAAAATTCTTACCACGATTTTTGAGGAAAAAATTCCAACTGGGAGAACGGTGTAAAGTGGCTGAAAATGACAGCAGGGTGTGCTTAAGGTAAAGCAATGATACAATATCGTGCTACTGATTCTACTTTGAATGTTTTTTCCAGCTTATTTACGTTAAAAGCCTCTTCAAAGCTTCTCTCTACACATCTTCTGCTTTTAATGCTTAGATTTTATATGAAGAGATAGTAGCTCCAATCAGGGGTTTTCAGCTGTTATCAGTGGTTAAAAAGAAGGAGAAAACAATTAGGCTTTTTTGGCAGACAACAGATTTTCTTCAACTTCATCTACATTTTTGATGTATGAATGCCAAGTCTTTGCCAATAGATGTCACTTCGTTGTACTCTCCCTTGAATATTAGTTTAAAAGAAATTATAATTGACTCTTAATTGATATGATTAGCATATTGAAAAAATTTGCTGTTTTATGAGAAATTCATATGCGTACTATTAATTCCAATCTTGTGCTCATAATGTGTGAAATTATTAAATAGTCTGAGCATCATTCTCTTCCACATACCATACATAATATTGCAAAAGACATTCATCCTGTTAGTACTAGCAAAGCAGGTATTGGTGGTAAACCATGAAAATTCCA
Source organism: Tinamus guttatus (assembly GCF_059628265.1). NCBI lineage: Eukaryota > Metazoa > Chordata > Aves > Tinamiformes > Tinamidae > Tinamus > Tinamus guttatus. The sequence goes on along the minus strand of NW_028289014.1, from coordinate 418,620 downwards.
AGAGGAATGGAGAAATCAAAGGGGAGGCGTAGCTGGGAAGCTGGAAGATAATGCATTCTAATAATACACTTTATATACAATACAAACAGAATTAACGAAGTGAAATGGACCGAGTGGAAAACACATGTTTCATTTATTAATGAAGATCCAGGGCCAACAGGTACTGCTGAGTTTTCCAATACTGTGTTTGTAAAACTGGTTTTTTTTTAATGCTGTAATCTTTTAATATACTTTAAAATATAAACTCAAAATCTGGATCCTCAGCCACTCTCTTTACTCCTAGAGAAACTGCTGGCTAATATGGTGGGGCCATAGACTTATTTTGAATGATTTGGAGAGAGGGTTGGTCACTAATTCTTGTAAGTTATGTTGCAGCACCTAAATGTCATGTGTTTTTCTTTCCCATTAGTCATTTTTCTCTAAGCAGTTATGTTTGATCAAAGAGTTACATTCTCTCATGGCATTTGAAGGTGTAAGGCTGAATAACTTTTCAACAGAGAGAAAACACTAATTGTCATTGTAACATTGCTTTACTCCTTGCATAGTCATATATATCCTTGCAAAATTGGGCAGGAAGTCACACTGACTCTACCCAATAGTTTGCTGTGTTTTAGCCCAGAAGATTCATGTTTACATTTTGTGATACATATTGGATGACAAATTGCCCCTTGGGAATGTTAACCAGGAAATTCAAGATACCATCTGCTGACACTGTTGGAAGCATGATACAGAAATGACCCAACATTGGGGTATCAGATGTCCTTCTGGCAGCCAGCCTCAGAGTTACCATAGGAGCATATGAGGATCAGAGAGATTAGCTTAGAAGCTGTTCTCTAGTCAATTAGTACATACAATTCTTAATAGAATGATCTCATTAAGAGGCAAAAGGGACAGACAGAGAAAAGGTTCTACATGAGATATGGTAGTAAACTGACAACTCATTGTTTAAAAAAATACAGTTATTTTTTAACCTCATCTTGCAGTTACACAGTTTCTACCATATCCTGTTTTGTTTATAATGCATTTTTTTGCAGATCCAAGTAAAGATCAAGATAATTCAAGAACTAATAGCAAAAACACCCTGAATACATTTGACGAAATGGATGATTTGCCTGAAACTTCTGTTTAGCTGCACACTGTTTCTGTTTTGCTGCACATCAGCATTGCGGGCTGATGTTGAAATCTTTGTTGATGTTTTAGACAGCTGCAACCAGCTGTGACACAAACTTTCAGTGACATGATCTGATAATGTCAACCCATGAAATCAGGGCAGCTAAGCTGAAATAAAGCAGACTATATCACTGTTTCAGATTTGCAGGGGAAACACTGTTGTCTGGGTTTGCGCAACAACTACTCAAGCTTGGCTCCAGACTTCGCACTGTTTGAAAGAGGGCCCAGTTTAAGATACTTAATCCTTTTTTGGAAAATTAATATTTTTGATCTAGTCGACTGTTTTGGACTCTCTAACTAATAAGAGACAATATGCTGAAAAAAAGTTCTTGCTATGGAGAAAAGTAAGGCATTTCAATTTTGAATACTACCAAATGAAATATGTTATTTTGAAATAATAGAGTTCTGAATATATTTGAACCTTTCCTACTAACTGTCAGTGTTACTGTGGGCTTGATCCAGCAAGCTGAAGAAGGCCTCAAGTGAAAAGATTCCCCCTTCAGTTCTCGTTAGCTTTGCTGATCAGTTTTCCTGTGTATAAAATCTAGGATATAATGAGTTTACTGCCTTTTCATTCTAGAGGATATATACATGGCTTGCTCTAAAATAATAGGGCAGAAACATAATTCATTTGATGAAGAATGCTTTTGAGTTGGGTCAAATCACAGTGACTTTAATTTTCCTGTCACTACTTGGATTTTCCATGCTGCTGCATGTTCTTGCATAGAAAGTGTTACCACATCTGAAGTTCTTTAAATTAACCTTTACAATCAACTACTTCACAAAAACTAGAAGTCAGTATTTTTCCCAAGAAATCAAAATAAGTTAAATGCAATACAGTTTTACAGACCTTACAGGGGTTTTTTTGTTCGTTTGTTTTTTTAAGTCAGAGAAGTGTGTAATGCATTTCTATAGCACTTTCTATTTCATTATCTGTGATGACCTAGGACTATGATTTGTATTTTTAGTTTTCTATTTTATTTGTGAATGTATAAAAAGAAATTTGTGTTCTATAGACTTTCAACATTCAGTTAATACAGTATGTGTCTTAACTGTCCTAGGTTTTCATCTAATGTATTGATTTGGTGCCTGTTTTAAAGGTGCTATTAAGAAAACGGGTAAACTCAGTTCTATGTCTGAATAATGAGTTGCACTGGGTTTTGATAGTTAATCCTAAAGCAGGCAAAGTGCTCCAAAGACTGTTTCACCACGAAAGGGAGCATCAATGAACTCTCCAGCAGAGAGGACAGTGCAAAGCTATTTGCAGGAACGGTAAACACGGATCCTGCTACAACCTGCTCTTCTCTAGATGATGTATCCCATGTTCCCCACAGGTTTGGCCCAGATGGACAGGGTCAAAGTGAAATCTTCCATTTGGCTACTTTTTTTTTTTTTTTTAGAGGGGATGGGAATCTTGAGGGCAAGGATAGTCACAAGTATGTGTGTACTGGTATAATACCTAAACATTGTTCGGTGGCCTTACTAGGGTATGTGAATATGAGGAGAAAAATTCCTGCCTTCTGGGAATCTCTAATCTCTGCTGGTTCACTTTGTATGGGAGCTGACAACAACGAATACTGCTTTTTAGGGCTATGTAGTTCTGTTTGGATTCTTCTAAATGCCAGTTTTTGTATGAAAAATACCTCTTCACATATACTCAGGAACTAGAATAAACCAGCTTGCACTGTACTCCGTGTTGCTCGGGACAGGTTTAAGACTAGTTCACATGTCTCTGTGCCATATTGAAGTTGCTATGCAGGCAAAGCCATCAAATAGAGAAGATGAAACAAATGCAAGGAACTTGCTGACATGAAGACCAGGCCCAAAAGTGTGTGATAAAACTGATGGGGGATGTTTCTAGAAGTTCCTGAGAAAATACTTGATGTTTGAGACCACAGAGCATTGCCAGATCATGCAAACCAGCTGTTTCCTATCTCATGACTGTTGAGGCTCTGATCAAGAACTCTATGAATGACAACAGATCAATCTGATTTTTTTATACAATATTTATTTAAATATAAAGAAATAAAACATGTCATTCAATAAACACCTCTTTTTGCCCTGTGTTTTTTATTATTGTCATGGCATCAGAACTTCAGAAAGCAAGGAAAATTTTTTTCAAAGTAGTGAGTAGATTGCTTTGCAAATGCTATATATTTGGGGGTTATCTGGACAAAGAAGCTTTTAGTGAATAGCTAATTATTATATGTATTCAGAATTTGTCAAGTTTTTCATGTTTTCTGTCTATGTTTTCTGTCCCTGATTATTGTCAAATATGTTAAAACAATTTGAGAATGTTAATTCCCTATTTTCTTCCCCCCGCTGCCCCGCCACTGATGGGATTTGTTTCTACAAATACAGAACAAGGGAGTCTTGAAATTCTGAGAAGTCTCTAGGTACAAAATCCTTCTTAATTTCTGAGACACCTACTTCTGACCTGTGCATTGCTCTTCAGCAAAATCCAAATAATTTTACCTCATCCTGCTGCTGCCTTTAACAGCTTTTGGGTACAACAGTTGATGAATACTGTATTTGGAAAATGTTACAAGCAGCTAGGTGGATGCAGCTAAAAAGTGTTTAAAAGCTATGAACAACTCCTGTCTCCAGTGCAATAGAGATTCTTGCAAAAAGGATAAGCACCTTTTTCAAAAAAGTAGAATACTGCTCTAGTAAGTTTCTAAGTACGGGATACTTTCTAAACTCAAAACTATTTGTCTAAAGATAAATCAGAAATAGTTTGTATTAATCTTACGATATTGAGTTTCAACAGGTATTTTAGTGTTTTTTTTCCAAAAAGAAAAAAAAATCATGTTTTTAGCATGAACTGTAACTTCATAAACATAAAAAGCAGAACAAAATTAACCTAAGCCTTCCACTTAGGTGCAATTGGGGTTAGTCACATGTGCAGATAATACAAAGGAATTTTAATCCACAACTCCCCTCTCCCAGTGTCTTTCTCCCAACTTATTTCTTTTGTCTCCACACATGTGTGGGTTGTCTGAGGAATTATTTTCAAGAATCGTCCTGTCTTCAAAGTGTAGGTTATCTTAGGTTTGGGGTTATAAAGTAAAAATTCTGGTGGTGGTGGTTGTTGTTAATATCTAATTTGCAGAAAAAGCATAAGCATGTGTATATGTGACTCTGAAAGAAGTTTTATAGCTGCTAATCCATGTGTGGTTTATTGTTTAAACATTTTATATATAGTATGAATTAACTACATAATATTCTTTGTAAACTATTAGAATGGGTAAACAGGTAGTCATAATTCACACTATGATGGTAGTTTTGGTCTTAAAAGTGCTCAGCAATGTTAATTAAATCACTCTTTTAAATTAGATTCTGCATTTATTTATTCCATATACTACTACTGTCTGAAAATCAATTTCACAGAGGAGAAATACATGCTTTGTACATAAAAACCCATAATTAGCTTTTAAGTATTCTGGTCTAAGATCTGAGGAGTTCTGCAGTGAGTTTTACTTTGACTGTTTTTACAAAAGCGTGTTTCTTTTCATAATATGCAGCTTCATTAATAAATGCCGGGTAGACAGTATTGTCCTCTTTGTATTCAATAACTTCTCCATCAAGAGTCAAAAATAGAGGATCGCCTTTGTTCAGTGGCTGCCAATCTTGATCCTTAGAGAAAGAAAATACAAGTGTTATTTTCTGCAGTTTACGGCAATTATTTCTTGGTCCTTTTAATCTCCTGCTATCTATGTTTGGTTTCTGGGCCTAGTTTTCAGGCTTCTACAGAATTCTCCAGCAAAGGTGAGCAAAAAGGAAATTGTATATTTTCATAATTAATTAAAAACAGACCTTCATTTCAGAATCTAAAAATAGATTTACCTTTTAGAATATAAGCTATCTTTCTATATATATGTTTTTCCTTTCAGTTTGGGGTTCAAAATCGGTTTTGGATTCAGAAATTGCCAAGTTGATCACTGGAATACTGTATAATTTACTAGATGGAGAGCCCAAACTGTTCAGTAAATCCATTGGTAATATTGTCATGTTTAATATGTTATAGTGTATTTTTAATAGCAAATAACACAAGCAGCACATGAATAATTACATACTGTTTCAGATGGAATTACTATAGATTTTACCTGCAGTTTAGGGTGAATAATAGCAATGACTTCATCATTTTTATTCCTGGGATAATCTACTTTCTCCATTATTTTGTAAACCTCAATTGTACATGGTGGAAATTCTTGTCCTAGAAAGAATAAATGTAATTCAAGGTTGAAAGGAACAACTGTGTGTTAAAAACAGCATTGCATTACTTATTCTCTGTAGAATGGCTTAAAGCATAATGTTGTACCTCATCAAAATTTACATGAGTGATTTGCTCGTGTATCATAAAAATGTCCAGGTCCAGCTTTTTAATCACCTAAGTGACAAACTGCAGAAAGAGGATCCAGGTGCATACAGAGCCCTGACCCCAATTTGATCAGTAGTGCTGAAATGTCACCTTCCAGTCAGTCCTGTACACCTAATCCCTTTCCTCCAAAATGTAACATTTAATTGTAAAAAGCTGTAGCCCGATCTATTTCAAGAGAGTGTGTGTATTTTTTAAATGATCTATTGACTATTACCTTGCACTCTTGCATCACTTACTCTACCTTTATTGAAAAGTTGCACAAAATCAAGACCATGTCTGACAATCTTCCTCATTTTCTCCAAAATATCAGCTCTAATAACGCCCTGGGGTTGCGGACCCACCTCCACACCTGTTTACAAAGGAGGGAGATTATTAATAGAAGCATCACATATGACATGCTTAGAATACACAGCAGAAATACATAGCTCTTTACGTTTAAGCTGGATTTTAAAGTACAGAGTACAGGATTGCATATAGTTAGAAGAAATCTAGCTCATCAGTTAGTATCAAATAATCATATATACATTTTTGAAGGAGCTACTAAAGTAAGAGGAATCTCATAATAAAAGCTCTTTTCTCTTATTCCTTTTCCTCCTTTTCATGCTACCTTTTCACAACTTACTGTTTAATATGAAAGGTGAAATACTTTTTTGTCTATGGTTATGGTTTGCTCCCATACATGGAAAAGTCAACCACTTCTGTCCAGAACATCATTTCCTCCTTCCTTTATTACATCAATTCTTTTCCCCTTCTTGGCTAGTGAACAACATTTCATCATATTTAGAGGAAATAAACTTTTTTTTTTCGAATGCTATGAGGCCTCTGTATTTTGTAAGCCAAGCAAAAACAAATGCTCTTGAGAAAGAAGAGATAATCGTATATGGTTTATTTGGTAAATACTTTGTCAAACAAGTAGTTACAGCTATTGGGGCACTCTGTGTAATGTAATGAAATAAACAGATATGGAGAGAGGCCTATCTTTAATCACTTCTAATCATATCTCCATTTTTCATATTTACCAATAGGATGTTTCGCTACAGAGCGAGTCGTTGCATATTTCAAGGTTGGATGTTCAATCAGCAAAATAGGAACAGGTTCTGGAGCCAAAGCGTTCTGTGAAGATTGTTTAAAAATGCCTTTGTTATGCAAATATTTTTAAATGTTGTGCTGCAAAAGATTGCTGATGCAGAAGTGATTTACACAATGTCTTCAATATGTTGCCTTTATTTCATGGCCCTCAAAGAAGTAGGACATCTTTAGAAAATAAACAAAGCTGCATTTGTTAGTCCCCTTTCTGTTCGCTCATGCCAGACGTGCTTCACTGAACTGCACTGTCTGCTAATATAAATGAACACAGTTCTAGTCTTAGATTGCTAACAGGAAAAAAACCCTACTCGACCACGTTTCAAAACAGAATCAAAATAGTAAAAGCAGTTTTCAAATATTTTTCATTAAGTGTGAACTAATTCTTTTTTTTCCCAACAGAGTCAAGTCTTAGTTATTTGATACTAAAATTGAATTCTTAATTATCTCTGCTATTAATAACCTGTCCTATGAGTCATTAGAGTTTTGCAGAAAAAGTGTATTTAAAGAAGCTACAGAGTAATATATAGTAATACAATATTACAAATAAGAATCTATTTTAATAGTTCATTTAAATTAGTTTTACCTTGATATAATGAGACATTTGAATTGTAAAGTCATCCCTGGAGTTTTCAAGAATAAGAGTACAACCCATGTTAGAAGTGGTGTTGTGAAGGTCAAAAATAAGGTCAAAGGCATCATCACTACCTTTTGGACCAAAAATCCGATTGATTTCCTGAGCCCTTCTCACTTCATATGGAGTATCTTCCACCACTGTTCTGCTGTTAATATTAGTACAAATAAATTAGCAAACTCAATCCATGGCTTTACAGTCAACAAAAATAGGTGGAGTCTTTCCAATTCTATGTTTGACTGGAATTAAAATCTCCCATTTTATTACCAGTCTGTTAAAAAGTTGATGAATTTGTGCTTGAACAAGGCAGTTTGACTGTTAATATAAAACAGATCTTGTGCAAAGGGCAATAAGAATTTTTTAATCTGGACTTAGCTAGAGAGCTATTGACTTCTTTATTTCTTTACCTTGATTTCTAGTCCCTACAACCCTGAATTTTTCTATATACATAAAACTAACTTGATTTTTTTTGACAACTTAAAGCGACTTCCAGGATTAGATCCAGCCCCTGCTGAAGTTGATGATCATTCAGAACATGGTTCATGCCTTTATATATTGGGCCTCAATTGCAAAGTCTTTCATAATTTGCTTCATGTCTTGTCATCTCATGTTCTGATCAGACTTTTACAGTCTGTTATTTAAAGCCTTCTTGCCCCACAGATTAAATTACGGTGTAAGTTAAAGGATTTATGTGTTTGAGCCTCATTGTACAAGCAAAAATTTTTAAGCGAATTCTACATTCAAGCCATTTGTTATTTTGGGGTTAAAGGTCACAATTTCAGCGACTCCACAGTTAAAATAGCAGTGGGAATGTGTGTTAACAGTTTAATCTAGAAGGGAAGCTCCTGACAACTTTAAAAGCAGAAAATTAAAATAGCACAAAGAGCGGCTATTCTTACCCAAGGCTATCAAGGTCAAACACACGGTTCAGATCACAGTCAATGTATCTAGTGCATTTCTTCACAGCTCTTGGGTTGCATATAAATGGTTTCACTTCCACTCCTGTCCTTTGGATCTCAGCTCCGTGCTCTTGCCAGTGCTTGACCAAATATATCCCTGATAACTCATTACCGTGAGTTCCTCCAAAGATAGCGACCTTCCTTACCGGAGGGCTATGAGCAACAGCACTGGAAGTCATGGTATTTAGCAGCTTTAAGAATCGCTGAAAGCAAAACAGAAAATAATGAAGTAAAACTTGCGTTTTCAAGCAAAAAAAATCTTTTAACTTTTTGTAACAGAAGCCTCTTTAAGCCTGTTTAGGTCAGATGTAATGAAAGGGTATTAACATTTCTGTTACAGTTTTGGATTCCAGTTGCAAGGGAGGGAGTTGCTAGTGACACTCCTCCCTCTAAAGGCTCCCTCCCCTTTATTTACCAAATTTAGTAATATCTCTGTTAATGGTGGGGTCATACAATTCACAAGTTAACTTCTTCAAGCAATCTCCATTAATATATGAAATATAGGTAAATAGTGTACTAATGAAAAAAAAACTACGAGACTCTTCTAATGTATGCACTTAAAAGTCTGACAGTTTCACATTTCAGACTGGGCGTAACAAGTATACTCATGTTTAAATTGCATAAACACTACACCATACAAGAACAGAGTGATTTAAACTGAGCAAGACCAGTAAAATATGAATCATATTTTGGCATGAGATCAACACATAATGGTGAAACATCAAGTCCTTCCATCTCTAAAACAAGAACAGCTGAGTTCCTCCAAACATGTTGTTGCTTGCACGTCCCTTTTGTTTGTTTGCTTTATAGCATCTGAAAAATAGGGATTGGAAGGAGTGCTGACTAAAATTAAAGTTTAATTTATGCACAATTTATCTACTATTCTTTGCTGTATTTCTGTAATGGGATCCACTAACCCAGACCTTTGTGACATTGAAATCACGCAGTTGGTGATGGGGTTGCTAATTAGTGGAACCCTCTTATAAGCAAAGGAAATAGATATAGGCCCCAATGGAACAGGAATTGTTCTCTCCTCCCCCAAAATGTAATCAACAAACCTGACTTCTAAGTGTTCAGAGAGGTTTGTTCAAAGGAAACTTAAGCTAAACAGCAGCCTGAATGAGCTTCAGCCTTGAACTCCTCCAGTGCAGGGCAATAAACACTTTTATTCCCAAATGCTTCACTGTGGAGAGCCAAAACTTTTCAAATAAAAGGTCTCACTAACAAACAAGCCATTTTACCACTATACACAACAGAAGCACTTACAATTAGTGTCCGGCACACAATGTAAACATAAAAATACTGCATTTAAAGCGTTTATTAAAACTGAATCCTTCCTTTTTTAAGATTATACTCCAGTGGTTCAGGAGATTTGTCCAGTACCCCGGAGAGGTTTCATAACCCCAGACTGGTAGGTTAGAGGTATACGAAAAGAAAGCTAAAGGCACATACTTACTCACATCTGCTTACACATAGATGAGTTCTGCCGTGAGCGTATTTCCTACAAAAGTTACGCTCTGCATTTCAGCTTATGCATACGGATTTGCTGAACCCTACAGTGAGTTAACACTGTGCTCACTTAGTCAGCTGTATTACTCCTGTACTTGTACACTGCTAGATATGTAATCATAGTAAGTAATTTATTAAACAAAGCCCTAAAGTTGTGTTTTACAACGCGGGACAGTTTGTACTGTCCTTTGACCCTCTTCTCTTTAGTGACGGTGCCAAAACTGCTATTTACACGCCGCCTGAAAAAGTGACTCACACTTTGAGTCTTGGTTTGTTGAATTTAAACCACACGGCACTTTGAAGAGCAAATGGGAAAATGCAAATATGCACTGCTAGTAAATATAGGGTGTCTTTCATTTCTGATGGTATTGTAATGGTTAGAATTCCTTGAAAAAAAAAAGAAAAAGTTGAAGGAAATGCAGAGATTGTCTATGCACTTACCTCATTTAACATGCAAGAAGTATGCCTCCTAAGAAGAGCTTTCTTAGGACAGATACAGTGCATTTCCAAACACGAGTTTAAGAACTAAAGCCATGGAAGCCTCTTTTATACCCTTAGAGCAACTTAACTTCCAAACAGTTTTAACTCCTGGACTCCCGGGACATTACTAGAGCCTACATAAAAACACTTGTAAAGTTTTCATGCTGCTGAATTAGATGCTGAGAACAATTCTTTAGTATCATGCTTGGGCAATAACCCTATTTTGAAAAAATATTTAGAGAAACACGCGTTTTTTTAAGAATTCAGTGCTGCTTTTGTGGAGTACATTTTTTCCCCTCATCAAAGTAAGTGTATGAGTAAGGAGCGCAGGATGATACACAGTTCCTGGCAATGATACTACATGGCATAATTTTTTTTCCCCACTGAGGTGACCTACTCTAAGCTCTGGAGGACAGACCACTCTCAGAAGTGTGTTAGCTTGGGTCTGGTTATACGAAGCAGTGGAGAGAGAGAAAAATAGCAAGTGGGAACTTCAAAATGTTGGGTAATCTGCACAGGCTGGGCATGGATCACTGCAGACAGGGAGCAGTTGCTCCTTTGAGCACCAAACCTCTCAAATACTGCTTGTTTGAGCGCCTGGTGGTGCATCTGAAAGCTCAGATGAGTGGGAATACATGAGCAATAATAAAAAAGTAAATGTGATGAAGTCTATGTATCAAAACCACCAGGGTCTACATAAACATACAAAGCCATGTCCTTTTGTGCCAAGTCAAAACTTTCCCAGCTACTGGCTGAAGAAAACAGGATTGTGAAAAGGCGACAGGCTTAAACCCTTGGACTTTACCCAGGGGCCAGGCAGGAGTTAAACGGTTGGAAACAGTGGTGGGGAAAGCCCAGCCCAGAGCTCGTGGTCGAGGATGCAAAATAGCCCGGAGGGGGAGGAAGGAAAAAAAGAAAAAAAAAAAAAGTATTTATTTCCACATTGGAGTTCGCACATTCAGCCTCTGCCCAGGATTCTGGAAGTGCCAAACGCCTCCCCACGCGCCCCGCTCCCACACGGGGCAGCCCAGGCCGCCCGCCGGGACCCGCCTGCTCCCGCTCCCCTCAGGCGGCGCCACCGCCTCCGTCACGACGCGCCGCCCTCCCGCCAACGGCCACGCCCAACGGCCACGCCCAACGGCCAACGGCCAACGGCGGCTGCGCGGCCCCTTCCCGCCCTTTCCCGCCTCCTGCCCGAGGGAGCGTGAAGGGCGTTCCGTTAATTTTCCTTTTTTGTTTCCGTTAATTTTCCGGGTTTTTTCCCGTTAATTTTCCGTTTTTTCCGTTAATTTTCCGTTTTTCCGTTAATTTTCGGTGTGCTTCACCTCAGGCGCAGCCTTTGGATTCCAACGCTGCCCCTTTTGCCTGTCTTTGAGTGCTGTTTCTGCCTAAGAACCACTGAGGAGGTTTGCAGTGATAACCTTCCGTTGGCTGTCTCTGTTACTTTCCCCCCCTTTTACACCCTAGCTCTTGTTTTGTGTTTACTCAGCCTCAAGAAAAGGCAGTAAGCAAAATAAGTCAATCTAAAATCTTACACAATACCAAAGCTGGCTTGGGAAATGTCAAGTTTATGGGGCTTTATTTTAAATTATAATACTTACTGATGGCTGTTAAGCTTTATTGTGCCACCAAAGCAGTTTAAATGTAAATTATATCGCATCAGTGAGCCAGAAGCTGCTGTAATGTTGTCAAACATGTAATTTATGTATAGCACAGACGGAAAGAGCAAATTGATCAGTTCTGGTCTAGAGGTGGTTATTTCGGCTTAATTCTGATCAACATGTTTAATAGCAGTTTGCAGTTAACTACAGAATCAACAAGAAAAATGTAGAGGCAATTTTTATTATTATTTCTATACACAAGTACATATTTATTTTCTGTTAATACTGTATTTTCAGGACTTCATAAATACTCTGTGTATTTGTGTATATAATAGGTTTAAATGCAAATGTTCAGTATTTTTACAGCGTTTGTCTGTCTTTAAAAAGGTAGAGAATATGACTTCAGGTATGTGGTCATTTGGGCCCTTGCTTTACAAAGCCCAATTTGCCTGTTACTTGACTGCCTGTGAATGTGTCCTAAATCCAATATAACTACTCACCCTTTTAAAATGTTGTCTATACTGATGCATGCTGCTGGGATATACAAGGAATTAAGACATATTGTCACATTTTGCATTTAAATGGGATGTCTTTAATACGTGTATTGATTTACTTTCTCTAGTTACATAGCTTTTGTACAGCGAATTTGGAGTAAGCAATACGTTCTTTTTCATTAGGATACACAAAGAGAAATGAAAAGAAGTTTAACTGACACTTCAACTCGTAGCACAGCAGGTACCATTCATTCTTTTGTACCTTAGATGTATCTCATTCTGCTTTTTTATTTTTGTGTGTGTTTATTTTTGTGTATATATATATACACACACACATATATATTTCCAGGGGACTAGTGACCAACTGAAAAATTAAACTCAGGGAAATTTTTGAAGGATAGAGGTCTGGGCATATAAATTCTATAGGGCAATAGCCAGTCTGGCTTACCTTTTTTTAGGGAGTATCATTCCTTTGGGTAATGTCAAATAACAGAATTATTAGGTAATTATTAATTACTTAAGTATAGGTTGTGTATCCTGTTGATATGATATAATTAGGTGAATTTTAATTTTAGGTTGTCTGCCAGTGCCTCTATTCAATCAGAAGAAAAGAAACAGGCAGCCACTCACTTCAAATCCACTTAAAAATGAGCCCTCTACCAGTTCTGGGTCTTGGGCCTATGACTTTTCTCCCACATCACCGGGTAAATAAGATAGTTGTATTTTTCAATGGCTCTACATCCATTTAAACGTTAACTTTATGATGTATTTTATTAAATTAGACATCACCCTTACCAAGAACTATAGGCTTCCTTTATGGTTAGTGCTGAAAAGTTTATTATGTAAGAAATGTCCTCCAGGAAGTTCCTTTCTCCTCTATACAATTGAGCTTTCTGCTTCGTGCCTCGAGGGAGGTTGACTCTTTGTATGTTAGAGAAGGCAGCAACATGCTGGCATTTAAACGGAGTCTCTTGGAACTCTGACCTTTTGTTTTCAGTTGATTTCAATCAAAATTCAAGGCCTGTGTTACAAGAAGAAACATTTATAAGATGTCTCTTTAGTAATGCAGAAGAGAATTTCTGTTGCCCAAGTCATGCTTTGAAAGAACGACACAGTTCTATCTCTATTCTATTCTCATTGTTTATTATGGTTCACTTGCAGCAAAAATGTCTCCGCTAACAAGAAATAAGTCTAATGTTTGTAACTTAAGCATTGGCTGGAAAAGGCCTATAATTATGGTTATCAGGGGATCAGATTTCTTTCTTTTTTTCCCTTTTGAATGAATGAGACTGTTTGTGGAACATTAAGCAAATAAATGATAGGAGCTGTAAGTATACTTACTGCCTTTCAGTCTTTTCAGTTTGTATCCATTTGCAATCTTTGGTCTTTTGAGAATTAGGCTGGGGAATTGCAAATCCAGAAGTGGCTGAACTAGAGAGAGCAGCAAACAGTGGGTAGGTAAAAGCAGATTATTTTGCTTTTTAATTTTAATTCGATTATTATTTGTTTCATAAAGTTCAATTCATATGTTTGTATTACACTAAAGCTGGTACTATGTCTCTCATACTATAACTTTATCCTTAGAAGTCAAACAGAACATCAGATGTCTCCTTCCCTAATGAAACCACAAAATGCATCCAAATCTAATTCAGCAAATACTGGAAAAAACTTTTATACCTTCAGGTTGGTAAAGTCTGTCATTTTTATTATCCTTAACCAAAACTCTTCTTACTCTTATGTGAAAATACCCAGTATCATTCTGCATTCTGGTAGCATTCAGAAAGGCCCTTTCAATCCTCAGATCATCACTGTGCTATTAAAAATTAAATTGTGAGCGAAAACCTAGTGAATTCAGTGAGTAACTTTCCAGTGTACCTGTTGAGGCCTATTAATTAGACCTAATATCTCACCATAATATCAGGTCAAAAATTCAACCTGACAATAAAAGTTGAGTTAGAGCTTAAATATCAGGCAGCTCGGAGATTAACTAGATAAGACACTTTACTACTTCTAGTTTTTATAGTTCAAAAAAGTAAGCTTTTGAGACTCCACTTTGTAGTGAAATTTTGCCCACTTTCAACCCTTGTTTGTTCTTTTTTATTGTGATGGTTTCATATCAGCAGAACACTCAAGCACATACATAAGCCTCTTTGCCGAATCAGGACCTTTATAAATTAATGGTTTTGAAAGAAGGGGATCAACAGAGAGCTAGGAGAGAAATTCGATTAGAATTTCAGGAATTATTTATCAGTAAGTTCAAAATAATTCCAATCGGTGTGCAGTGGGGCAATTAAATAGCAGGATATTAATTAAAATTTGCTTGTGAATTCCATCCTCTTACAAACCAAAAGCTTACAGGCTACTCGCTACAGAGCTAGTAGCAAATCTTTCAGCAATGTTATAACTATGCTTTTTCTTTTCCCTTCCTCCTGTTCCTTTCAAATGGCAAGTAGAGAGTGTGAATAAGTAGCTTCTAAAGAATTGCCTTCTAAGGCTAAGTGGAATAGAAATGGAAGCAATTTCTTGAGCTCCTTTTTAAGATTTAGGCTTAGGAAATGATCAAGTCAGCACTTGAGTTTGTTGGAAATGGTTTCTTCAGTAATGGTGATAGAAAGGTAATTCAGAAATAATATGCTCAGAAGAAATTTTGCTCATTTTATTTTAAGTTAGGAAAAACATGTAAATCTTAGGAAAGAACACTTACGCAGGACAGTAATTAAGAAAGTTTTAAAGCCTTAATGAATTCAGTAGGATTTAAACACATGTAATTAATTTTTTAATCTAAAAGAATGGCATATAGAATGCATTCATGTACTTTAATTACTTATCTGAATATTCAAAATAGGTATTGTAATATTGAATTACATATATATGTTAAATTGCAGGGCAGAAGAGAAGACTACCAGTACTAAAGGTTGGAACAGAAATGTGTATAGTCCTTTAAGCAACAGAACAGATTCAATATCTGATAGTGGAATTATTGGAAAGTTTGAGAACATTTCAAGTAATCTGAAAACTGCTCAGCACCAAAAATACCCTAGTAACCATAATTCTTCTCATCATATCAAAACAGAAACTAACCAAACATACTCATCTAAAGCACAGTGGCCAGTGAAACCTAGCACAGTATCAAGAAATCTGCAGGATCACAGTCTGGCATATAAATTTAACCACAATATGCAGCAAAATAAAATGAATGAGAAACAATTTGATTGTGTTCAAGAAGACAAAGTTCAGGTAAATTTCTGCAGAGAATTAGCAGGAAGATACAGTGAAGAAAGCAATAAAGAAAAAGAAAACTGATGAGGCTCCCTTTGTAAACCCTTACGTTTCCAAAAAAAAAAAAAATTGAGATGTTAGTGTTGCAATAGCTTAAAATCTCTAGCATGATCATATATTGACAGGGAGTTATTTGTCGAGTCTGAAGAAAAAATATTCTAATATTGCATATTTAACATAATATGTAAATGTCTGTCTGGCTTTTAAAAACCTAAGAGTTTCTAACTGGAGTTTTCATCTTTGTCTGAAGGAAGTTTCATCATCTCAATTAAAACGTAAAGAAAACCAGAATTCTTTGCGAATCATATCTGCAGTCATTGAAAGTATGAAGCACTGGAGTCAGTATACTTATAAAACTGCACTATTATTTGAAGTTTTAGGTAAGCATGGTAGATTGTGCTGTAAATGATAATCATGATGGGACATCCACCAGGAAAAGCTGTATTAACTGTGCTATTGTTTTTTTTTTCTGCCAGAAGGATCCATTTAGCTGTTTAAGGTTGTCAAAATAGTACAAAATTAACAGCACAGTCATCCTCCAGTATTTAAACTGTTTCTTTTCTTTCCTTTTTTTTTTTTTTTTTGATATGTATTACAATAAATTTTCCCACTAAATAGGAAGTTCTATAGGGAGGTACAGTTTTACAGTAATTTTTAATAGGATAAATCTGGGAATCAATCCAAGCCTGAAAAGTTTCTAAGTGACTTAGTGGCTTCACTTTGCATTATAATTGGCATTATCTGAGAAATGAAAATAACCAGAGATGGCAGAAATGACTGAACTCTTTGAATCAAGATAAATAAGAATATACATTATAATGAGATCTCAGGAATCTCCTATATATTGACAAGACTGCAAATATTTCTAAGGTTGATTTGCATATGAGCATTAATATATAAGAGCTTTTGTTTTACTCTGGTTTATATATCTATCTAGTATATATCTTAGTGCTTTCATGTAGTAGACATTACCACAATATCTTTGTGTATCGTATTTAGTACTGTACTGCTACTTGCATCCTAATTTATTTCTGCTAAATTTCATAGGCACACTGGACTCTGCAGTCACACCTGGAGCGTATGGGGCAAAGAATTTTCTTTTGAGAGATGGAAAGGAGAGTCTGCCGTGTGTATTTTATGAAATTGTAAGCATTTCCATATCCATACATAATGCTGGTATCACTTAACTACAGTCCCTTTTATGAAGTTAATAATTCATGTTGTAATAAAAGAGAAAGTTAATGTATAAAAGTAAAGCTGGAAACATATATACTGAATTACTCCCAAACTAGGCTAGAGCAGTAATACAGCCACTATTAAAGCAGCCTTAGACTTCTATTTTAACATAAATATTGAAGATATAGACAGGAATTTAATGTCAGCTCCTAAGTAGTTGATAATGACAAAGAAGCTGTATTGAGACAAATGCCTTCCGTCTTTGAAACAGTCTTCAGAAATCCACTAATAACTACCAACTACCAGACATTTTTAAAGCTTTGTTCATATGAAAAAGGTGATATTTTGCTTTTTTGTTTATTGTGCTCATTATGAAGGACCGGGAGCTTCCAAGACTGATCAGAGGTCGAGTGCATAGGTGCATGGGGAACTATGATGCAAAAAGGAACATTTTCAAGTGCGTCTCTGTAAGACCAGCAAGTTTACCAGAACAAAACACTTTCCAAGAATTTGTTAAAGTTGCAGATGTTGAGATGACTGCATATGTAAAAACAATGAATGAAATATAAAATAGTTGAAATGATTGTATAAAACTAATTAATTCATCACTAACCATAAAGGCTGACATGCTAAAGCATTTACCAAAACTAATACTGAAAATCTTATTAAATAACTCAAAACATTATTAGGCTGTGTTATCCAACAAATGTTGATAACATTTTTGATGTATTCATGTTACATTTCAGAGTTTATCTTTGCTAGTTATCAATACAGTAACAGATTTTTGTTGCCACTTTTGATTAGAGTTTATTGAAGAAATTCTGAATAAAAAAGTTTGACTTGATTATAAATTACAAACTGTTCTTGTTTAACTAGGAGGAACTAAATCCTATTCTTTTGGATTTTTAACTAAATTTTAGCAAAAATGATACCCTTTGGATTCTTTTTCACTACTTCAAAGGTAAACCAAAAAAAATAATGATCAGTGGGATTTTTGTATTTGTTTTTATTATACAGTGTTGGCAGTTGGAAATTTCACATTTAAAATAATTGAAATATTGTATCCAACAAGTCAAATACAGAAAACAGTTAATATTCTAGAAAGGAGTCAGCTAGTCAACGCAGAAACACATTAATGGAAAATACAGCTTTAGTTACACTTAAAAAATTATATATTTAGAATAAAACTTGAACCTGATCCAGTAAATTGCTTGACTTTTAACAAGAAAACGCTTTTACACAATTTAACTTGCAGACAGTATTTATTAAAAAAGTGATCTGTCAGTGTTAGAAAATATATTGTTAACAGCATCCCACTTTAAGTTCCAGTTGAGGATCTACAGTATATGCTTTCTTAATTGTTGTTAGAACCATTTATATTATCTAGCTTCTTTATCAAGCTAGTTCTGAACATGGACATTGTCTATCCAGTTACAGAGGTCATAAACCTATCCTCAATTTCCTTTAAATATAAAAAAGTAAAGAAAGCTCCAATGCAGGCATTAGTTTAAGTAAAAAAAAGAAAAGCGAAGAAAGTTATAGAAAGTAGAGCCTGAAAAGGTTTAAAGCGGAAAAAAATAAAGTTTAAGAAGTTTGGTACAGCAGTGCTGTAAAATGTACCAGTAATTTAAAATTACAAAGGAGGCTTGAAGTATGGCCCAGGCCTGCAAACACGTGTGCACGTAACCAGCAGCACCCAGGTGCTGCAGTCCTATGGATCCTGCTGAATGCACACACGAAAGTTACATTAAGAAGCTGTGACAGAAACGGGTCACTTACGTCTGCTAAGTGTTAGGGATCTTAATAAACATCTAACATAATTTCACTGTCAGTAAGCATTTGGACCTTTGCAAAAATGTTCTCTATTTTACACTAACAAATCACTTTTCCAATGAAACAGTAAGTGAACAATTGTCAACGTTACACAAAACAGAAAAAAAAAACCCACGTAACACAGTTTTTACACATTATTCAACATTTTCAGGTGTTTTTTTTTTTACTGTATTGATCCTGTCTTGTATAATGGTTCTAGTGTAAAGGCACAGGTTGGTTAGGAAAGAAAAGCCTGCATCTCTTTCACTCTCTACGTTGCAGTTATGATTTTCTTTTTACCTGTTTTTTTCTTTTTCCCTCACTTTTCTGGCTTTTTTATGAAAGTTTGCAATCTCAGCCATTCATTAAAAAAAACTGTAAGACATTACTAAAAAGTACATTGCTATAAAGAAATGGCTGGAATTTATTCTTTTTCATTTAGAGATATTCCCTCAACCTATTTTGTTAAATGTTTGGGAGATTTAATTCCTTAATTATTGTGGATAAAAACACATAGCTTGCTCACTCTGTGTACGTACTTCTACTCTGAAATCTGTATTTCAGAAGATTAGTAATGGAAGATAATAAGTTTATGCGTGGAATTTACTTTAGGAGTGCATGAAAATGTAACAACAAACAATTATTTGGAAAATAATAACATTCCATTGATGTTCAGAAGGTGGAGGAATGTAAACAAGACTGTAGAGCTCTTTGACATGTATTAAAATAAAACTATCTTTCCATCTTTTTGCATTTTCTTATATATCCTCAACAGTTCTCAATCATCCCTTTCATGTACACTTTTAATTACAAAAATCACCAATTAGTTGGGCTCAACTAAGTGAAAAATAATAAATTTCATCACTTGTTTTATGCCAAAACACAAAACTGAGAATTAGTGCTCTGAATTAAATATAAACTATGTTATTTATTAATAAATAATAGAAAGTAAAAGATTATACAGTAAAATGAGAATAAGGTTAGAATTTACTTTTTATTTTGATTGTGAAAGGTAAGAGTGGAGTGAGATTAGAAGCCTATGGTTCTTTTGCATAAGGCAATCAAAAGTGCACTTATTTCAGTCCTTGATACTAATGAATTCACATGCTATTGTGGAAATTAGACTTCTCAAATTTCATACAAATACCCAGGAAATACGGCCATCGGATTCTTATTCATGGTAAGTAGCATTTCACTTCCTAATTTTAGTTGGGATAATGGGCTATTCAAGGGGAGTGGAAATACCGGAATCCAGTCCATTTTCACTTGCATTATCACTATAAAGGAGCCTATGGGCATATAGGTATTTCAAACAAAGTATTTGCTTTTCCAGCCTTAAAAAACATCCAACAAAAGAGGAAAACCTGCAGTTCTCATAGTTCAAATGATTTTGTAAAATTTCACATAAATTATGTGAATTTTAGAGAAATAGATAAAAACAAATTCTTGCCACTTTCTTTCCTTTTGCGAAGCTGATCATCTTTGAGCCTTCGGAAACTGTCAGATCCCTCTCTGACAAAAAGTCTTCTAAAATGTATGCAAGTTGCCATGAAGATAACTTTGTATCTTGAATATCAGCTCAATGTTAGAAAAGTGTGCCTACAACTTACAGTACGCAGGTAATATAGATTAAGCCAAGCATAGAGAGTAAGAAACTTTTTGCTTTTTGTATACAATTCTTTTTAGATATCAAGCTTAATCTTAGGCCACAATTACTGGCAGGCTTTTTTTCACTAATCAAAATAATAACAAAAATATTACTGGTCTTAAGATTAGTGGGCTCATAAAAGTTTTGAGATTTAATAATATATAAAAAGCGAATCGAGGCTTTTAAAAGACCTAAGCTTTTGAGACACAAAAGAAACTTTGGGAGGTAGACAGATGTATTGAGGATAAACAGATTTTTTATTTTTTTAGTCTAAGGCATTAATGCCCGTGTATGTTTAGAGCAGTAGAAAGGCTGCTGATTAACGGTGGTTCAATTCCAGTTTGCTACTCACGCTTACGGAAGACTAGCGAAGCACTTTTGGTCTTGGTGTCTGACTTTCTCTCCCCATCTCCTTTGTTTTCTTCAGCCACACAGCTAAATGGAAGTGCTATAATAATTTCTGCCCGTTGCCTGTAGACAGGGATGTTCTGTTCTTAATAATAAAATACTATAGAATAGTAGGTATTGGAGTTGGAGAGATGTGCTCTTTTGGTGCATATTTTGCAAAGAATGGTAAAAAGACAGACAACATGACCCCAACAATTGCCAGCATGTAGCCCCAGCCGATCTGGCAGTCTCCTGCATAGTAAATATCTGAATTCTCGCAGAATCTCTTCACAGTAGCAGAGTTGAAACCAAACGGATAAACCAAAAGGCCGGAAGCCATTATGAACACTAGAGAGGAGGAAAAGAAATAAATTATTATTGAGCACCTAATTCTTTGAAAAAATATATTTATTTTAGATGAAAATGTTGATTTTTTAATATTAAAATTAATGGAGAAAGTCAAAGCTTAGGAAGCCCTTACGATTTGTCTCTGAATATCTTCCCTTTCATAATCACCTCGTATGGGCTGCAGTGTCCCACTGTGGTATCAAGCAGTCCCTTTGCCCCCCTCCCCGCTCGCCCCGAATAGCATTTGGGTCAAATCTGGGCTGTCTCGCTAGTAAGTCAAGAGTAGCAGTAATTAGAATTACCTATAATGTTCGAACTGGTAGATAATTCATAACCAGCAAGTATTTAATTAAATATTAAGATGATAAAACAGCCACTACATGCTATTCTCTGCATTTGCAATTTGCCTCCCTGAATTGCTTTTCAGGTAGAGGGCATGTGCACATTGCTTCTATTATAATAATGGAGAGACTTAATCTAAAAAGTATCCACTAAAATGGTAACTACTCATTAATCTTTTTTTCATTAAAAAAAAAATAATGAGTTTGTAGGCTGCTGGAAGTGGAAGTTTAAGGCACTCGGCCTGTGAAATTCGTGCAGTTTGCAGTTCCCTGGAGCATGTGCAGAGGGCACCAACGCACAGCGCTCCTAAACCCCCGGCACCGACAGCCCAAATGGCTGTTCCCATTCCCACTTCTTTCTCCGAGGCCATTGGTGTTTTCAAGGTAAAAAACAGAAATAATTGGACAATTGTCTGTCACAAGACAGAAGGATGAAACTTTAGTTTCGCTCATGGTTCTGGATCGTGCCAGAAAGCAACCATGAGTGTAAACAAGGTAAGAAAATAATTTGCATCAGTGTTAATCTCCTGCGTATTCACGTTGTCTTTTTTCCCACATTTGCTAATTTAGACAGCAGTATGGAAATAAGCTTTCATTATTTGCATTATTTTCATTATTTTCTTATTTATCAGTCTGTTACGTTCCTGACACTTGCGACTGATGGATTAATTGGGAACTGGGGGACGTGTCAGCGAGTCGGAAGAAACAGGGCTGAATCATGGGCCAGCAGGAGCAACGTGCCAGCCCTGTTACACGTTACCACCGTTTTATCTCCTTCTGCAGCATTTCTATTGACAGAGCTTCCCCCACCAAAGCAGGCAGCTCTGCTTCCTCACTCCTCTCACCAGGACGCTTCCGCTCACACAAAACCCATCCGAGCTGGTGGTTCTTATTTTTAATTCCCTGCATTTGGGCATTTTGGACACAGGTGGTACCAGCTCCCCTAAAGGCAATGCTAAGATCAAAGCGCACTTGTCCTCCCCCGTGCCTTTCGCATGCGAGTCCATCCTCCAGGGCTGCTTCAGCAACGCCCAAACTACTGGGGGTAACTGCTGAAAGCTGAAATGCCCCCCGAAGCAGCAGGCAGCCCTTTAAGCGCCGATTGAGCGTAAACCTAATGCACGGGAGAGCGACTTTGCAAAGAGGAAACAAAACCAGAGCAAATCCCGCTGTTACGGAAGGGAAATTTCGGAAAGGGGGAGCCGCAGGTGCCGCTATTAAGTGCCCTCGGTTTTAGCAGGACAACTTGCAGTGCAGACCAGACCCACGCAGTGCGGGTGCCCGAAAGCAGCCCCAGCAATTATCCCCTCCAAGGGGAACGGAGAGCAGGGAACAGGGATAAGGACACCCACCAATTTGGGCTTAAAAAGCCACTCTCTTCCTTTGTAGCCGAACAAAGAGCTGGAGGGAGCAGTAATGATACAGCCACTTCTCACATATTGCTGTTTAGCTCCTCTCCTTTGTAAAAAAATCATTCCCGTTGGCTTCATTTCAGTCCTGGTGTGATTTGAGGAACTTGTATCAATCCCGGACTGTTGCCAAGTTAAATGGAAGATGATGCCAGGGTTGTTTTTTCCCTTTTTCTAGCTTGTCTAAATGGTGCAAATCACAGGGTAGCATTTAATAGCCTCAGTATTAACATGGTTACAGAGCAAGCTGTGGGACTCGTCAAAACCCTTTGCTATCAGATGGAGAAAATGTACTGGTTTGTAGAATGTCACCAAACGCTGTGATTAAATAAACACAAATATGTGACTACAGCTCACAGGCTGAGTTAGTGCCTAAGATATAGGTATGTTTATACAAGCATGCGTACAAAAATGCTGGAAATACAACGTGTGCCAGAGGCTGGCTGATGGTCCTGCAGCATTTCAGCTTATCCAGGTTTAGCTCAAACTGGTTAGGAACAGGTTGTTTAAATATGACTAATGCAGATGAAGAGTGTCCGCACATCTCTGTTTGTACACATCTTTTTAGGACCCATAAAATCCTCCCTGGATTCCGGCTGGCACAACTCAGTCGTTCACACTGGCCCTTGCAGCACAGAAAGCCTGAGAGTGGCTCAGAAATCTCTACAACTGCACAAATAGCTCAATCCCCTGCTTTGCTTCCCGGAGGGAGGGAAATCCGGCCATCCCGGCTGCACAAGAGCAATGCTCTGAAGCCAGCGCAGAAGTAATTGGGTTTGGTAATCGCTGCACTGGCTGCAGGTTCATTAAGGGCCGCGGGAGGGAACGCGGCGCCGCTGACCTTTGAGGCTGCGCGGCCGGCGCGGTGTCTGCGGCAGGACGAATGATGACGCTTTGCTGCTCCCGCCAGCGAGCGGCGGCTCTGGCGAGGATTTATAGCCGTGACCTGGGAATCTATGGGCCTAATCGCACAGTTATAGAGTTGTGCGTCGCGCGCTTGAACAGGCTGCGATGATGGAGCGCGGGGGTCTGCAGAGGACGAGCGGCTTCCGTAGCCTGCGGGGCTGGGAGATGCACAGCAAAGGGGAGGGACGAGCCCTGATGGACCTCGAGGCAGTAAACTGCCTGACACAACCTTTTACAAGACCCAGGGAGCGAAGAAATGGGGATGCACCCTAAATTGGAAGCCTTTACAATTTTCTTTTTGAGTTGCTTCATTAATTGCACATATTTTCTATTTAACTTTTGAGAAATTAGGTAAGTTGCGCACTTCTGCAGATCAGCAAGCACAGGAGCACACTGATGCTTTAATACTGACTTATTTGAGCGTTGGCGCTTTCGGGGGGAGCAGCACGGCGAGGCCGGGCTGTGCCTGCGAGGTGCCCGTGTTCCCTTGTCCCTGTGCTCCGGTTTATCCAGCAGCGAAGGAGCATCCATGAAAACTCACCCTGTCCTGGTAAACCCAGCGTCTCCCCGCGGTGCCCATCGCTTAACTGCTCTGCTGCTAATGCAAACGCAGGAGGCAAACGCTTTGCTCCTCTTCGGGCTTGACCTACCCGTGCCGGCTCCGACCGCGCTCTCCCAGGGAAGGAGGGAGGACTGAGCCGACAGCTGGCGAAATAAAAGGGGATCTGGGATACCTGAGCAGCAGCATCAGGACGGCACCGCTGCACAAGTCCCCGTCCTTGCTGACATCAAACGGGCCCACGTGTCCTCCTCCATTAAGGCATTTCAAGGGTTTAATGAATTACTCGGCGAGGTTAATATATCCCTGTGGTAGCTTTATCACACGATTACTCACATGCCACAGCAAGCAAACGATTGGCATTTATATCTCTTGATAGAGTAACTCAGTTAAGGTGCTCGGGCCAAGGATAAGCAGTGGGGACAGCAGGACATGGCGCTGGGGACAGAGGGTCTGCACCGCCCCGGGTGGCAGCGCCAGCAGCCGCAGGGGGTGGCAGGGGACGGAGCCTGCGGCCGGGCCAGCCATTCCCCCCCTCTCCGCTGCCACCTCTGCCAAGAGCAAATTGTCCATTAATCACCCTCTTATCTCTGGAAGCAACAGCTACTCCCAAGGACAGCTGTATTATCCCTTTGTTTTTATTAATACCGGGGAGAACGCCGCTACGGATCACCTGGCACGGGGATTTATTGACTCGCAGGCCTCCTGCTCCGAGGAGGGCTGAACCGCCACGCGGGAGGTGCGTTCGCCTTAAAAACCAAACTACTTACAGCCCCCAGCCATGGCGAGAGGCACCGGCAGTGGAAATCTGTCCAGACACAGAGAATTAAAATCAGCCTCTTTCTCCTCATTTCTCCCTTCTGGTCCCTGGGAACTCGGGCACTGGCTGGGACTCGCACAGGTTGCCTGGGTCTGCCAAGGTCGCGTCATCTCCGTGCCACTCGTGCCCTTCTCTGGGACAGGAGGCAGCACACACAGATGTACCCGGCTTTTCTCTGTGCACTCGGGAGCTTGGTCAGGGAAATATTCCTGTTCGTGAAATGAATTCAGGTCACTGGGATAAAGAGATGCAAGAAAATCCTTGCGTGCATGGAAGAAAAACCACGTGGAAATGTGGTCTGGGAAACTGCCCTGCAAGAGAGCCAGCACTGAGGCTCTCACAGACATCTCCAGTTCTTGGAACTGGAGAAAATGCACTAGGAACATCCCAGTTTTTCCCACTCCCTGTTTGCACTATGTGCAATCAGCAGAGTGAGTCTGTGGGGCCGACTCAGACTCAGCAGGATGTGGCTCTCTGTGGTGCGTTCCAAATAGCCCCCAAAAGAGGGAAAACAGCCCCAGCCGGGAAGGCAAGAGCGGAGCTGGGGCCGGGAGGTGTTTGCTTTGGCTGCCGGCTCAGGAGCGCGTGGCAGTTACGCGCTGGGCGATCCACCCGCCCTTAGAAACGCTCGTGTCTCTAGCAGGGATTATTTACGGGAAGCAAACGGAGTTAAAGAGGGGGAATGAAATCCTGCCCGGATGGAAACGCAGCCGCTGGCGTCACTTGGCCGGGTTTTGCTCCCACATTTCTACCAGGAGCCGCCTGCAATGGGGCAGGCAGAGGAACCCGCAGCAGCGTCTGCGGTGGCCAAGTCCCCGCTTTGCTTCTCTCTCCTGCACAACCCTATTAGCCCAGCACCGGAACCAGAACCAGAACCGTGCCGGGCTGCAACAAAGGAGCAAGGGGAGCCCTGTGAACAGCCACATTGTGGCCAAACCAAAGGATGCACGAGCTGTTTTCCACCCAAAATGTGAAGGAAGCAAAGGGTTAAACATCACTCAGGGCCAGCCTGGTGAACCTCGTTAACCTAATTGTGGCAGAGGTGCTTAAATTTGGGGTGGCCAAAAGCCTCCAGCCCTGGTTGCAAGGCTGGGTGGTTCTGCCCTGACTCTTCTCCGTGCTTTGATTTAGGGGGTGACTTGCTGATAAATTCAGAGCCTGTTTTTTTTTTTTCCATAGCAAATTGCAGAGGCCTCGTTACTACCCTGTGCCCCAGGGGTTTGCTTGGCTTCTAGGAGCCTCTCGGCAGGATTTCACGCTCAGGTACCGGCGTGTGGGGCTGTCCTGGCCCTGGGCTGTCGCTCTGTCTCTCCTTGTCTGTGTTTTGTCACAAATTCCCCTGCATGGGTGTCCTCAGAGCACCTTTTGGAAGGCTTTGCACCCTGTTTGCATCCAAGCAGCTTTACCCTGGGCTCCCTGGGCATCAAAAGGGGGACAAAATGGTGCCAAAATAATGTGAATTTCTACAGTATCTAGCAAGGAAAGCAAAAAAAAAAAAAAAAGGAGGAAGCATTTGTTGAAATACATTTCCAGCAAGGGAATTGTGTGGGTTTTTTTGTCTTTTAATGCCCTTCTGAGTGAGTGTTGTACAGTGCACCTTCCAGGGGACACCGGCTCCCAGTGAGTTGCAAAGGGTGAAGAGCTGTGAGAATTTCCCCTGCCAGCAAAACTGCATTCCAGGGCAATGTCATTATTCATCCATAATCTTCAGAGGGAAATGGAGTTATTTTTTTTCCAGGCAGCACTTGTGCTGAAAACGTGTGGCTTTCAAAGACCCTTTACTAATAGCCACCTTTCTTCAGAGCTCTAAATAACCCCCTCTACTCTGTTTTTTTCACCTATACCATCTTTTCCCAAGTTGTTCTTGTCTTTCAGATGCTTCCTGTCTGTTCCCATTTTCATGCCTGATGCTATTCTGTGGCTCTCTGGGAAGGATCTCTGGCTTTTATTGGCACTTTGGGCTCCTTCCACCACTCTTCTAACATCCTCCCTTCTCCCTAAAGCACAGACTGAGCATTTATGTAGTGTCCTCATTTCATTTTCTGATTATCGTAAATGGTCTCTAAACATTCTCTAATTAAAATAGTGAAGTATTCTCTAATTAAGTGCCTGGTCAGGACATAAGACCCCGCCCTGACTAGTTGCTGACTTGCCTTTTTCCCCCCAAACCTTTGAACAGATTCCTATGTGGGATGTGGCATTTGTGAGCCACGGATTATTTCTGCAGAATGGAACATCTTGGGCCGCATGCAGCAGATGCGTGAGCACTGGGTTTTGGATGTCTTCATTCTCACATGCCAAAGCCTAATCTTGCAAATGCTCAAAATACACTTTAAATAACTGTTTTCATCAATTTGTGGCGGGCCTGGCTGCTGTCTTGGAGGCAGATCCAGGCCGTACCCTCCTCTGCCTGCTGCAGCTGTGAAACATCCTCTATTTTTTCTGTGTATATAAGTGATTTTGGGTCCATCGCTTCCTCTGCAGCTCAGTGCCATGTGTATTCCTCCTTGAAAAATTCAGAAAGCGAAGCTGTTTGTAACAGGGGGGAAAAAATGACATCTTATTTGTGCGCAAACAGTGATCTGGCACAATGCATGCAAGCCCAGCGCTCACCGAGTACCAGGCAGCCCGGATTTAAAAAATAAATAAAATAAATCACGTCAGCCAGCTTGCTTGCAACAATTCTAATTTGCCACGGGTTAATTAGAAGTCGGATTTGGCGGCCTCGCTCCGGGAGAGGAGGCAGATAAGCGGGTGCTGTGGTGCTTTATCAGCAACGCGGGGACCTCGTTTGAGGAGGGAGCGCGAATTCCAGGCTGGAGATCACAGCGGTCGGGCCGCTTTCCGCAAAGGGAATGCGCAGAAATGGAGCGAGGATGGGAGATGTGGACCAGGAGGCCCAAAATGAGCCTCGATGGCAAATATTAGGGTCAAACCTAAGCTAGGGGTCTGGCTGGCACTGATGATTTCACTGCACGCTCGTTATCATTCACCTGGGAGAAGGACATTAGCACAATCACATCAAGGGCTCATCCTACCCAAGCCATTAGAAAATGGCATTTTAATGGGGAGAAGCCAATTTATCTCTTTAATATCTCTAATTATTGCATGATAGCATGAAATACACTTATTTTCCCGGTCTCCCATAAGCAGATATTGGCTGTTATACTGCTGCTTTGCCACAACCCTGTAAATTTGAGCCTGGTGTTTTGGGCTGTGTTTGCCATTTGTGCTGGGTGTTTCCTGCACAAAAAGTGCCTGTTTTCTTCCAAGTGACAGAAGGAGGCTGTGAAGGGAAGCTGGAGGCTTGGAAAAGCCTGAGCCACCTCAGCCTCATTCTGCTGCTGTTAAAGAATTAGAAACTATTAATATTGTCTCTGCTGGCAGGTTGGGAAAACAACTTATCCTGCAGGCAAGGAGATTAATCCGAAGGGGGAAATAACCCTGCAAAGCCCAGCAGGAGCTGGCTGGCCAACCCAGCACTTGCTGAACGCAGCTGCTCTTGATCTCAGGGTGTTAATCTCATGCAATTTCTTTGATTTTAGGGAAACCATTGCAGCATGCATCAAACTATAGAGATTTTGCTGAGTGCCCAGGGCTTCTTGCACCTTTAGCTCTCATTTTCGTTGCTTGCACTGCCGTGAGCAAAATAGTAGTGCTGGAAATGCTTAAAAAATAAATAAATCCAGCCTGCTAAGTCTCTGTGGGCAGGGTGATACCCCACTATGTTTGCTCCTTTGTTCTTGCTATGGCATCGACACGCATTTTTCCATGTAGGAAAGGGAATCCCAGGGCAACTGGATAATAAGGGTTTGGGGTTTCCAGGGCACTGTGGCCATCTTGTCCTTGACCCGCTGGTCACCCCTTCCTTCCAAGGAAGGAACGTGCAGCTGGTTGTGGAGGAGGAGGATCCCTCTCCGTGACATGGGAGAACTGGAAAGTGCTGACAAAACAGGGGACTCAAGTGGGTGACAAGGCCAGGAATGCAGGACAACCACTAGCGAAGGATGACACATCCAAAGTTTCCAAAGGAATTTTCCCTAAACTGTACATAAAACAGCAACCCCGTTTGGACAAGCATCCTTATGAAGGTGTTTTCAACCCAACTTAACCTGAGCCTGCAGGAACAAATCCTGTGCCCTGGCCAAAGCCCACTCTGTTGTTGCAGGTCCCCTGGGTCTTGCCACGTGTTAGCGCTGTCACCCCACGTAACCCTTGGCACTTTATAGTATCACTTCCTTGCTGATCAAGTTTGTACAATGTCCCAGAGCATTTGATGTGACTTTTCATTACGGCTAATAAAAAGGTAGGTCGGATTCTCGGCATTGCTGGTGTTCACGTTCATCACCCCGATTCCCCCGCTCGAACTGCAGCGTCTCTCCGCAGGCGGAGAGCCCGGAGCGACACGGACTCCTCCCATCCTCTGCTTCCTTATTCCTGTGTGTTTTGCATAATCTTTTGACTTCAGCTACTGATAAATAAATTGCTTTACGTGCCAGCGAGTAAATCGCCACTCGCTGCTGAGCCGCTCTGTGCCTCTTGTTTGCAAGGCAGTGCTCTCAAGCTGTTTTTTCTTTAATCGGTTTGGCTTGGCGTTCAGTTTCCCCACTATTATTTATGAGCTGAATCTTAGGAATGGATTATGTAAAACAGGCTGCTGCCAGGGGTTGCAGGTGATTTCTCGGGTGCTGTCGGGAAGAGGAACATCCAGGTCTGGATCTTGTTCTTGGTTGGGCTGATGTGAAGGAGAAGCTCAACCTCTGAGAGCAAAAGGACCTCAGATTCCTCAGGTTTTCAATCAAATGATTGCTTTATAAAAGCAAGCCTGAGCAATGCTCCCTGCACAGCAGGACCGTGGCACTTTCATACTGGGTGGGTTTTATCACGTTTGCTTCCCAAATGCCTCGCTGTGTCCCAAGCAGCTGGCCATGTATCGGAGCTCTCCTGAGTTAGTGCTTTTTGGTGAGGGTGGTTGCGTTTGAGAGGAGGTAAAGGAGCAGCACTCAAGTATCTTTGCAAGCAAAAGCTATCTGCAGATGCCCAAAGCCTTGTGAATTACTATGCTTGGATTTCACAGGTTTCTCTGATTTCTCGCTGTCTGAGTTCACACCTGAGTGTGGAGCAGCAAATGTGGGAAAACGAGAGCTGAGGTGCTAAGGAGCAGCTCGTGTTTGATTTTTTTTTCTATTTATTTCCCTGTTCTAAATCCATTCCTCTGGAAAAAACACATGCTGCAGCCTGATGTGGCTGCAGAGAGGCGCAGGATCGAGTCACCCCTCCTTACAGGCCCCTTCTCCTCGTGGCATCGGGGTGACCGGGGCCGCTCGGCGCGCGCAGACGTGGCCTGCGTGAGCTCGTCAGCTTGCTGCGCTCCCCGTCTCCTCTAATTTGAATGCTAATTTAAAAGTTGGCTGATGCAAATGCCACCGTCTGCAGCCTTGCAGCTGATGGGGTTCTTAAAACCCAGCTTGGCTGCGGGAGCAGCGCGTGGGGGTGGCGGGGGACACCCGGCCCCCCAGGATTTCCAAGCTTCTCTGCAAACTGTGTTTTTACTGGGTCTATGGGCATATTGGGGGGAGCAGGGAAAAAGTGATTTGCATCTAAATCTCTCTTTTCAGCACCAGTGGGAACCAGGGGCCGTGTCCAGGTTGCTCCCATTGGCGTGTCCACTGCTCTTCCCTCTTACGTGTCCCCTGTAGCTTTGCAGCCACTTTTCTCTTGACCTATGGAAACACGGAGCAGCTTCTGCGGGAGGGAATCCCCCGGATGGTAAGTGCCCGGATTTTTCCTTTATCCCTGAGACGATAATTGCCAGGGGTTTTGCTTCGCTCCCTCCGTAATCTTGGGCTGTGCAGGGTGGCACTGCGGGAGATAAGCGGGGATTGAAATAATCCCACGGGAAGGGGTCACAGGAGCCCTGGGATGTGATTCAAGCAGGGCAGCTGCCTGCAGAGCAGCTGGCAGAAAACAGCCCATTCCAAAGGTTTTGGTGCTCCCAAAAAACACAGGATCATTGGGAAAAAGTGACGCAGGAGCCAATGGGGTGACATGATGCGGCAGCGGGACCCGCCACGGTGCAACGTGGGCATCACACTCTGCAAATGGAGGCAGAACTGCCCCGGCCCAGGGAAGCCGATTCCCTCTGGAGCACCCGGAGCCGGCAGCATCCCTGGGCTGGCTGCCGGGTTTGGAACCTCACACGGAAAACGTGCTCGGTGTGAGCGTGCCTGGTCCTTTCAATGGAGCAAAACTGCTCTTTTCCAGTCTGGCAATGAAAGAGCAGCATTGCTGGCACTGCTGAGCCTGGAAGCACAGCTCCAGGGGAGCAAGCCGGAAAACCAGGCTGCGGTGATTAGGAAATTAAGGAAATTAAAGAAGCAGGGATGGGACAGGATGCTCATGGCCGTGCAGGAAGAGGAGTCGCCTGTGCTCAGGGCTCAAAGGCCGGATGCTGCTTTTAACCAGGGGTTGCTTTAAATAAAACTCAATGCCCGGATGATGGATGCTGCTTTTCCCCTCTCTTCCCTCTGCCAAATATCCTCTTCCCGCTCCCAAGGTTGTTTTTGGACAAACTGCCCTTGGGCGCTGCAGGATGGGGGGCTGCGGGCTCAGCGCCAGCACTGCTGGAGTTTGCAGGCAATTCCCAATGGGGGCTTGAGAGGGGGTGAAGTAAGGGAATTGCATTACTATTTTTTTCCCTTTTCTCCCCGTTTTTCCTTAGGGCTGTTCTCATTCTGTCACAGCGATGCCAGGGAATTGCTTTCCGAAGCAAGAGGAGCAGCGCAAGCCCAGCTGAGCAGTTTGCAAGCCTGTCACTTGCTGTCGGCAACGGGGCTCGATGAGGGGCTGTCGCTTCCCAGCCAGGACACATCCTGCAGCTCCTGCCAGGCAATTTGGGGCCAAATGGGAACGGAGCTACAGCAAGGATGGGCCATGCAGAGCTGGGGCTGCTGTCACTCACAAAGGGCTTCCTAAGATGGGCCAGGAACAGAGCCCTGGTGTCCCCAGGGCCCTGACTGAGCCCCAGAGATAAGCAGCTCCAGCCGCAGGGATCAGCTCCATCCATCTGTTCCCCGTTGGCTCCCCTGGGATTAGCAGCAGGCGGCTGCGGAATGGGATTTCCCTGGAGCGAGCCCGCCAGGAGGGATGCTCCAAGGAAACAGGTTTATTCCCATTGGGAATGGGACAGGGGATCACCTCCTGCTGCAGCGCAGCGTGGGTACCCGTGGCCCTCCCTATACCCCCACTTAGGCTTGGCAGAGGCACCGCGTGTCTCACCGGGATGGATGTGCCCGGGATACAGCCCTGCGGGAATGACCTTGGCTCCGTGCGGGAGCAGCCAAGCAGAGACCCCCCGCACCATCCGGGCTGCAGGATCCATGCCCGGAGCAGGGACGAAGCCGCCCGCCCGCCGCGTCCCCGCGGCTCCCGCTCACTTGCCTGCGGCCGCCTGCACATAGCCGGCCAGGGCGCACGCTCTCCGCTCGCAGGCTCCGGCGGGCAGCAGGACGGCGACGAGGGCCAGCAGGGCGCCCAGGGCCAGCAGGGCGCAGCCGCCCGCGCACAGCACCGCGCTCGCCTGCAACGAGAGCCGCCGTCAGCGCCGCGCGGCGCGGCCGCCCGCCGCACGCGCTGCAGGATTCCGGGAACGCTGCCCGGCGGCCTAAAACAGGGGCTTGGGTGCTGCAGGAAGGCAGAGGATCCCTCCTGGGAACTGCTGTGTGTCCATACGTGTATGTAGACATACATATTTATGTAATACATAACTGGAGGAACCCCAAGCAGGAGGATTTGAAGGAGGGAGATGTGACACTGCATCCCAAGTAAAAGTATTTTGGGAAGTGGGATGCAGCCAGTGCAACAACTGCAGCAGCTTGGCTCCCAGAAAGGGAGTCAAATTTGCTGGGAAAGAGGGATCAGCTGCTCCCTCATAGAAAGAAAATAACTCCGTGCAGGATAGGGCGCTGGGTTACACGGACGTGTCTGCCGAAAAGAGGTTTTGCAGGATGCTCTGTGTCTCAGCAGTTGCAAATGTGTCTGCAATACCCATCACCCTGTCCCTGCATGTGCCCGACAAGGTGCCTGGGCCAGCAGGAAGCTGCACCGCGGATCGGGGAGGGAGGCAGAGCTGAAGTGCAGACCAGGAGGCTTCTTCGGAGAAGAAAGGCACGTTAATTAACCTCCAGGCATGATGCAAAGCCTCATTTGTAGGATGATTAACATAATCCCCCAAGTGCAAACACACAGCCAGCATTAGTGATCATTTGCGGAGCTCGGCGCTTCCCCCCGCCTGCGTTAGTCTGGGTGGGAAACGCGGCCCCGGCTCCGGCAGCACCGGCAAAGGGAGCCGAAAGAGCAGCGGCCCCAGGGAGGGATCAGCCAGATGTGATGGCAACACCCCCATGGGATGTGCTGTCAGCACTGCCTCCAGATGTGCCATCAGCATCCCTAAGGGACGGATTGTCAGCATCCTTATGGGATGTGTTGTCAGTGTCCGCCCCAGGGGAGCCATCAGTGCCCTTTTGGGACAAGCTGTCAGCGTCCTCCTCGGGTGTGCTGTCAACACCCTCAGCCGTCACCCCCGTCCCACGAGAAGAGCTGCCGACCCCACATCGGCCTCTGCTCACAGGGTCCCCACGTGTGAAGCTGCTGCTCTCCCGGCTTGCCGGTGGCCACGGTTGCACCAAAAAGATGGGAAGGCTGGTCTGAAAGCCCAGAGAGCTCCATTTCCCATCGCTCCAGGAAGGAGACCCCAGTGCCCCACAGCGGAGCCAAGGCCACTGCTCTGCTTGGCGCAGAGCTTGGGGGTATTTTGTTATATATCCCCCACTGAACAGCCCTGGTGACAACCAGCCCCTTGGCACTAGAGGTGGCAGGTGCAGGGTTCTCCCCTTCTCCGGTAGCCAAACACAGATTATCCCATTGGAGGTTTTGTGTCACGCTGGATCCAGTGTCTAGAGCCTTTTTAAAAGGATATTAGCTGGACGAGGCTCTGCCCGGCTGGATCATGTCTAAATGAGTCACTGTTGAGCTTCCTCCTTATCTTTAAAGTTTGTTATTGCTTGGATATGTTTATCTGAGTTGCATTTTGCAAAAACATCTGATCAGAAGCCAAGCCCTGGGAACGGCAGCGTCTTTGCGCGTGGTTGTGTAAATCGGCAGGGTTTTATGCAGTGCTTCGCTTTGCAATGCACAAAATTGCTTGCTTGTCTTTAAGGGCAATTTAAGGAGTGGGGCAGCATCTAGGCAGACGATCCAGCCTGGATCCTGCTGCCTGGCCCGATTTCGTGAGAGATGGAGAAATGCAGCAACCGAGAGCCTGCTGTGCCGGGCGCAGACACCGTCCCCCGGGATTTGTCCCTTGTGCCGGGATTTGCGCCGCGTAGCAACCCCGAGTGGTTCCAGGCTGTTGGGGAAGCTGCAGCCGCAGCCGGGTGGGGAGAAGCCTCGGGATTCACGGGGAGAGGAAAGCCGGGGGCCCCCGCCCAAGATATCCCGATGGCCCCGCACCCGGCTGCTCCATGTCCCTCCGGAAAGTGAAGCCCGGTGCGGGGTGAGGGAGACCCAAACTGCCCTGTTTCTGCCCCGATTTATTGCCCTGGTAGCAGGGTGAAGTGCGCAGGACCGGGCGGGAGCTCCCCCGAGGCCGCATCCGAGCAGCCTGGGCTGCCGGCAGCTCTGCCAAGGGCCCCAGGAGGTTCCTGCACGGAGCCTGGAGCACCCCAGGGATGCACCGGCAGCACCTGCAGCCCAGGGCCGTGGGGACACGCGGAGGAGCACAGGGGGACACTCGGGGACAGCACAGGGGGATGCAGGGGGTGCTCGGGGGCAGCACGGAGTGGGAGATGACAGGGAGGCTCAGGACGGAGGGATGCCGAGGGGACACCAGGGCAGGTCTAGGAGACCATGTGGGAGGATGCCGGGGGGGATGCAGGGAACACGGGGCAGGACGGTGCCGTTCCGGGAGGATGCTGAGGAGCAGGGGCGAAAACAGGGGGATGCCAGGGAGATGTCGGAGGGATGCGGGGGGCGGGCGGGGGTGGTGCCGGGTAGCCCGAGCGGGACGGAGGGACGAGGGGAGATGTCGGGCGGATGCCGCGGAGCCCGGGGCCGGACGGAGGGATGTCGGGGCACGTCAAGGCGATGCCGCGGCGCGCGGAGAGGGCAGCGGGACGGAGGGGGACGCCGGGGCGCAGCGCTCACCTGCCAGGAGCCCGCGGCGATGTCGCCGAAGCGCGCGGGGCCGGCGCAGCCGCGGGGCGTCTCGGCGCAGCGGCCCAGGAGGCCGAAGGCGAAGCCGGCGGCGCGGGCGGGCGGCAGGAGCCAGGCGGGCGAGAGGAGGGCGGCGGCGCAGGCGGCCGCGAGCGCCGCGGACAGCAGCGCCCAGAAGCAGCCCACGCCGCCGCACATGCTGCGCGGCCCGCGCGCCGACCCGCCGCGCGCCCCCCGCGCCATCGGCGGCGCCGGCGCCGCGGCCGCGCATCCGCCGCGGCGCGGGGCGGCCGCCGGGGCCAGCGCGCGCTCCCTGCGCGCTCCCTTGCGCGCTCCCCGCGGGGCGCGGCTGAGGCCGCGCGCGCTCGCGACACCCGCCGCGGGCGGGGCGGGGGTGGGAGCCGCTCGCGAGCAGCGAGGACGCCGGGTGTTCCCGTGTTCCCGAAGCGCGGGTTATTCGGGAAGCGCGTTAGCCTCTCTTGAGGTTAAAATGTGCTTCTTTTCTTTCTTTTTCTTTTTTTCTTTTTTCCATTTTTTTTAACTGGCAGATGCGAGTGCAAAGGGAATAAAAATGCAGAGCGGTTGCTGCGACTTTGGTTCCGAGGCGGCGGCTGGGATTTGCTCCTGTTAAACGCAAAGGCTCCTTCTACTGCACGTTGGGAGTTTGTAGTGCCCGTTCTGATTCCCCACCTCACCCCAAGTTGCTCCCTGATTTATTCCTGTCGCTCCGTCGCTCCCAGCAGCTCTGTGGCCACCTCACACCGTCTCAATGAGGCACCAGCGTGTCCGATGGGACACGGCTTGTCCAGGTGGGAGCCCTGTGTTGGGCGGCGCAGGTGCAGGTCCGTGAAGCCGGAGTCCCTCCCTGCAGTCCTGAAATAAGGATCAAAACGGGGTTTAGCAAGAAATGCCTTGTTCAGCCCCCATGTCCTCCCGTGGCTTCAGGTGCTGCTGCCCCCGAAGCAGAGGGAGGGCAGATCTCTGGGGCAAAAAGGAGCTTTCCCTTCACATTTGGGGCTTATTGTTTGGTGGCTTCTTAATTCCGACCCTTTGAGACTCAGTGTGGGACGACGCCGGTAAAACCGGTGCAGTATCGGGCGGCTCAGAGCAAGGAGCCTGGCACCCTCTCCTGGTGCGCGCCGAGGTTGCTGCGGAGCGAGACGTGTGTGATTTTGCTCCTATAACCTCACGAAAAAGCATTTGGAGGGACAAAACACCGCCAAAATTTGCTTTGCCCGGGACCCCTGTCTTGCAGAAATACCCAACCGTTGCCACGTGATGTGTCACGATTAATTATTTCTGTTTCATTAATCAACTCTAATGCTGTTAGCAGTGATAATGGCAGTGTTTAGAATATACGATTTTTAAGTTGGGGTGTGTTTCTGAAAAGGCATCCTTGACTCCTAATATATTGTCATCCTGATTTCAGAAAAAGAATCAGGCTCTTAAGCCCCATATTCAGATTTCTTTTTTATTATTTGCATTGCCAAAAAGTAGTTAGTATCAGGGTTTGTTACACTTATGTTTTCTGAATGCTGTTATTGAATTTAGAGGTTCATTTTGGTTAATTAGCTATCAAAGATGCCAAGCTGCCAAAAAGGCTTGTGATTTCTCAATTGTGCCCAAACAGCACATCCTGTTTAGATCTTTTAAAATACTGTCTATTTATTTTTCTCACTACGGAGAGATGGCAAAACTACTGGGTGATGAGGAACTAGGGAAATTTCATTTTTCTTTGTATATTTTAGTTGGGGGGAGGCTTCGCCTGGCTTCTTTGATGTTGGCCAGCCTATGTCCTCAAGTCATATTTCAACTGACTGCTCAGTTAATTAAACTGCCATGTTCTGTTAAGAGCTTCCAACCTGCTGCTTTTTCTGCTTTCAGTCTAGGCCTCCAGGGTCTTAGGTTGACTGACGTTCTGTGGATTGGAGCTTCAGCCCTCCCCGACATCCCCAAAACAGGGATAAAATTCCAGTCCAGGTAACGTGATTGAGGCCACAGCTGCTGGTAGCTTGAAATTTTTAATTGGGGGGAATTTTGGGGGGGGTTGTAATTTGGATTCTTTTTTACTGAGGATACCCGTGATCTGCACCACACCATAAAACTGTGGAAAGAAACTGGGTGAAAATCCAGCTTTAGTGTTAGCATTGGAACTGTTATTAAACATTTCAGTGGGTCTCAGGTTTCATGCAACGTTTATGTCTTTAAGTAAGTTGTAAAAGTTATGGTTGCAATTCTTCAGCTTGATCTGCAAAACTGGACCTTATCACTACAGAAAATTGCATAGAAATTAAGAGAACTCTCTGTGTCATAAACTAGAGGACCAGACCAGTTATATTAGGGTTCTTGTCACAATGCAAGTTATTACACATGCTCACAGATGGCTGGATGCAAACTTTTACGACAGAAGATATTAATTTAGTGAATTTAGTGGCTTATATTAACACTCTTCCTCTCATTCTTTTAAATTTACTCAGCTTTCAAATAATTTAATCCATTGCTAACCTATGATGTGCCTATGAATTAAATAATTCATTATGCAGAAAAGAATTCCTCAAACCAGCCTCTGGGCATATGTGTAAAGCTGTACCAAAAAGCAATAATACTATTAAATGAGAAAGAGCAGCTGCTATAGGGTGTTAATCACCTACTACATCCTGTTATGGGGATGGCTTAATTTTGGTTCTGAAGAGATCCTCATATGCCTATTATGCAACTATATGCTGTTAACATGTCTTAATTAATGTGTTTGCGAAGCACTTCGGAGCACGTGGACGAAAGGTGGCAAATGAATCCATGCAATGTTCAGGAATTACATAGTTTTTGCCTCCTGCAAGTCCTGTGCCACCCACAGGGTTTGCTTGGGGACAAGGCCTTTGGGACCAACCCCAGAAATGGGGCAGAAATGTCTCATCCGTGAGAAACCTAAACGGGAATTGGGCATAAACTTAAAAGGCTTAATTCACGGAAAAGGTATACTCAGTGGGGCTTGGGGAGAGCTTTCTGGATCTGTGACTCAGTTTCCTCCTACCTAAAACAGAAATTATAAGAGCTAGAGTTTCCCCAAAATGGCTCTTCAGGACCACAACCCAGGCCAAGGCGCCTCAGCTAGTACTTCCAGGCCCCCCTTCAATATGGCCCTCACTCAATATGGCTGCCTGAGCCTCAGCCTCCCCCTTGCCCTCATCAAAGATGGACCCACCAGGCCACCGTTTAAATCCCGCCTCTTTCCCGGGACGGGGCTTCTTGCCCTCATCCAACATGGCTCCGCCCCGCGGCTTAGGCGGGCTACCTGATGCTGAGGCGGCCATGTTGAGTGAGGGGTAAGGGAGCCCGGCGGCAGCCGCGCCGCATCCCGTGATGCCTAACGCGGCGCCCGGAAGAAGGAGCGGGGCGGTTGTTGACAACATGGCGGCCGCTGGCCCCTCCGCGGGAGGAAGAGGCGGAGGGAGAGGAGGCGGCGGGCGGAGGAGGGAGCCTCATTCATAGGGAGCCCGGCTCGCTGCCCCCTTCCTCCCCGCCGCCTTCCCCGGCGGCCGCCTCGCCCCCTCCCCGGCACCATGTCCTTCTTCAGGCGGAAAGGTAGGAGCGGGGAGGGAGAGCGGGGCCGCCCGCGGCCCAGCCCGGCCCAGCGGCGGCGAGGACGAGGCCGCTGCCTCCCGCCGGGGCTGGGAGCTTCGGTGGGCGCTGCAGCCGCCGTTTCCCCCTCCCCGCGGAGACTCTGGGCGCTGCGCTCCCTCAAGGCAGAAATGTCGCCGGGCAGGGTGAAGCGGGGGCCGCTCTGCCGCCCGGGGCTAGTGTAAAATGCCGCTTGCTCCGTGCAGTTCTGAGCCTTTCGGGTCACTTTTTACTGAGCTAATACTTTTTTTTTTTTTTTTTTTTTTTTTTTTTTT
Organism: Tinamus guttatus; assembly: GCF_059628265.1. Classification (NCBI taxonomy): domain Eukaryota; kingdom Metazoa; phylum Chordata; class Aves; order Tinamiformes; family Tinamidae; genus Tinamus; species Tinamus guttatus. The sequence continues at coordinate 379,519 of NW_028289014.1, read as the reverse complement.
TTCCGACGCTGGTATATTTTGGGAGGTGGAGGGTTTAAATCATAATTTGCCTTATACGTTATAGCAGTCGCTAAAAATCCCAACCAAAAACTTAAACCTCCCAATGCAGAGTCCTTCATAAAAGCGGAAGGAATCATTGACAGAAGTGGGTTTGTGTGTGTGTGTATTTACCCGCAATGTATTTGTGTATGTTATGTAGCTCAAGTCAATTTCTAGGCATTTCGAGACCCTTAAATTTCAAAATATCCTTACGGGTGCCATGGCTAGCTGTTCTCTGAGAGTTAAACATTCCAAAGGTTCTGGTGCTGCAGCCTGTGATAAAATATACAGGTATGATAAAATATGGAAGTATAATGTGCCTTTGGTGTTCATGATATGAGGTATTTGAGTGTTTCTGTTGAAGTTGTCCCTTCTAGGAAATCTATAACTCTTCTTAGCTATTGAAACCCAAACTTCTTAGGAGCTATTGAACAGCACTTCTTGGGAGATAAGATTAAGTTAGGAGGGAAAAAATATGTTATCTGAACCTGGGTTGTTGCTGTTGATTGACATGTTCTGTTATAAGCTCTCTTAGCCAAACTAGTGGCATTAAAAACTCATTCTTTTGGGAGATTAGTGCGGTAGTCCTGGGAGAAAGAGGGAGGAAAAAAAAAGAGTTTAAACTTCTGTTCTTATTAGGAGAAGTGCTGAAAACTCTTTGAAATCCACTGAAGGTTTTGCAAGTGCCGTAATCCTTTATGGGGTGTTTACGTACTAATGCTGAGCTGCAGAATGCAAGTTCTCTGCAGCTTTTAAACCCTTCAAAACAGCTGCCAGCGCTTCACAGCCAAACATAGTTGTGGAGCTGGTAGTCTCTTTGTTTATATTAGTTTGCTTAGAAGATCTTTGGTCAGAGAAGCACAGATAGAACTAAATGCACTAGAGAGGCACCCTTATGGAGAAGGGATGAGTGAGTCTTTGCGTTGTGCCTAAAATAACATTGTATCATGCTCTTCCATTAGTGATAGTGTTTTCTAAAGGTGATCTAAATTGTAAATGGGAAAAATGAGGCATAGAAAGGGTTATGTAAAACTTGAGCCAGACACAGTCCAAAACCACATAAAAAAGCATTACTATCCTTGGGTGAATTATAATTGTTTAAGAGGATGCAACACTAGATAAAGATTAAGCTTTTTTTTTTTTAATGAAATCAAACAAAGGATAAAAGTACTGATATAGAGAAATCTCAAAAATAATAGTGAAGTAACTGATGATAACACTTGGAATAGCAGCCAGGGACTTGAGGGCGGATGGTGAAGTTGTTATCAGTGAAAACATTCAGACTAGAAGCCCGTTATACATTGGAAATGATGTCCATGGCCCTGCTAGCTGGCTGACCTGTCAAATTGTCTACTCCTTTTTGTGTAAGTACCTGCATGGACAGTTTAGGTTTGTTCATTCTGTGTTTCAAAATGGGAGTTATGATTCTCCAGTCTTGTGTGGTTGGCTTCGGTCCTTTCCATGCGTTTTTCCTTTGCAAATAGAGTTTGCTACTAGAAACTTTGACAAACTAGTCCCTGATAATCATGTACCAGTTGCAAATGACATCTGGCTTTGTGGGGAAAATGAAACAAAATTCCTGTAGAGATAATTTGCTTTCTAAAAGGCATTCTTGTTGCATGTGCCAGTTTTCCTATGTCTTTGGCCATTCATTTTTAATTCTGTCCCGCTAGAGGCTAGTAATGACACAAGAAGCTTATGTATCAATGAGGTTGGCACTGTGCACCAGCACACTGCTGGTAATAAGCTGGTAATCAGGTGGAGAAGAACTGGGCAGCTTGTAGGAAATAACAAGTATGTTTAAACTAAAAATAAGCTTATGGAGTTGTTTGGAAACTCAGGAATTATTGCTGCTGGGTGGGAGTCAGTTTGATCAACTATTTGAATGTTTTAGAAAAAGAGTTCATAATATAGGTTGTGTAATTTCCATTCTTCCTCAGTATTATTTCAGATATATACAGATTTTTCAGTGTTTTTACATAACTGATATGCAGGAAAAAAAATATGGTTATCCTGAATATTTTTTAAACCTTTCGGATTAAACTGAACTTCTAGAGACAAATGTAAAAAGGTTGTTGAACTGACTTAAACCTTTCTGTTGCAAAGAGAATGTGTTATTTAACTAGTAGCATAATTTCTAAATGCTGAGCAGCAGATTTACAGAGCTGCAACACTTAGAGTCCTCATAGGAAAGGTTGGCAGCGTGATAATACTGCAGCTACGATTGTGCAGGACCATTATGTAACAAGAGATTGAAGTTCCCTTTAAAATATGGGAAATGCTTAGGTCAGAATAGAAGGGCTTTCTTTCTTAATCTGTTCATGCTTTGTAATGTAAATGTTTGAGTCCAGCTATGGTTTGTGGCTAAATTTTGAAGGACTTGAAAAACCTACGTTCAAAGATGACCTATTTGTAGTAATAATGCCAGCCTATAGCAGCCATAGATGGTTTCACTAGCAGGTTGCATAGTTAAATACCACTGATGTATTTATTGCTTGCCATGCCATCATGTTTATGTACTTGTTCAGTTTCTTGACTTGTTTGTTTGTTTTATAATATATAGTCTTATCTGTTTAAAATCTTCCTTAAAAAAAAACAAAAACAAAAACCACTTTTAACTACTATTTTCTTTTATCTGCTGTCTTCCCATCACTTGTTTGGCATAAGCTTGATGATATTTAGGCAATAATGTTTGAGGAAATTAATATTTATGGTGAATTTCCGAAGCACTTACTGTGGTTTCTGCTCCTGAGTGAGAGCAGTGACTGCTTTTATGGAGCTTGTTCCATTTACATCCTTCCCACTGTGCACGTCCTACTGCTTTGCCTGTAACAGTAGGGAGATGTTCTGCTTAGACATTTGATTTGTTGTTCATAGAACATACATACATTTGCTCTGAAAACACATCTATTCCATTCTTTCTGCTTCATACATTTATTAAAGTAACCTTGAATGTAGCCTTGGTGTAACCATATGGACAGCAAACATCTTTGAGAATGTTTTACAAAATTAACAAGCTGTTTCTTAGACTTAATCCACGAATATAGATGACAAAGTTTTGCTTTTGAAAAGCCGAGAAACACCTTGAAATTCTTTCAATTACTTGATGTCAGATTCAAAAAAAAAATACTTTCAATAAAATCATCTTCCAACTGTATGTTCATTCATGTGTAAATGCCATTAGTCACCCAAAATAGCCTTAACGTTTTCCTTTATACTTTACAGTGAAAGGCAAAGAACAAGAAAAGACCACAGATGTGAAAGCAATTAAAAGTAAGATCAATATTTACTTTCTTTATAAATTCAGATCTCTGATATTATCTGCCATCATTTTTTTTTAAGCAGAGCAACAGTTTCCTGAACACAAACATGACCTGTGCCGCCAAAAATCAAAGCAGATCAAAAACTCAATGCTAAGTATTACAGTAACCTTTCCTAATCATCTTGCTGAATCTGTAAGGACAGAAGATTATCAAACTGTCAGCCATGATCTTTAATTCAAAGTGTTAGTCAAACTCAGTCACTTTGCGAATAGTGGTTACTCCTTATCTAAGCAAGTTGCTTCCATGCTAGTTGCTTCCATGCAAGAGATTCCATGCTAGTATGTTGTGTATTTTATGGTTTTGAAAATGCAGATTTGCTGTGCCTAACTTGCAAAATATGATTCTAGTGTCTGACTTAACTTTGGCTAATGTCTTGTGAGCCTCATGATCTGAAGCTGCTTTAGAATATATAGCTCTTCTAATACTGCTCCATGTGCTACAGAAACTTTGCTGCTCTATCTCATGTGAAAGAAAAAAAATCTTGTTGGGAAGTAAGCCAGTAAACTATGGGAAAGCAAGTTAGTTTATTCTGTCAATTTTTATTATATTATTACAAGGTGATGAAGTAGTATCTGTAAATCTGATTTGCTGCTTTTAGATTTTCCTCAACCAAAATCTTTGTCTGTACTTTTTTCTGTGTTTTGTAAATATCAAGAGAAAATTAAAGGCTTCTTTCTCTCTGTTGGTCTGTCTCTGAAGTCAAGTATTGGAAACTGTCAGTCTTGCTCATTTTATAGCACACTCTGTGATTATAGTGCAATTATGATGAGCAGTGGCTAGCTGAAACAGGTAGCCAGGGAAAGGCTGCAGTGTGGTCTCTGGGCAAATAAAACAGATTTTCAATTTTATTTTATTATAAATTGTGAGCAGCTGTCACTGAATAAACAAGAAGCATCTTTCTGGTTTGACAAAAAGCTGCTCCGTGATCTGTAGATGTTAGGTTAGTGATGTAGTGTTATCTAGAAGCTATAGAATAGTTGTTTGATTCCTTCAATTAAATACAGCATTTTTGCCCATAATGTTTATAATACAAAATTGAATCCAATTCACAAAAACCTAAACAATCGTGAGGAATGTGGCTGTTGTTCTACAGCAAGTCATCCTTGGCCACTGGCATCAGCTAAGCACCTGGCTGCCTTCCATTGGCCCAGAAACCCTGTTTTTCTTTCCATTATCATTGATACTAAATACCAAAGGCTTTGTAGAGGGTGGCAAGCAGTATCTTGCTACCAAATACTTCATCTGGAGAAACACTTAGGAATATCTCGAACATTTTAGCTCTCCTATATCACTACTTTTAAGGTGTCTGGTACCCTGACTTGTAAGTGTGAAATTGTCAGCTTCTGTCATCCTGTATCACAAAACTGTGAACCAAAATGAAATTATGCAGTATGAAGGTCATCAAAGCAAACTTTCTTGACACCTTGACGAAACACATCGTTATGAAGCGGTGTACTGAGATAGTGTCATCTGACTTGCTTTATTTTTAAGAGTCTGGGGTGTGAGATGTCCTTGCATGACATCCTAATCAAATGTAATTTCCTAAGGCTTTGAAAGTGGTATGTTATTTTATTTTTAGCTTTGTCATCAATTAAAAAAATCTTTGATTCTTTTTTGCAAATGGTTTTCTGTGAGGAAATTATTCTTTGTTCTCTTTGGTCTCAAGTAGCCAACCATGTTCTGAAACAGCTAGAAGAGATTAAGCCTTATAATCATCTGAATTTCAGCAGAGATGTTTGCATGTTGCTTTTTTTTTTTTTTTCTTTTTTTCCCTCTTTAAACTAAGTAGGGTTAAAGTATTTTGGAAATAAATGTTCTTGTTAAATCTCACAGATAGCTTCATAGTTCAGAGTTCCAATTTCATTCCTCCTTCAAGTTTTATGTGTGTTTGGAAAAATTATTGAATAAGTTTGCCATGACCATTGCAATTAAACTGTATTGATGGGGCTGTAATAGACCACTATGATACTGGTTATCAAGCAGCCACAAAGAGCAGGAAATGCATTTTTTTGTATAAACTTAAACTTGGAGTCTTTTGATTAGTTACCGAAGAGGTAAGACACAGGGGAATGGTGGTTTTCTGACCTCCTGGTGAGGTTAGTCTTGCTGTAAATCTGACCTTGATCAAAAATGAACCATAGGGAGAGAAGAGATTTTTAGTGAGCTTGATGCATGCAAGCTCTAGTTTATCTTGGGATGTTGAGCACTGGATGCTGCCTAGAAGAGGTCTTATGTTCTTTCTAATCAGTGCTGTCTTGATTCTAGCTCCAATACCAGTACATTCCCCTCAAAGAAGCACTAGAAATCATGCCTTGCTGGAGGCTGCAGGACCAAGCCATGTGGCGATTAATGCCATCTCTGCCAACATGGACTCTTTTTCTAGCAGTCGGACAGCTGCCCTTAAGAAGCAGCCAAGTCACATGGAAGCTGCTCATTTTGGAGACTTAGGTAAGGCCTCCTCTATTCTGTAATACAGTTAATGTTATTTAGTGTTATTGGTTTGCTCACCATCCCTTGGTTGAGGCAAGTAGATTTGGTAACAACAAAATTTGACGCTGCTGTTGAAGTAGCATCTATTTTTGAGTAGACAGTTTGCTTGTTTCCTGTTCAGCAAAAGATGTTCCTTTATGTACAGCCATTGTGTTGTAGAAATTCTCCTGCTATCCTTTAAATTGGTGTAATTTGCCTCATTAAACAGCGAATTTGGCAGACTCTGTAGTCTAACCTGGTATGCATAGTATTATTCTCCTGTGTGTTCATACACAGTGTTCATAAAGTCATATTTTTAAAAGTTTATTTCCTAAAAATGTAATTAGTCTTTTGATCTCAATTTTGTAAATATGATGTGTGGGGAAGGTTTATTAAAAGAAAATTATGAAGTAAACTATTCTTCAGAATTTATTGATGTGTCTCTGTGATAAAGGCAATGTATTTGTATCTGATTTTTAAGGTCTCTCTGTCTGGGATCAGATTTCTACTATGAAATTGTAACAAGACAAAACTACATAATACAAAGTGCTTTATTTCAAGAATATGTTGCAGTCCTTAGAATCGTCTTTTTGGCAGTTGCATTCCAGGATGTTTTTGTATTGAATACCAATGCCCGTAGTGTAATACAGAGTTGTTCCCTTGATATTTTTCTTTAGGCAGATCGTGTCTGAATTATCAGGCCCAAGAGACCAAATCAAGCCTTTCAAAGACCCTTGAACAAGTTTTGCAGGACAATGTAGCCCTCCCTTATTTTATCCAGTTCATGGAACTACGCAGAATGGAACACTTGGTTAAATTTTGGCTAGAGGCTGAAAGCTTTCACTCCACAACATGGTCCCGCATAAGAGCACATAGCCTGAACACAGTTAAGCAGAGCTCATTGGCAGAGCCGGTGTCACCCTCAAAACAGCAGGAAATCGAGTCTTCTTCTCCAACTGGATTGCTTGAAGAGAGACTGGAGGATTCTAGCACAGTCCATCTGCTCAGGACCAAGCGAGTGGCTCCAGACGTGAGCAACAGAGCTGGCGGCAGCCAGAACCATGTGCTGTCAGGCCAGGAAAATACTGGTGTTCTCTGTCTGAGAAAAGCTGACACAGGGACCCATTCTGTTCCAGTCAATCAGCAAGAATCTTCCAAGCCCACAGTATCAAACAGAAACAGCCCCTCATCTGCACTAAAGGACTTGTCAGGAAAACTAATGAAAAGTAAGTGGCATGTGTTAATTTTCTCTACAAGTGGTAGGATGGGGACATACTGGTTGCTGCTTGCTTAGAATGGTACATTAAACTGCCTTGTTTTTTGTATGTTCTTTGTAAGTATTGTATGCTGCTGGGAGGAGAAAGTAATTTTGACAATGGGTAATTCTGAATAAGCTAATGGTCAATTTAAAATTATGTATTGTTTGTCTGCCTTTGATTGCTTAAAAATAAATTGAAGATACTTCAGAATCATTGTGTGTTCTGATGAGCTTAGTTTACTTCTGCTCCTACATGAGTAATCCTAAGAAGTGATGATGAGCATTGCAATGTCCTGTTTTTCCCCCTTCTCTCTCTGTCCTATTTAAAAGTATTGAGGAAAATTTGGATCGTGGTGGGACTGAAAATTGAGGATTAACTTTCCATGGAAGATAAATATCCTATATTGTGCAAAATGACATAAGTTGTGGTTGCGAAAAGATTTATAGAGATTTTGTATGGAATGTACTCTTTCTGTTCTTAGATTTATTTGGTAGAGTTCTTCCCCTTGTAACTGATTTGTTGTCATTTGGAGTCCACCTCTTCAAAGGCTACTGGAAGTAAGGATTAAATTAAAATATTTATTTCTGATAGTAAGCTACATGCACAGTAACCTGTTTTCATTACTCTGCATTTACTCAGTCCTCCCCTATTTGTGAAAGCTTGCAGGCAGAAAAGGAAATACTCCTTTCTTCATATTGGTTCCTCTTGTTTACCCAACTGTTTCCTTATGTTGCATCCTTTTCTCTTTCTGTTTGTCTCTTGTGTAGCTGGTTGTCATATATTTCCACAATATATAGCTTCAGCCACGAAGTGTCTTAGATGAACACGATGGTACTCGAGTTGTGAATAGCACCTCCATTCTAATGTATGAAAATACTGCATTTCAAGGAACGGGGATCCCTTCTGAGAAATCCAAAGTTTGGAGTATAATTATTCTTGTGTGTGTGTGTGGTACCTAAGCTTCCCAACTCTCTTTTGAAAGGGTGCACTGCAGTCTTACATTGAGCCTTGTTTTAAGATTTTTGTTTAATTCCTTTGTACCGCAAGTCTTCTCTGTTTTCCCCCAGTGAGGATTAGAAACTGGGAACTTCATCACAGCTTTTGCTGTAAAGACATTATTGTTGGTTTTGAGGCGTGCAGCTGAGGAAGAGGTCTGTTTGGTGGTAGGAAATTAAGAGTTAAGCTGCTTTATTCACTCTTGCCAGTTGGTTCATCGTGGGCTTATTATGACCTGGCTATAGAGAAAACAGTCATGGTAGTTTGCCACCAGCAAAGTATTGACTACTGCACTTGAAAGCTTCATGGGAGATAAACTGTCAGTGTTAATCAGATATTTGCTTTTCTGGAGAACATGTTTGTTGTTTGCTCCTTTTTAGACCTATGCCAGTGAATTTAAAGTTTAATTCTCTATTTCCTCTTTGTAGGTATAGAACGGGACGCAGTTAGTACTTTTACCAAATATATTTCTCCAGATGCTGCTAAACCAATACCCATTACAGAGGCAATGAGAAATGATATTGTTGGTAAGAATATATACCATCTCCTACTTTAGAATTCCTCTTTTGCCGTAAATATATCTTTAATACACCCCTACATACACATAAAAGGCATTTGTTTTCATGAATTTTAAAGTCAGTGATAAAAGATAGTAAAATGGTTGCAGAAAGCTTCCTTGTGCTTATTTTGATAGTATAAAATCACATTACAGATAATAATGGATCTGCACTTTCAATAAACCTGTTCCCTGAAGAACTTTCACAGGCTTTTCTTAAATTAGTGAAAGAACTCCAGGTGGCTGTTGGATGCATTGAGATTCGAGTCTCAGCATAGTATTTTAGCCATAATATCATCATGCAGTTATCTGCAGTGCTGTGGAAAGCAATGCTGTTGTCTTTTAAAAGCTCTCTGCAGAATCAGAGCCAGCTGATTGTAGACTGGAATTCTAGATCTAGATTCTGGATTTGAACTGCAGCTTTTTCTTAACCTCTTGTAACTTGTGTCCTTCAGCTTATTAAACAAAGTGCACATTAAAGTTAACCTGGTCTCTCTTTACAGCAAAGATTTGTGGGGAAGATGGACAAGTGGATCCTAACTGTTTTGTTACAGCACAGTCAATAGTGTTTAATGCAATGGAACAAGAGTAAGTTGATTGAATGGTTTAACTTCTCGTGCATACTGTCCTTTCGGAAAACACAGTTCAATAAAAATGTGTTTATGAAGATATAACTGTCAAGTAATTTTTCTGTGCAATCTCTTGTATTTTAAAGTAAGGGATTCCCTCCAGATCCATTCTTTTGATCATTTGCTGAAGTTTTGTCTGCTGTTACTATGTTCTTTATATAATTTTCATGATATTCATACACCCTGTATTGTGTCTTGCTTGTTTTTATTTTATCAGACTTAAGTTATATGAGGCAAGAGCTAGTTCTTCTAAAGCGCCTCGATGCCATTGGCCGTTGGTAACTTGTCCTCTCTGTGTGCAGGCACTTTAGTGATTTTTTGCGAAGTCATCATTTCTGTAAATACCAGATTGAGGTGCTGACTAGTGGGACTGTTTATCTGGCTGACATTCTTTTCTGTGAATCAGCCCTGTTTTATTTCTCCGAGGTAAGTGTTAGGGGGTTTATCTTTTGTGATTTTTTTTTTTCCTTTCTATCAAGTAGGAAAGCATTGATGTCTTGAAGGTTTTAGTAAAGATACCTCAATATAGGAAAGAGGTATTTATTATCCTGAGAGAAAATGCATTATCAGCTTCCTGTCTACATGCAATTAATCCGAATGTTTGAACTATTATACCATACTGTGGAATAAATATTAATGTATTGTCTCAGTTCACTAGGTAGTTTTTGATTTGCTTTGTTGAAGCTCTGACCTGGACTTCTTAATTTTGCTAAATGACACTGTAACTTTGAAAGCCTTAGGCAAAGTACTGTTAATTCTAACCCTCTTACTGATAAAAAATAATCTGCTAGTTTTGCTTGGAGAGGAGATCAGATCAGGATGTGATAGATTAAATGTGTAAGCTCACAGCTGCAGCATCCTTTATGTTTTAAGGAATGGTCTTTTAGTAGTAAAATACTCACGATGAGAGTCTGACAAGCCAATGTAGTCTGAAAATGCAAGCTGTGAAGAATAGATGATATATTTTGTTCAGTGTAAGTTAAGCACAGCTTGAAAATGGATTTTCTGTCTTTAGTATGATACAAATAGCTGACATTTGGAAACTAAATGTAACAATCACTAAGGCAAAGAGAGCTCAGTAGCTCATTTCTTTAACAAACGGGGCAGACTAAATCTGTCTGCAGTGCACCATCTGAAAATTCAGAATATTTTTATCCCCTGATGACACTTTTGAGTAATTGATATACGGCCTACATTTATTTTAAATGGGAAGGAGCAGGCTTGTCTGTGCTTGCTGTAGTTTCTTTCAAAAATTTCTGCTTTAATTTTTTCCCTTTTTTTTCTAATTTCCCTTCTAGTATATGGAGAAGGAAGACGCAGTTAACGTATTGCAGTTCTGGTTGGCAGCAGATAACTTCCAGTCTCAACTTGCTGCCAAAGAAGGCCAATACGATGGGCAAGAAGCACAGAATGATGCTATGATTTTATATGACAAGTGAGTGAGTTCAACAATTATTTACTTCTGAAGCTGTAGTTTTATCTTTGCATCTTTCTGTTGCACTGTGCAAAAAGCACTTTTCATTTTCAAACTGTGCCTTGCATTCTCGTGCTGTTCTCTTACCAGAAGCTGAAATGTCTGCACCCACCGGAGGCTGCCATAATAAACAGGCAACTTTTTTTTTTTTTTTTTTAAATTCTTCATTATGTATAAAGCAAAAAATCTTAAATGCTTTTGTGTTCTTAAGCGAAACTCAGTATTTCCAGGACTCAGTTGCTTGAGAGCTAATGTTTCTATCATATCAAAGTCGATTGGTAGTCATTTGGAAAAGCTTTAATGCTAATAGCAGCTGCATAACTGTAGAAAAATCTTCAGGTTCAGATGCTGTTATCCTATTAGAAGAGGCTTCCAGAGCTTTTACCACACAAAATAGGAGTCCTGCCAGGAAGAAAAAAGCAAGCCAAACAGTACTGTGTTTTAATATTTCAAAAGTACTTTTGAGGGTTTATTGAGGATGGCTATTTCTTTTCTCTTTTTTTGCTTTCCTTAAGGAAGCAAACAGAACCTTTTTAATGTCAAGCCTCCTTGCCGGTAGTAGTGTAACTTTTTGCCTTTATGTGTGTCAGCCTATCAATTATGCAACTGAAGGCAGACATCAAAACTACTTCCAGGAAGAAGTTTGTTCTTAAGCTTAAGTGCCAGTTTGTCAAATTATTGCCCTCATAGAAAATAATAATCGGAGAGAAAATGAATAATTTCCTTTCATTTTCACCTCATCAACCATCCCCTGGCCCAGGCCACAAGCTCTATTTTTAATGATGTGATTAAAAGAGCAAATGCTGCTTCAGTTCTGGGTACTTGCTGCTTCCTTCCCTATTACAAAGTGTATGTGTGCTCATCTGTTTTACCTGTATCTGCATAGAAAAGCTTTATGAAAAACACTTATTTAGGTGGGTTTTTCTTTCTCTGCGCGTAGGATCAGTAGTACCTGCGTTTTGAAGTGGCACCATCTAGTGACTGCAGCATGATTGAAAACTCTCAGTGGAAAAAGATGGTTCTTGAGCACCTGCAAAATGTTTGAAATCCTTTTGTGTTGCTTCCTTCCTCTCCCCTGTGCTGCAGATACTTCTCCCTTCAAGCCACGCATCCGCTTGGGTTCGACGACTCCGTGAGGCTGGAGATTGAGTCCAACATCTGCAGGGAAGGGGGTCCCCTCCCGAACTGCTTCACGACTCCCTTGCGGCAGGCCTGGACCACCATGGAGACGGTGAGATCGCGCGATGGGCAGTGAGGGCGATGGGGAGGTTCTGCTCTGTCAACTATTCCCCTCAGTCAGTGCCATCTTGGACTCCTGTTACTTACAGACTTGTTTTTTACCTGGATAATATAGCAATATTAGTTCTGTGGGCTTTTTTTTTTTTTTCTCTGCAGCCTAACTTGAAAAGAAACAGCCCCTGTGGCTTATGTTAGTTCTCTGTGAAATGCTTGTCTTGGGCAACTGTTACATTTTAGTGCAAGTAACAGAATTCCTTCTCATATCAATTGCCTCAAATAGCTTATTTGTCTCTCTTGAAAATGTTCCTTCCTTGCTATTCCTCTGGCTAATGCTTCCCCACAGCTACCTGGTAGCAGTCATTTGCAAGCCACCTACCATTGCTGTTAGTGCAATCAGTGGTTTGTTTCTGCTCCTGATTCTTGGACAGCATAGCAAAATAACTGTGAAAGTATTGGCAGGCCAGGCCTTTCTAGGGGAAAACAATCTGAATCTGGTCCCTCTTCAGGGAGGATTTAGCTAACATGGCTGTTTTTGCTGCCTCATCCTGAAGTAGGATTCAAATTATAGCAGTGCAACAACTAATTCAGAATAATTCCATTATGTACATTTTAATTGTGCCATCTACGCAGGACTCATGTCCAGTTACCCTTTCTGTTCTGTAAGTGGTCTATAGTAATCATGCAGACTGACTTTGTTGCTAAAGAGGCCTCATTCTTCTGTCTCTCAGGTTTTTCTACCTGGCTTCTTGTCCAGCAACCTGTATTACAAATACTTGAATGATCTTATCCATTCAGTACGAGGAGATGAATTTCCAGGGGGAAATATTGCACAGAGTATTCAGGGCCCTGGTAACAATCCTGATAGCGACTCTCAGATGGGAGCCCCCGATGGCTCTGCTTCCCAGGTAGGAGTTTCTTGTTTTGATTCTATTTGAATAAATAGTGCGGTTTATTTAAATAGAGAAAGAAAATAGAGAAAAGCATCCTTTTCTCTATTGCAATCAGAGTTTGTACCTGTTGAGGAAACATCATCTTGTAGTTTTAAGCTTCCCATTTCACTTTAGGACACATTTAATCTACTCTCTATTGATTTCAAGTAAATGGTATTTGGCATAGAAGTTATTTATTGTATTTTCTGTACCCAAAGTCTTTTACCACTTTTACTAAAAATAGAACTTTTGATTGAAGGAAATAAGCTATTAATATTAGCTAAAGACTGCTTTGTAGTGCTGTAACACTTAGAAATACTTTTCATTAGAAATAAGTTTGTTGTTTTGTGCTTTAATAGTATATTCTTGGGCAAAAGTTACACCGTTAGGCAAAAATAGACATTGTGAATGTGCTGTAGAATTTAAATACAAGTATGCAAATTGTGCACTCAGTTTTTCGAAGCCACAGACCTAAAGCCCTAGAACTGAGTGGACAGAAGCCCTAGAACTTCAGGACAGAAGTCCTCTACTCATGCACAGAGCAATGACATTAGTGCCTGGCCAGCTGGTGTTTGCATGCTTGTCTCAGTAGATCTTTCCATACTGTAGTCCTCAAGCTAGTTAGTCATGTCAGTCTGATAGAAAATGGTCAGATTCCTGACTTTCCGAAAAGGGAGATGCAGCATTCCAGGGCAGTATCCAGATTTTGTTTGCCTATGTGCATTTGTTGCCAAGCTGGGAATAAAGACTTAAATACCCTTTGCTTGGTAAAGCAGAGAGCTTTCTAATCATTCCTTAAGCACGACTAGAGCTGTGCTGTGTAGAAATGAGTGTGTAACTGAGCCCCTTTGGCTCTGCTACGTTGCAGTGTCATGGAGAGGTGGCCGCTGCGTGGTTCTCTGGTCACAAACCAGCATCCTTAATCGTGGGGGGAGAAAATCTGGGTACTATCTTGGAAAAATCCCGATGCCTGATAGCCTGAACAGGGAAAAGCTGTGGGGATTTGGCTTGTTTGGAGTGCTGAGGAGCAAAGTGCTGCGTTTTTGTGCTCTGCATTCCTGCTTATCTGCAGAAAGGTCACTGGGTCTTGGTGAGTTTTTGCCCCGCAGCAGAGGACTGCACAAGGCAGCTCTGTTAGTGTCTGTTCCTAGTTCAGGTCGCTCTCCTTTAGTGATCTCCCTGCTGTTGCTCAAATGTTTTCTTGTATTTTTTCATAATCTTACCCAAATACTGTGCCAAAAGGTAAAGGCCTGTTCTCTGTGTGGGGAGCACAGTGTGTTGTGTGCGAGCTGCTTACCCAGTACTCAGCAGGGACAAGTGCAGCTGCTGCTGCTTTGGGGGTAGCTCAGTGTTAATGCTCCCAGAAGCAAATAATTTGCAAGTGCTCACACATCTATTCCACTGATAATGCTTAGAGAGCAGTCTCTACATAATATGTATGCTGACCTGTACGTTGTGTGTTTGGCTCTGTTCATGTAACTTTCTCATCCTCTGTTTAAAAACAATGTCATACCGAGTTAGGAATTCATCACTTGTGTAGGTGTCTCTTAATTCGTTTATGCTTGCACAGACACTTCAGAGATTTATCAAACTGTAAAAAGCACTAAAATAGTTTTGTTAAGAAGCTACTAGTTGTCTGCATTGGGCACTAATATTTAGAATTTTTGTTTGTAGTCCAATGTCAAAAAGGCTAATGTTAAAATCCTGAAAAATTTTGATGAAGCAATAATTGTAGATGCTGCAAGTCTGGATCCAGAATCCTTATATCAACGAACTTATGCAGGGTAAGGTTCATTCTGTGTATCTCATTCTTTCCAGTGTTTCACCTTTGTTTCATTTTTGTTGTGCCCTTTTGCATTGAGAGTGCACATAATACAAGATGTTGCAATCTTAGCACATGTCTTAATGCTTGAAAGTAAATTTTTTTTTTCTTTCAAATAGTGCAATTTAATACCAATGTCATGGTGAACGATTTTCTGATGAGAACAACAGAAGAAAATTAAAAATGTTCCCAATTGTTTTTCTCCTAGAAACCTTACTCTTCTCTGGCTCCAAAATCTAACTAGTATTCCTAGTTTCCAAATTTCCTGTTTGGAATATGAAAGATCAAGCTTGGAAGACTTTGATACTGGAATACAGCATTGATTTCTCCCTACTCCCATAAAAAGAAGAGCCTGTACTTCACTTTGCTAGCAGACTGCGCAGGCTTCTATTTAAGTTGCTCTTTGATATGAAGCTCTTCTGCTCTCTGGATCTCAAACAGGAATTCTTTGTTTCTCTAGCTGCCTTGCTTTCCTACTGCATACCAGTGTGCTGAGCTTTCAAGCACTGCAGATTGGTTGTTCCCTGGTGAAATGTTCCTGTGATGCTGTAGAGCACTTGGAGTATTCCAGGATTGAGGCATTGAAGTGCTTGGCTACTTTCAGGTTCTAGAAATGTCTTTAAGATATACTTAGAATTCAAATAAACAAGAAGAGTGGGAAACTCTTCCGCATATATCAATCTTAAGTAGAAAAGGTGATGATTGGTAAAATGCCAGTCTTCTAGTGCTAGAGTCTCCATGGTAGTGAGGTTTGTTTGTTTGTTCTCTTGATTGATAACTTTCTGTAATGCAGTAGTTTTCCTGGTAACCTGGGTGTCTTATTTCTTCTCTCTCCAGGAAGATGACATTTGGGCGAGTCAGTGACCTGGGACAGTTCATCAGAGAATCTGAACCAGAGCCTGATGTCAAGAAATCCAAAGGTTTGCTTTCCTTTCCTCTCTGTTTCTGTAAACACCTGCAGAACTGCCCTTTTCCTCACTTCAGACAGGATAAACAAAACTCTTGGCTCTTCCCAGATCTGTCTTAAGCCAGAGGTGCTTAGGAGATTGTCCTGTACTGAGGCAAAACTCCTCTCTGACCCATTTCCATATCCAATGTGCTCCTATGGGAGCTAGAGCTGTCGGTGGCACCTGGCAGGGATGAAAGCTGTGGGCAGCTGGGCTGATGGTCAAACTTCCAAGAGTTTGATTTCAAGATGAAAAAAACTTCAGCACTCTGGGTGCTTCCTACACACTAGGAGATCTGTTAATGCTGCTTTTCAATCTGCTTGCTGGGAAAGAATGGTATGGGCTCAGCTCCTAGTGAACCACAAATCCTGGTAATATCTTGTCTTTGGGACACTCTTCTGTATTCTCTAACCCTAGTATTGCAAACCCTTCAGGACATAAGCAAGTATGTGTGTGTAGAGAAGAGAAATGAGATGTGCTGTTGAGTTTGCTAATATTCCTTGTGTGTCTCAACTAGGGTCCATGTTTTCACAAGCAATGAAGAAATGGGTTCAAGGAAACACGGATGAGGTGTGTCCTTTTTATGCTATCCTTGTGACTTACCTCAGGGTAGGGAAGTCTTCAAGTTCTTAATCCTGGCCCTTTTCTCTGAGTGTCTTTCTGATGCTCAGACCAACCAGAGCTCTCAGTCTCTGCTTGCCAAATACAATTGAATTGCATGCACTTGTGAAACCAGCTTGTTCTTTGCCAAGGAGCACTTTGCCAAAGACCTGCTGTTTTAACTAATGTAATGGATAACTGTCTGTTAGTTGTTAGGATAATCTAGTTAGGGGTAGGGTAGTGTTTTTTTTTTTTTTTCTTTTTTTCTTTTTTTTTTCTCTCTCCCTTTAAGAGAAGTAATCTGCAAATAAGAGTGGATATACTATTGTTTTTTATTTGTTTGTTTCTTACTGTGAAATGAGTCACATGTGGGTTTAAAGGCTGTTTTTTCCCTTCAGACTAAAAGATAAGTCTGAAGACTTTGCTTGACTCTCTTGGAAACTGTATCAAACTATAAATACTCCATTAACTAAAGCTAATGTACTTGGAAACCCACTGCATTTTCATCTAGGGAGTGTTTACTACAAGTCAGAGTTGTGAAGGTTCATCGTGTCTGAAAGGTTTATTTGTGGGTGATGCGGAGAGCACTGTGTGGTATTTTTAAGCTCTTCAGCCTCCCTGCATTTGGGATGTGTTATTTTTCCTCTGGCAGGCTCAAGAGGAGATGGCTTGGAGGATAGCGAAGATGATAGTCAATGATGTGATGCAGCAGGCACAATGTGAGCAGCATGCGGAGAAGGTTACAAAGGTAAGAAGGTAGAAAGGCTACACTGCAGGGTCAACACTGTAATTTCTTATTTGAGTTTATCCTTGCTGTTTCATGTTGATAAGTACTAGCCCATTTGTGTAAAGTATCATAAAACTTAAGAGCTAGAAAGTTGTCTTGTGGTGCTGTGCCTGTCATTTAAAAGAGCTCGGGCAGCCCTGTTGATGGACTAGCACGTTGGCATTGCACATGGATGTGTTTAGTGACTTTGTTGTACAGGCCCGTGTTAGGGAACAGCTGTGATGCAGACTTAGATTTTGTTACATTTTGTGAAATCACAAAGATGCCCATTTAGAGTTGGTATCTGGTGCTTCTGGCTTTCAGACACCTCTAACATCAGTTACCAAAGAGCAAACAAACAAAAAACTTGCACTTTTTTAATTAAGGAAAGTAAACATGTACCAAAGCTCAGTGACAGGCCTGGACTGCCAGATCCATAATTTCACTATGCAACTGCTTTCCCCTTTCTAGAGCAGTTCTGTTAAAAAGACTTATGTCGTAATTTCACTTAATAGCTTCTCTGCAAATGATATTCCAATCCGGCTAGTTGAAAAGGTCACTCAGCACAGGATTTAGAAATACCAAGTGGCTGCACATACTCCCTATTCAATGAGGCAAATAGAGCTTCAGTAATGGAAAGATTGAAGTTTGTGGGTTGTGGCTGGGGAGAAGGGCAGGTGTTTGGGGTTTTTTTTCTTGTTCTCCTGTGCACATCAGCTAACCTGGCTTTAAACACTTGCAAACACAAAATGTCTTTCTACTGAGTGACTGTCTTCCATGTTTTAGGGGAAAATGAATTCTAACCCAATCTTTCCTTTTCCAGCTATGATTTTAAATGCCAGAACAGGAAATCTAGTTTTCTCCTTTGAAAATGAGTGAACTTTCCTGTTTGGTGGATTCTTTAACACAGCCAATAAAAGCAAAGCACTGTTACTACATACGCCGGTATCTCCCTCATTTATAAGGAAGAATTAAAAAGAAGCAATCCTGTACCTCCACTGTAGAGAGCCAAGAAACACTTTGTCCTGTTGTGTACGGCATTCACAATAATGTTGGTTTGTAAGAGAGATGAAGACACAGTTTATGAACGTGTCACTGAGAAACTGTGATCAACTTCACAAATACTTGACCCTGTCAAAAAGACTCTTAAGCAAAATATCTGGAAGGGGACACAGGCCACACCAAGGCGGGGAAGGTTTTGCTGTAGTTTCTAGTTCTACTACTTGTAATTTTTAAACACATAATTGCAAAGGCCATGGGGATATCTCCCTGACACCTGACCACTGGAGAAGTGAACCTGAAGCCGCAAGTTCATTGGCAGTGAATGACCTTAAAAGTTCTAAGTTTTATTTTTCCTTACTTGAAATAGCTGAGTATTCAACTGTAAGATAAATGTATTTTACTTCATAATTACATTAACGTTGAAGGGAGCGTAGAACGATGAGGAGTGAAGCCTGGACAGTTTAACTCTTCCTTGTCAAGCGCTTACACATGTGTAAACACCCACGTTGCCCTCGCTAACAGCAGGGACTCACACACTGATCTCACCCTTGTGTGGCCCCTGTTCCTGCACCCTTTCCCCAACACAGCCTCTGTTTTGGGGAGATTATACCCATACTCTGATCCATTTTCTTCCTCATTCTACAAAACCAAGGAAAAATTAGCTGCTGCCATCTATTACTGCCCTTCTCCACAGCTTGTTGTCCTCCAGCCAAGCTAGCATCTACTTCCAGATGGTTGGTTTATAAAGAAAAATAACTTTTAATGGCCTCTGGCTTATTTTCCCTGATATTGATAACACTTGAAACTTGTGTAACCTTTAATTTAAGTAAAAAGTCACTGTGTGCCACAGCGCCTCTATGAATTGATTTTGCAGTCTCTGAAGTACGTGTTGTGTCACTCCATTATGTTATTGCTACATTTTTAGTATACAACACTTCTATTTTTTTATTTTGCTCTTATGATTGTTCTTTTCCTCAAACTTGTGCAAAAAAAATCACTTTATAACAAACTCAATCATCTCTAATGTTCAAGCTGTGTTGATTGACTAGCAAGAGTTATTCTGTTGCAATATTTGATTGTATAGAGACACACTGTATTATCTATGAAAAGCAAAAAGGCTGTGTATAGGTTTTTGGTACTATGTACCACTTCTTATTTCTCTCATGCCCAAGTATTCATGTACTTAAAACATACTCTATTTAATTGTGTTTTGATTTAAAATATATGAATATTAAAATTCGTGTCTGTTTTCTGTTGTGAGAGGGACCTTGGAGGTGCATAAAGGAAGGAGCCCCCTGAAACGGCCGTGCTCCCTGCGCTGCAGCCTCTCATGCTGTGGCTGAAGTGATGCGAGGGGAAGGGGCGTTCGCGGGGGGAACCGGAGCGGGAACCGGAGCGGGAACCGGAGCGGGAACCGGAGCGGGAACCGGAGCGGGAACCGGAGCGGGAACCGGAGCGGGAACCGGAGCGGGAACCGGAGCGGGACGGAACCCGCCGGCCGCGGTCTCGAACCCGCGGCCCCGGGGGCGCCGCTCGCGGCCGCCGGCCGCCAGGGGGCAGCAGCGCCCCCGGCCCGGCCCTGCGCGGAGCCGCCGCTTCCGGCGCACGCGGGAGCGCCCGCACATGGCCGCGGTGAGCGGGGCCGGGGCGGCCGCTGCCCCTATCCCCCATGGCCGCCCCTGTTCGCGTCCCCATAGGGTGTCCTTTGCCCCGCGCCCCTGTGGGGGGTCCCTGTCCGCTTCCCTATAGGGTGTCCTTCGCCCGCCCCGTGCCCATATGGAAGGTCTCTGCCTGCTTCCCTGTGGGCTGCCCTCTGTCTCCCTACCCACCCATATGGGGGTCCCTGCCTGTTTCCCTATAGGATCCCTGTTTGGCTCCACTATAGGGTGCCCTCTGCCTCCCCCCGCCGTGAGGGGGTTCCTCCCTTCTTATCCTATAGGGTGTCCTCTGCCCCTCTTCCATATGGGGGCTGCTGCTTGGTTCATTTATAGGGTGCCCTGGGCCCCCTCCCACATGGGGCTCCCTCCTCTATAGGGTGCTCTGGATCCCCCATGCATTCGGACTCCCCCATGGTGGCTTCTCCCGCTTGGGAGAAGGATCCAGGGCCGTGGGGCCCCCGCACGCACCCTGAGCCCCTCGCCCCGCAGGTCATGGCTCCGAGCGAGGACGCGGAGCGGCTCCTCATCCAGTTCAAGGACGAGGCCGGGGAGCCGCTGGGCTCCCCCTTCGACGTGCCCATCGCCATCACGCCGGACAGGCTGCAGCTGGTCTGCAACGCGCTGCTGCAGAAGGTGAGCGGCGCCGGGGACGCGGGGGACGCGCGGCCGAGCGCCAGGCCGAGCCGCCCCGGCACCCCCACTATCTCTAGGATGAGCCGGTGCCTTTGGCTTTCTACGTGCACGATGCCGAGATCGTCACGTCGCTGGAGAAGACCCTGGTGGGGCAGGCGCTGGAGACGGAGAAGGTGCTGGACATCGTGTACCAGCCGCAGGCCGTGTTCAGGGTGCGCGCGGTGACGCGCTGCACCAGCTCGCTGGAGGGACACACCGAGGCCGTCATCTCCGTGGCCTTCAGCCCTACGGGAAAGTAAGCGGGTCCGGCTGGGGCGGGGGGACCAGGCGGCCGGTCCCACCTGCGGACACCGAGCCTGGCTCCTTCTCCCCGTGCAGGTACCTGGCGAGCGGCTCCGGTGACACCACCGTGCGCTTCTGGGACCTCTGCACCGAGACGCCGCAGTTCACAGCCAAAGGTGGGTGCTGGGGGTCCTGGGCAGGATGGAGCAGATGGAAACGTGGGTGCTGGGTGAGGCGTGGAGCCCGGGAGCGCGCGGAGAGGAACGGCTCCGGCTCCGGCTCCGGCTCCAGCGGGGGGAACGCGGAGGGTTTCCCCTCTCGGCTCACGCCTGCTTTCCCCCCCAGGTCACCGGCACTGGGTGCTCAGCATCGCCTGGGCGCCCGACGGCAAGAAGCTGGCGTCGGGCTGCAAGAACAGCCAGGTGCGTCGGCGCTGCTCCCCTGCTGGGGGCCAAACGCGACGGATCCAGCAGGATCCAGGGGACTGTGGATTCCTCACAGCCCTGTGCTGGGCTGAGATGAAATGGTTCAAACGGGTGGTGGGGTGAGGGCCGAGGCTTGTTTTCTCCAGCAGCAGGAGGGAGGGACGTGTCCCCCCTGCCGTGTCCCAGGTGAGGTGTCCCATGCCCCACGGGCAGCACGTGTTTGTGGTGCTGACGCTGCGGGAGCCTTTCCAGCCTCCCCGGGACCCGGCGCTGTTGCACAGCCGTTAGAGAAGCCCTTGGAAGGGCTGCGCGGCGGCGCTGAGCTCTGTCCTGTCGCTGTGGCCGCTCTCCCCTTTGTGCGGGAAAGAGTCCAGGCTTTGGATGTGGTCCCTGGCAGCCGGACTCATCACAAGGGAGGCGTCTGGAGCGGGAAAGGGCATCGCCCGGCCAAGCTGGAGCTGCTGTTTGCCTGACCCGGCCGTGCAGCCTGTTCGCCAGCTGCCGCGGCCAAGTTCCCCCTCACAGGGTCCTCGGGCCGTGCGCGACCCCGCTCCTTGGGGACGCAGCTGCATGGGGTGTCCTCCCCACCAAGCGGACACAGGGCCCAAGGAACCCGGGCCCCGGGTGGCTCTGCGGGGCTCTGGCTCAGGCTGGTTCCACGGAACCCGGATCCGTTCAGAGACGAGCCCAATGTTTCTGTGGCAGCAGCGCCTCGGGCAGAGGGAGGGCAGCGGGTCTCGTGCTTTGAGATGTCGGCCAGTTGCTGCAGGGCCCTGGAAAGGAATCCGGCCTTCCCTTTCCCATCGCTGCTCCTGCCAGCTCAAATCCTGGCACCGCGAGAGCCCGAGGAGGCCTCTGCTTCCCCATGGAGCCGGAGCCCCCCTGGGCACACGTGGCGCACGGCCTGACGCGACCCTCTCGCCTGCTCTCTCGGTCAGATCTTTCTCTGGGATCCAGCCACAGGGAATCAGCTCGGCCGGGTGCTCGCTGGCCACTCCAAGTGGATCACGTGGCTGTGCTGGGAGCCGCTCCACATGTAAGTTCTGGGCCAGCCCCCGCCTTCCCCTTTATTTTTAAGGAAAAGAGCAGCTCTTCCTGAAGGGCCCTGCTGCTGCGGCCCGTCCTCGTGTTAGGGTCAGGAGAAACGTGTCCAGCACAGGAGTCCCAGCCTCTCCCTACAGTCCTGGCGTGCTCGGAACCCCCTGTCGGCCCATGCCTCAGTTTTCCCTGTGTATAAGCAGGAAAACCTGCCTATGGAAGATGCTCCGTGTTTCCACTGTGCTGGACAGGCGTCGGCCCGAGCTCAGCCCCTGCCCAATGCTCCCTCTCTGCCCTCCTGCATCCTCATTGCTTCTGTCATCTGCTTTATTTATTTGGAGGGCTGATGAATGATGCAGTCGCCTTATCCCTTTGATCAGCCAGAGCTCTGCCTGGGAATGATGAGTGGAGGGGAAAAGTTGCAGCTAATAATCCAAGACATTATAGAAATAAAGAGGGGCCCCTTTGGAGCAGAGCCCTGTAAATTGAATTCCCCAGGAGGAGACTCTGGCTCTTGCAAGCAGTTAACTGAGTTAGTGAAAACTGATTACCCGGGAGGATGAGGAAATGGAGAGGGGGGAGATGGCCCTGCCGCTCTCCTGCACCGAGCAGGGCCGGGTCCCTCCTCGCTCGGCGCTGCCAGTGGGTCGGGTCGTGGTGCTGGTCGGTTCTGAGCCTCCTGGCACCGCGCTGTGCTGCTCAGCTTTGCTTCTCTCCTCAGGATGGTTTTGTCTGGTCTTAAGCCAAAAGAGCGAGTCTTGTATTGACCTTTGGGCACTCGAAGCCTTGGGGGGGACGTGGGCAAGACCCAGATGGGAGCTGCTCCCGCCCTGCAGCTGCCCGTGGTCCTCTGTGCACGCAGAAACCCCGAGTGCCGCTACCTGGCGAGCGCCTCCAAGGACGGCAGCATCCGCATCTGGGACACGCTGATGGGCAGGTGTGACAAAATCCTCACGGGCCACACGCAGTCGGTGACGTGCGTGAAGTGGGGGGGAGACGGCCTGCTCTACTCCTCCTCCCAGGACAGGACCATCAAAGTGTGGCGGAGCCAGGATGTGAGTGAGACGGGCGGTCGCGCAGGGTCGTTTCCCTCCCCGGCGCTGCCTACGCGGGTGGTTTTGCTTCCAGGGCGTCCTGTGCCGCACGCTGCAGGGCCACGCGCACTGGGTGAACACCATGGCGCTCAGCACCGACTACGTGCTCCGCACCGGCGCCTTCGAGCCCGCCGAAGCCTCCATCAACCCCCAGGACATGAGCGGCTCCTGTAAGTTCCCCCTGCGCCGGCGGCTGGGGGAAGCGATGGAAGAAACGGGAGCCCCAGGGAGAGCTGGGGTCTCCTCTCAGTGCTGGTGGCATCACCACGATTCCAAATAGCCCCTTTTTCCCCTTTCCCCCTTCCAGTGGCAGAACTGAAGGACAAGGCGCAGCAGAGGTATGACCAAGTCAGGGTAAGTCCGCACTTTTTGCCCCTCCTGAGTTCTATTTTGCTGATAGAAGCACTAAATGTGCCTAGTTGGCTGTCGACCCCACACTGGGTGTGCTTAGACGAGCTCTCCAAGCCTGGCTTGTACAAGACTCAGGCTCTTTCACCCCTCTCTCAGGGCCAGGGGCCAGAAAGGCTCGTCTCGGGCTCCGATGACTTCACGCTGTTTCTTTGGAAGCCAGCGGAAGACAAGAAGCCGCTGGAGAGAATGACTGGCCACCAGGCATTGATCAACCAAGTCCTCTTCTCCCCGGACACCCGGATAATTGCCAGTGCTTCCTTTGACAAGTCCATAAAGCTCTGGGATGGTAGGACAGGAAAGTGAGTGTTTTGTCTGGGTATAGATGTGTACTGCCAACTGACACGGTTTAAACAGCACCTGTGCCAGAGAACACCTTGTCTGAACACCGTCACCTTCTGGGTGATGCAGATTCTTTCCTGCGGGTGCAAGGGATGGTCTTGGTGTTTGGATGCCCCTGTAATCCAGGCTTTAGCCTCCAGCTGGACCGTCACTGAGCCTTCTGGGGCAGCAGTCCTACGTTCTGCAGCTGTAATTAGTAATTGGTGACTTAGTGGCCTTCCTAAATCCTGCAGGAATCTGGGCACATGTTTGCTCCGGGAGAGAGACAAGGGACAGGCCTGTACCATAATGCTGCAGTGGTAGGAGGGTTTCTCAGTGGGTGATGTGAAAGGTTTGTCCTCTCGAAGAACTCATCTCAGAGGGCTTCTAGACAGACCAAATCCCAGCAATCGATTGCCTGATGTGTACAAAGCCTGTGCTGGCCCGGGCTCTGCTGTCACCTCGCTTGCTAAGGGCCAGAGGGAAAAGGTGAAGGCCGGGCAAGGCCAGCTTGGAAGGCACTCGGCTGCCCGCTCCTCCGGCAGCTTCTCGGTGCCTCCTTCGTGCCAGGTACGTCACGTCGCTGCGAGGACACGTCTCGGCCGTGTACCAGATCGCCTGGTCCGCCGACAGCCGCTTGCTGGTGAGCGGGAGCAGTGACAGCACGCTGAAGGTCTGGGACACCAAGACGGGGAAACTGGCCGTCGACCTGCCCGGCCACGCGGACGAGGTGGGACGGTCGGGAGAGCGGAGCTGCCGGAGAAGGGCGGGAGGCAGAAATAACAGCAGAAATAACGGGGCCTCCCTCTCACTAGGTGTTTGCCACAGACTGGAGCCCGGACGGACAGCGGGTGGCGAGCGGAGGGAAAGATAAGTGTTTGAGGATGTAAGTATCCCACGGTGTCCCTGGAAGAGCAGGATGTTGCAGCCGCTCCGAGGGTCCTTCGGAGCCTCGCGGGATTTTGCCTGCAGCGAGGAAGGAGCCAGGGCCCAGCGGAGCAGCCCCGGGCGCTCACGGCTCTTTGTCTTGGCAGATGGCGGAGGTAGGAGCAGAGACCAGGAGCCGGCTCAGCTGGCCCAGCCTCCAGCTCCGTCTCTCCGGGGAGATCTGGGAGGCGACGGAGGACAGAGCCCATCCGAGCACATCTCCGCGGACACATCAGCTGCTCTCCCTCATGGATTCTTTCCTTATATTTATTTAAGGAAATTTTAATTCCATTTCTTACCAAGAGCTGCGCTTTGCAGGCTGATCTCCTCTGAACATTACAGCAGGGATATCTCATCTGCCTCCATCTCAAGCTGCTTTTTATTGAAATTGCTGCCTTGCAGTAGCTTGCCTCCTTTAAAGGGAAAAGCCAAGGGTGGAGGCGGCTCTTTCCCTTTGCCTTAGGAAGAATCCTGCAGGAAGAAAGCCTTTAGTGGGAGCAGAAAAGGGTGTCCCTGTGTGACTTTCAGATGGGGAGAGAGGAAGGGGAAAATGCAGAAAATGAGATTGATAAGGAGCAGAGATTTTATCATCAGGTTTAGTTGCAGCAAGTTAGCATGAGGACCTAGACATCTTCCGCAGCCCTCGCACTGTGGTTGATGCTCAGTGGCTAATTCAACTCACACTGGGCATTTGGTGCTCAGGTGTTTCCTAGCTGCAAAAAATAATGTTTTAGGACTCTGTTCCAGCTGGCAGGATTGCTTTGGAGCACGAGAGGGGACGGCACAGTAATGATGTTAAAGGCTATTTGCTCATCTGCTCTTCAAACAGTCCTGTGAGCAAGACTGGGACAAAGGGTTACCCCTTCGGAAGGATTGGGAACACAAATTAGTGGCCCTTTTGGTGGTGTTGATTCCTTTATTCACCAGCTGGATCGGGTGGCTCTCTTTGTGGGTTCTTTTGGGAAGAACTCGATGTGCCGTGTGCCAGAGGCAGAGGGAGCCCTCCTGCCCGCGAGGGCAGCCCTGGCTCCGTGCAGGTGCCTGCAGAGCGGCTCCGTCCCCGCTCATCTCCACAGCGGAGGGGCTGCCGTGCCCAGCCGTGCTCCTCAGCTCCGTATGGCCTTGCTGCCCCTTCAGACTCTGCTTCTGCAGCTCTGGGCGCTGAATTGAGTCCGGTTAAAACCCAGGTTCCTCATACTGCACCACAAAGCTTTTCCAAAGCAAAATCTTGGACAAAGAGATGGCCTGGAAGTAAGTTTGCCCCAAAGCAAGCTGTCCCAGCCTCATTCTTTCTTTGACCTGCTAGCGGGTAGATTTTGAGCCCCGCTACGCGATGACTTTGCGCAGAGACCAAATTGTATTTCCCTATCTAAGCAGCTGCTACTATTTTTATCGTGCGTACAGCACCAGCCTTTGTGCACGATGAGTCCTGGCTCCTTTCCCTCTATCCTCAGCAGTCCCCTGCCTGTCCTGCCGTGTGTGCTCGGTGCACACAGCAGCGCTGGCCCCGCTCCGCAGTCTCCCGGGTGCACCGGGAGCTTCCATCGGAAGCAGGGAGCAGGGCCGGGCACTGGGTCTCCCTCGTGCTCCTGGCCACGGCAGCGCTGATTAGCTGAGCAGAGCCGTGTTCACAGCTGTGGGTGGACGGTTTTATTAATGTGCGAGACGTTACCGCTTCTTTATTAAAATACGAATCCAGAAGGTTAGCTTGACTTTTCTCTCCGCATGGCACCTTTCCGGGTAGCTGTACTGCTGACCTTACCAGAATGGCATGTATTGAAATATTCAGACTTTTCCAACGCCGTGTGATACAGATTCCCATGAACGTTGCTGTTTCAGTCCCGTGTCACCCATCTTGTCCCTCATCAGTGCTGCACAGGTTTGTCTGCGATGTGGGCATCAATCTTCATTGATAATGTAAGGACCATTTTAAGCACATCCATCTCATATGGTGCTGCTCCCAAAATGACCTCTGATGCTTTTCCCCATAAAAGCTGATGCCTCAAGTTGTGCCACCATTAATGCTATGGACATGAGGACAGTGATGATCAGGACCAGGAAGTTCAGCCTTCTTGAGCACCTTCTTGGGTACAACGGAGAGAACAGCATGAGCATCCAGAGTTACCAAGGCTGTCCCTGTAACTTCCTTGTTGGCTTATTGCCTGGGAAGATATTGAGAGGGCGGAAGGTTTGGATATACAGAAAGAAAACGAATGTTTTTATTATTCTGCATGAGCAGTAGGGAAACCCACATTCTCTCCCCTTACGTTGGGGCAGCTGGGCACCCCTCAGGTGCAGTTTCTGCCTCAGGAACAACTGTTTGTAAAGACCAATAGGTTTGTCAGGGATGGAAGGTGTTGTGGAAACTTGAAGGCTGACGTTGCTGTCCCAAGGAGCTGCCCAAGGAGATGACAGGATGCCTCGAAGCCCTGCGTGCTTAGACGAACAGCCGAGAAGGTGCTAATCTTCTCCCAGATCCATAGCGATCATGAGTCCTGGCTTACAGCTGAGGAGCTAATTTGGCTGAGCCAACATCATGTGGCAGGAGCAGCAAATGCCTCCCCGGCATCGTCACCCCTTGCTTTCCTCTCCCCGACCATGAAGACCAGTGGCCCCTGCTGAGCCACAGGTCTTTGGGGGTTGTATAATTGGGTGGCAGTTATTAGATATTAGTTAAAAGCACTGTGTGACCCTCACTGTGGTCTGTTGAGCCCTAGCACTGGCTTTTAAAGGATGCTCTGCTCTTTGTGGCTGCGTCGCGTGGCTCATTGGAGCGTCTCCGCTGGCCTTCATCTTTCCAATGCCATCCCTCTGTTCCCGCTCGGATCCCAGCGCTCCGGCATCGCGCTTAGTTATTCTGGTCCACCCTCCCCGCTGTTCTCTCCTTGCCGTGCCCAAGCAAAGCTGCTCGAGGGCGCCATCCCCGCTGCGAGGACAAAAGGACATCAGATGCGCTGCTGCCGAAGGGAAACGGGTCCGGATTTTAAACCATAACGCAGAATGGGTGGCTTAGATTTAGAAATTCCTGGAGTGGCTTTCCCAGTTCAAACGGGAGCCATCTGCACGGGTTTTACCTCCTCTAAAATGCTGCTTTGGGCTGGAGATACGTGCCAATGCCGAGAGGATTAACAGCGAGTGTGAAAGTCAGTGGACGGGAATAAGCAGCCAGCTCTCTTGGGGGAAATATTCCCCGAATCAGAATATTTAACCTGGGAGGACTTGTGGGCTTTCTCCTGGATTTAAAGGGCTGCAGTGTACACATGCTGGAAAGACCTTGCAGCACCTTAATTTATGATTAACCCGAAATACTTTTACATCCCATTTACTCTTTCCACAGTGTTCTTCTAAGCTACTGAAATTATTTGGTCAGCTTTGCTCCCTCAGCTTTACATGGTGCCTTAGGGCTATGCAGAACTTTTTGGAGGGAGACTCAAAACTTTAGGAAATAAAGCGGGGGCAGCCTTTTTATTACTATTTATTTCCCTTGGTTCAGAGCCCTTTGGTTCTATGATACAAAACAGATTTCTTAGCGTTTCCCTGATGCTCCAATAGGACTCAAGAGCTTCGAGGGCCCTCCACAGAGCTGCTAATTCTCTTGCTGAGTACTTTTCTGTCCAGATGCTCCAACCCATCCAGAGCACTGGAGACACTGGGTGTGGATTAAAGTCAGTCCGGTTACAAGGAGAAGGAGCTGGCCACGTTTATCCTTCTTCCATTCTGCATATGCTGCTCCATCGCCTCCTGAAGCTCCCCCAGGGCCTGGGCAGTGGAAATGGCTCCGGTGACCCCGCACAGAACAGGAATGACCCTGGAGATCCCGGAATGGCTCCCCTGGCGACCACAGCCCCATCCTCAGGGCACGGCCAAGATGGCGGCGCGGGGCGCGGCGGGTAACGGTCCCGGGCGCGCGGAGCCGCCTCCGCCGGGTTAGCCGGGGTGACGCACTCTTTGGCCGCCGGCGGAAGCAGCCGCGCGCCGAGGCCTGCGCGCTGCGGCCTATAAAAGGCGGCGGGCCGCGCGGAGGTGCGGGCAGTCGGAGCTGTGGGCAGGGAGGTGGCGGTGCTAGGGCTCCGCAGCGGCGCTTTCTTTTCCCCCCATCGCCGTCCTTGATCCTCTTTCCTCCCGCCTCCTCCATCCCGCGGGGCGGGGGAAAGGGGTCGTCGGCCGCCAGCAGAACCGGGCCGCTCGCTGGATGCCCCGGCGCTCGGTGCCTGAGCGCGGCCGCGGGGCCATGGGGACGGGCCGCGGCGGGGCGCCGAGCCCGCTGGCCCGCTGAGGGGCGGCCGCCTCATCCCGCCATGGGCGCCGGCCCCTGAGAAAGAGGCTCCGCCGCCACCTTCGCCCTCCCCATGCCCGACGGAGCCCCTGGCCTCGCAGACGCCCCGCAGCAGCCCGGGGGTGGGCGGCCGCCCCCGCGCTATGAGAGCAGCGGCCCCCGCCGCCGGGGGCAGCCACGAGACGGGAGGCGGGTGCCCGGCCCGCCGCCGGCTGCCGTGAGGCGGCTCTAGCCGCCCGCAGGAGCCGCTTTGTCCGCCCGCCTTGCCCTGCCCTGCCCGGGGGTTTCATGCCCGCCTGAGGGAGGGGATGGAGGCGGTGGGGGACTTTGAGTACAGCAAGAAGGACCTCATCGGGCACGGCGCCTTCGCCGTCGTCTTCAAGGGTCGCCACCGCAAGGTAAAGGGTGCCGGGCGGGCTACACAGCTACCCCCGCGCTGGGCGTGGGGGGCACAGGGTTTTTGGGGTGATTCCTTGTGATTTGGGTGTTAACAGTAGGAAAAAGAGGGGTGCAGGGGCGGGGGGGGGGTGAGAGGTACTTCTGGAGGGGCCTGGTCATTGCTGTTTCCTTGAACCTTGACAAAGCTATTAATAATAACCATAACTTATTATTTTGTATTATTGTCCTACTTTTATTATGGTTTTTAAGGGCCCCGGCTGCGCGTCGCGCTGCTCCCTCGCCTGGCGGCGGCTGCAGATGAGGCCGAGCCCTTTGTTTGGCAGCAGGGTCATGTTTATCTCGCCGGGTAGCGAGGGATGTCCCAGAGAGGAAAACATATATATATATATATACATATGCATGTATTTGTAATAATAAAATGAAGGGCTCCTTTGGGGTGGGCTGAAGATTTCTGAAACTCGCAGGTGTCCCTGTTCTTGGCCTCGCTGCCCGGGTGTGCACAGCGAGGTGCAGGGTTGCTCCAGGATGCCCAAGTTTATTTTGGTGCCCGTGTCCAGAAGTGTGCCGATTTCCCCCCAAAAGGGCTCCAGAGCAGCAGGACCACGACCCAGAGGGATGCAGTGCGGGGATTTTCTCGTTTGGACAAAAATGAAAGCGTTGGGAGCCCAAAAGGCCAGCAGAGATGCTTCCACCTTGCAAATAAATGGACAAGCTATTTTTAAGCTATTTTTTTCTGTGCTGTTTTCAGCTCAGGCGTGTAAGTGTGTGAGGAAGCTGCAGCTAGGAAGTCTTTGGGGGAAGAGCAGAAGTACTCTCATGATGGAGAGGGGTCCAAAAAGCCACCAGTCCAGCTGCTGGAATGGCATATGCACCACTGCTTTTGCTTTAATAATTTCTTCACAGGCAGTGGAAATGGGGTGTATCTGTATTTTGGTAGCTCCAAACTATTGAGGAGTGGAGCAGAGTTCTTTGTGGTGTTATATGATGTAGCAGTAACTTCAAGCAGGTGGAGCAGGGATGATCTTGCTGCATTTCCTCCACTGCTTGACTAGTTACCTGCTCATGGATAGTGTTAAAATGTATAAAGCTGACCATATTTTTCTTTTTTGTTTGCAGAAAACTGATTGGGAAGTAGCCATAAAAAGTATTAACAAAAAGAACTTGTCCAAGTCACAAATTCTACTTGGGAAAGAAATAAAAATTTTGAAGGTATGTTACTTTGCAGTAGTTTCTAAAGCTGCTTTACTTTAAAAGGAAAAGAGACTTTTGACCTAGTTCATTCTAGGTCATGGGTAATAACACAGTAATTGCTATCCCACCTCTTGCTTCTTTGTTCGAAAAGATATCCAGAACTGGAAAAACACAGAAGAGAGATATTTTTTTCCATTTTGGGAATAGTGTCAGGAGTGGTTAAAGTCATGTTTTTGTAGATTCAGTTGAAAATGTTGCAGAGCTAGTTTCTGTGCTTTACCTATTGCATGTCTAGAAAACTTTGTCCTTCAGGATGCTTAATCTGGCACCTTTCCAGAGTAGTATATGTGGCAAAAGTCATAGTGGAGGTCAAAACATCAATCTTTGACCTTTATATAATTTATTTCTTTTGCCCAAAGGTGGCTTAAAAACTAAATTTGGCACGCCGAACTTTCCATTTCTGAGTTAATTGACTTAATATGTGTAGTATTGGTCTAACAAAAAAAGCATCGTTTAGTTCTGCTCCGTTTTCCACAAAGTGCCTCTGTGGATGCTCTCTGACCATCACAACATTTCATCTGATGTAGCTTTGTGGTGATTGTTAGTGCTGCTGTCTTCACATTTCTTGAGATACATCACTATAACTTAACCAACACTAGAATTTCTAGAATATAATGATGTGCTGCAAGTACTTGTCAAAGACACTTTGAGCAGTTGCAAATAATCGTGTTAACTGTCCTGCAAATTTTATTTGGTGTTATTTGCCATTTCATGTAAATGGAAAATGGAATGTTGACTTGAAAATAATGTGATTGATTTCTCCCCTAAGCAAGAATTGTGTGAAAATGCAAAATTAAATTTAGTTTTCAGTGCTCATCTAAAGATCTTGTGCTGTAGTATTTGCTATAACAAGATGTTGCAAATAAATTCTACTTTGGAAGAACACTTAGCTATTCATACAATAATAGGAGAACAAATTTCATCAGGTGGCAAAAAAGATACTATCTTTCAATGTAAAATTTGATTTTTCTCTCATCATTTGGCATATTTAAAGAATCATAATAATGGGCTCTCTCCGTAATACAAATATTTTTTTTTTGCAGGAACTTCAACATGAGAACATTGTAGCTCTCTACGATGTCCAGGTAAACTATATCCTGATGCCTTTCCCAATATTAAAACATATTTAGGAAAACATACCGCATATATAAGGCGAGTGGAAATTTGGAAATGGCATTTTGTTGGTGTGATTGGTATTAAGAAAGAAAATGCGGTTCCTTAGCAGCAGCCTGGGGATGTTCTCTCATCCTCAGCGCATCATGCGCTGTTTTATCTTGGCTGCTCCTAATGAGCAGGTGCAGGGGAGCGATGGGAAGCTGCGAGGAGGCCGGTCCCCTTCCTGGCAGCAGGGGCGAATGAGATCCCGGGAATCTCTGCAGAGGCTGTTTGTGTAGTCTGGTCCTGTCCCTGGAGAAGCAGCAGCAGCTGCCTGGGCTGGGCGCTGTGTCGGTGGCGGCAGCTCTTTGGAATTAGCCTTGTTTCCTTGGCCCTGTAATTTAATTGGGAAGTGGATGTTTGTGGATAAGGAGTGAAAACACCCAAAGGAAAGTGTGCTAGGAATGGATCTGAAGCAAGTGACATTACGAAGACATGGTAACTAAATACTCTGTGGAGAAAAGGCAAAAAGTAGAAAAGGCCTTTGAAATAGCTAAGAAATGTACTGTGTAGCTCTGTGTCACTGTGAGGAAGGACTGAAAGAAGTAGAAGAATGTGATCACGTGTGTGTTACTGTTAGTTATCTGTGTTAAACAGATAGGATAAAGATAGAATAAAAGTTGTTTGTTCCGTCTAAAGGATTGTTTGGATATTTTCAAGTAAAAGTAGGTCTTACTTTTTCCAGGATTCTGACTGGTGAGATGGGGAAGTTTTTTTTTTTTTTTCTGTTAGTTATTACTTATTTCAGCTAATATGTTCTACTTGGTAGGAAATTTATTTATTTATTTGTATCCTAAGGCCTGTTAGTATTGAGTAAAGCTAAACACAAGATGATGTGAATTATGCATCCCTTCCCTCTTCTTGAGTAAGGGCTATACATTTATCTCCTGGGCTCAATTCTAATCTTAAATACAGTCACATTTATGAATAAAATTATTAAGAACAACCCTTGGGGCACCGCATAGTTAGATCAATGTAAAACAGACATTTCAACCTTCTTCAGCGTTTTCTGTCTCTCTATGACTGTGTCTTAAAAGATTTTCAGCTTGCACATAGATGTTTAGATATGGAAATCTGTGTTCACACCAAGTAGACCCAGGTTTTATTGTATATAATGCTACAGGATGTGTATTAATGTCTGTTGACTCTTGATATAATTAATGGTGTTCATGTTGTAGTGGGCTGTGCATAAAAAGTTCCTATTTGGGTGTGTAGACTTTCTCCTTTCTGTGTCTTGGCTTCAAAATTTTGCATTTTGAGTGGTATTAGCTGGTGGGGGAGAGAGTAAAACCTCTTGTGCTTCTTGAAGACATGAAGCTTTCCCGAGATGCTAAATGGAAATAATTTCTCAGCATCCTAAATATAGTATATCCAGACATCTTAAGAGAAACAACAGTTGCTGACAGGGTGTTGGTGTGTGAGTAAGCAGCTGGCTTTCTCATTTATCATTTACATGCAAGATTACTTATTAAGCTTTGAAGCTTAACCTGAAGATACTTGACTTGGTATGATGTGTTTTGTTGACTTAACGTTGTACATCATCTAACTGTAAGTCTTGAAGCTGTTCTTCCTTTTGATTTCTGCACTGAGCATCCATTAGGGAGAAGAGGACAGTGCTGTGCTTATTTGTGATTTCTTTACATAAAGGTTATTTAGAAACTTAGCTTCTATACGCATCTGTTCTGCTACAGGTGAAAGGGTGCCCTTAGAGTAAATGTTAGACTCAAGACTTGAGTGATTAGGCCTGTGTTCTCAACTTGAAAAGGGGATGTTCCTGCTTGGCACTGAATGCTGCACTGAAATACAAAGAGTTACAGCAAAGAGAAGGAAAAAATGTCTCGGACCTTGGGTATATTTAAAATGCATTCATAGCAAGTATAAAGCTTGTCAGTAGGGTGCTACTTCTGTACAAGAAATTTGCAAATACACTCTAGAGTATGTGACACTAGCACAAGTAAGCCTTTCTTTTTCTACATAGGACTGTGTTTGTGAAATACTCTATCATTAACTTGTGATTACATTAACTTATAACCCAGCAAGAACGAACGCTATGCAAGCCCATGTCTGGTAGTCTGGTGCACCTACTAATTTTCTCTAGGATTTCATGTTCAAGCATGTGCTGTCCTT
The DNA here is from genome assembly GCF_059628265.1 of Tinamus guttatus. Classification (NCBI taxonomy): domain Eukaryota; kingdom Metazoa; phylum Chordata; class Aves; order Tinamiformes; family Tinamidae; genus Tinamus; species Tinamus guttatus. Next base: position 345,475 of record NW_028289014.1, on the reverse strand, counting down.
TTTGTTGTCATAGTATTGTGAACACAGAGATATTTTACAGTAGATAAGACTTAGGGAATTCAAGCAATTTTTTAGCAACAAGAACTTTTTTTCCTCTCTGTGCTGCAGCCACTAGAGTCCCTCACAGTAGGGAGTTCTCAGTGTGCCTGGCAGTCTGTTTTATTTTTATAGTTGTGCTGGTTTTGTTTATTGTTATTAATTTTTTTAATCTTGGTTAGATATTGGAAAATGTCCTTGTTTCAGATAAACTGTTTGGCAGACCATTTAACTGAATAACACCCAATTGTTGTAGTAAGTGTCCAGCTGGGAAAGTGCGTGCACGATACAAGTGGCAAAACCACGTAAAAGAAGTGTAAATGACTTGTAATGAAGAATAAGTATTTTACATCGTTTGTGGTGTTACGTGAGGTTGCTTGTATGTATTGGTGGTACTTTGAGATTAAAGTTGTACTTCTATATAGCAATTTAGAATGTATCTTTTAAGATTGAGAATGAAAGTGTAGTTAATGTTTTACATATTGCAGGAGGCTTCATTTTGAATTGTGTTCACGGAAGGTAGCTTCACATATTCCTCCTCTTCCATCTCTGTTCATTTATGGTTGTCGTCTTATTGCATGATCTGTGATCGGTTGCCCAAGTCCATGTAATAAACATGTGTGCCATTAGGAGTTGTAGTTGGATCTAGAGAGATCTGTGAGCCATGCTGCACATACTGCGTGAACCTTTAAAAAACATTCTTTGCTGCTGCTTCAGCTGGTTACAAACACCACCATGATATATTACTTTTGGCCTCCACTGAATTAAATTTCCAGCATGCCCATTCACCTGGAGATGTCCCCAGATGAATTGGTAAGCCATTGATGTTGCCTATGCTTTGGATGGAACTAAAGCCTCTTGGACTAATGTCAGCACAATAATTGCCCGTGATTTCTGTCAGGTGATTCATGCTGTGCTGACAGGTTTGCTTTGCACTCAGGTTTTTGTGAGCAGTGAGGATCCCTGCTGCTTGTGACACCTCGGAGCTGCCCCAAGCAGGATGTGGAGAGCTGCAATTCTGAGACTGAAAACTTGTGGAGACACTTACATAGGAAGTTTCCATATGTGAAGGAGAAATGCTTTGCAGTAGCAGGGCTCTGAAAAGTAAATATATGGAATTCACTTCTAAAGGTGAAATACTTTTTTTTTTTTTTTTTAAATTAGGTGAGATGGTTTTAAAAAATCAGAACATAGTAGGTGATTAGCAAGACATAAGCCATTGAGACTCTCTTCTTGTGCAAGAGTTTGGCATTCTTTCATTCCAGAATAAATTCCTGTAACACTAAAATGGTATGAGTGTGTGTGCGTGTGTGTATATATGCACACATACACATACACATGTACAAAAATAGATACAGCTCTTGTTGCTCTGGTAGTGCTATGGGATATCATTGATCCTGCAAAGAAGATCAGAGAATCTTGGGTCTCATCACATTAATTAGGGAAGAGTAATCCACTGTTTCTCAAAAGTAGAGAGTCTAAAACAACCTAACCTTAAAAGCAAAAAGTTCCTTGGACAAAATTCTCTTCTGAGTCTGAAGGTATCAGTAAATTATTTGGAATGCACTATATTTAGGCCACGAATTTACAGTTTTCTACAGTTCATGATCCCAAGTGCGTGTTGAATAGAGCTAATCTTTTCAGTGCCAGACAGTGCCTGTTTTAGAAAATAATTTAATTCAAAACCTCTTTAAAATGTCAGACAGTGGAATGAAAGCCTGTAATGTATCTTGGGAAGAGGTGTTTTAGTAGAATGAATTAATACCTACACTGTATAGAGCCTGAAGTTTGCTGTTTGAACAGTAGTTTAAAGATAACTAATTCCTTGCTTGGTACTGGAGAAACAGTATCTGAACAGAAGTTGTTCCTTGTCTGAGCTTGTCGGTGCAAAGCAGATAAAATATCTACAGCTGCTTCTGCTGTTTTACCAGTGTGAATCAAGTGTTCTTGTTAAGTTTACTCAAAGATTCCTGCTGCTCTCCTGGAATCGCCTGCATTTCTTGGGGTGGTTGCTTCAGGGGTTCCGGTGTGTGATCTTGAGCCTGTTGTCTTGCTGTTTTGATTGCATCCAAACTTTCATCCTAAGCCTTTTCTGGCACAGCCTCTTTTAAGTGAGAATGTCTCAATATCTTTATTTTTGTCCTGAGCTCTTTAAGGTCTCCATATTTGCCAATATCCATCCTCCCTGAGTGGGAATATGAATATGAAAACATGTTGTTCGGATAACTTTTTTTTTCTCCCCTCCACAAATAATAAAAGTAGTTTTGGACCAAAAGAAAAGAAAAAAATCCCTCTTTTAGGAAATGTAAAGATTTTGATATACTAGCTGTGCCAGTTTTGCTACACAGTTTTGTCTTTCTCTTGTGTTGTTTAGCTAGCCAGTGTGTTGCAGATTCGTACCCACCATATATATTGAAGTATGACATTTCACATACCAGAAAGTGAATGGTACTGCTGTTGTGGTGTATTTCCCATGGCTAATTGCTCTTTTATGTGAATAATTGGCAGCATACATGCTATTTGAATCCTACAGGCAGATGTCAACTGACATTTAGTCTGAGACTTAAGATTTAGTTGGAACCAGCAGAATGTTCAGTCCTTTCATGTTAGAAGCTGCTGCTGTGGTGCACTCACAAGGCAAAATGAAGGGGTCATATAATACAGTGAGAAATAGCTTCAAAATAAATGTGGACCAGTATTTTTCACTAAATCATTAGAATTTTTGCCATATTTGTTCTCCAAAAAAAGGATTACACTTATGGTCAAGAAATTATAAATGCAGCATGAATTAATACCAGAAAATTAATCACTTCACTGCAGCGTACAAGCTCTCAGGCTAACTCGTGCTCTTGGGATTCGGATCATAAACTGTAGCTAAACAGAATTTATAAACATGGAGCAAAAGTGGAGTAACTATTTATTTGTCACCAGTTCTGCTTTGGCAGCTCACTGAAAGCTCATTGCAGACTTGAGTTTCTTCTAAAGAAGGACTTTCTAACCAAAAAGAAGTCTGGGGTGTTAAATGGAACTACTCTGCTGAGTCTGATTTGGGTTGGAATTTTGCTTCGCCTGAGACAAAGGTTGGAAGTCTGAGATTAAAAATAATAAAGCAATTTAAATGGGGAAAAGTTATATAGCAAATTTGACTTGCTTTCTGAACATATTCTCAAAATGGAGATTATATTCTCAGACTGTTCAAAACCACTAATGCAAAATGTGAGGAACTGAACTGATGAGCCATTCCAGATGTTTTGAACTGGAGCTTGCATGGGTGAGGAGTTGAAAGAGGTTTGGCTGTGTGGAAAAATGGGTATGAAACATGGCTGGGCAGCTTGGTTAGCAGCACTATGCAAAATGTTACTTCTGCAATACAAATTAGATATGACTCTTGACCAGATTAGAGGTTTTGCAAAGAGATTTTCCCAGTCTGCTATGCTGATTTAATAAAAAAAAAGGATTAATCCTGACCTGCATTAAAGAAACCCACTCTACTTCTTACTGTGACTTTAATAATAAAAAAAATCACTGGGTTAGTCAAACATATCAGTCAAGAAGAAACTGAGCAATGGTATTTGAGGAAAATCAAATATAGTCTATAGTCTGTAATTTCAACAGCAGTTGGAAATGGTATTTAATGATTTCCAAAGCTCCCTTTCCAAACTGCATGCAAATTAGGAAGGAACCAGGATTACTTGTATAGTCTTGTAGTGGATGAGGCTACATGCTGGGCTAAAAAGAAGTGTCATGATCTGTAAAACGCCTAGTGAATTGTAGAGCAGGTCCCAGATATCTGGAGAATGGACTGGAATGGGTGGTCTGAATGCAGTGGGGAAACTTCTGCATATTTGTGGAAAATACCTGAACACCACAGTGCACATTTACTGTAAGATATTGTAAACATTCTATATTAAATGGAAGAGCTTTAGAAGTCTAGATCAAGTTTGACAGTTTTGTTAGAATAGTTCAGTTATCAAATCTTCTGAACATAACATAAAGTTACTCTGAGAGCATATTTAATACAGGGTTTGTAATTTCACTCTATAGTCAGTTTGCCATTATTTCTCCGAAACCAGGATGAAATTCACAGATCTGCCTCTCTGCAGTCCTCAGAAGAGCCTGCCTTCAGAGTGGATAGCTGGAGGAAGAAAGGCTGGGTAAACTTTGCTTCCAAGGGAATCCAGAAAAGAGATTCTCCTAGCTTTGGGACTGCTAAATGTCTGTCAGGAGCTGGGCATTACGTACTCCCGCAAGCTGCTGTTTTTCTGCAGTGTTTGCTGCATAGTGCAGCCACTAATTCTGTGGGACTTTTATTTCTGATTTGCGGGATTACTGTGTTCAGGAGCATATCCACTAGCTAAGCTTTCCTGTCACTGAAGAGATGAATTTGGGGCTTCCGCCTTTGCACATTGCTGTTGTCCTGTAAGTGAAGTGATCCTCTGTTGGCAAAAGTCATAGTTTGGTAAACTGGATTCTCAGAGTATGGATTAATGCATTATAGTTTGAAGCACAGGAAAAAATCATAACTGCTGATAGCTTTCCATTTTCTCATTTTGTGTGGGAAAACAACTCCTATTAAAGACTTCAGAACACTTTAAAGGGAATTGCTTCTTGTGGTTCCAGTTTGAGGGAATAGCAGTTCTTGTTGCTTGGAAAAAGATTTATTTACAGTCACAGAGCAAGTATGTCAGAGATGAGTGGAAGCAGGTGTCCTGGCTGATCCTTCCATCCTTCAAGTATGAGACTAGCTTTTTGGGGAGGGAAATGATGAAAAGTATTTGGAATTAGTTTAGTGCTGATAGACTCTTCAGATGCTGTGATTGTAGCTGTGGGTTGCCTGGCATCCTTAGGTTTCATAAAAGAAGATGAATTTTTGTTTCAGAAGACTTTCTTGCAAAGGAGTAGTGTAGGAAAAACAAGGCTTATCACTACATATTTTTAGTAATCTATGGAGGAGGCACTTGCTTGTCTCTTTTTGCTTTAGTGTATTGACTTTCTGATAAACCTCACCTAGGTTTTGAGGCATTTATAAAACTGCAAATTATGGCTCATTTTGGCAGCAGCTGTTCCAGAAACACTGAAAAATTGGGACTTACCCAAATGTGATTTCCTTTTGCTTAATATTCTATACTGGTTGGAGTTAGCTCTGCATTCCCAGTAGACTTCACTAATATTCCTAGAAACTTGCTTTCTTTGAAACTGATGTCAAAAAGTAAACAAATCTGTAATACGCTCAATGTTCTGAGCTGGAAGAAACCTCAAGTGCCTTGCTGGAACACAGATGAGTGGCTAAAGCAAATGCTTGCAGAAAGTGAAGGGACTGAGTGTAATTAACCTTAAAACATCCAGTTCATTTCCAACAGGTTATTCTTGCAGTTGTGTGTGCCTTGGGTTTCTTAGTGAAGATCTCTTGGACAGCAGTAGTGCACCACAGCAGTGAGCACTGACGGTGTCAAAGCCCCCCTGTTCATCTTTGCATCCAGCTCTGGGGTTATCGTGACAGCACCGGGGTTTGTTTTGGGCTCTTGTGGGTTGGTTTGCTAGTTTTGTTCTGTTTGTTTTCAGTTTCCTAGCTGATACTGACCTTTTTGTGCACCCTTGAAAATGATTCTATGTGTGGAAGTCCTTGCCAGTGTGGTCAAATTGAGTGTGTGCTGAGATTTTAAAGAAGTACTGAGAAAAACAGCAGAGTTGACAGGTTTCGCTTTGCCATGCAATGTCTCTTTTGGCTTTTTTGGCAGTAGTCTACAGAATACAGCCAGACAGGCTACAGTTCTGCTTCCAAATGTGGAACTTGCCTGACCTTGCCTGGCATGCCCTTTCGCGCTCTAAAAGTATCTTAGAAACTTATTTTCCTACAAACTCTCAAGCAGCCAATGCCTAAGATGGTTTTAAAGTGAACACTGTATCAGAGTACCTTTCAACTAAAACATCATTTTATTTAGCATCTATTTCTTCCCTTTAGTTCTCTGTTATTTACTTGCATTCTTACATGGCTTAGAGAGGAAAAAAGTTTTTACACTGTCTAAATCTCTGAGCATCCTCAGCTTTATAGGCACAGCAGAAAAGGTTTGTGCAGGAGTCTTTGTAGAAAAACTTGCTGATTCCTGGAGTGTGTGTGTGTATAGGCAGACTTTTCTTTTTCTGACACAAAATAAATGTTTGTAAAAAATTAAAAGTTCTTTCACTATTCTAGTTTAAGCCCAGAAGTCTTCACGGTGTTTTGTGAAGTATGTGGACAATTCATAACTAGAATGAGCTAATGCATCCTTCAGTAACTCTTACTCAGTTGTTGCAAGAGAGGGAATTGAAGGTGCATTTGGGGATACAGATTATTTCAGACATGTAACAGATCCCTGAATTCTACTTGACCTTCAGGTTTTTCAGATGGCAGAACTGAAGCTGTTTTGCCAAAAAGTAAGGAACATAACTGTGGAATTCCTCCTATGGAAAACTGATTTTCATAGCAGAGTTGTCTGGCTTTCCATTTTGACTTGTATCCTGCATATTTGTGACCAAATATTACTATTCCAGTACTGACTCATTTCAGTGCTGTCTTATAGTAAATGTATACTGATTAGCAGGGGCTTTTAATATAGTGATTGAGAGACCTGTTGGAGGCAGCAGAAAGCCAAGGAGCCCAAATACCCCAGAAGCTGATACTATCTGCTGTGTGCTGCTGTTTGAAAGGATAGCTCCAGTCTTCAGGGTTTTGTCTGGTGATTGTTTTATACGTATTTATGCCTCTCTAAAATGTGAAATCCTTAATTATAGGGAGCTTACTGTTCCAATGGTAGCAAATGCTGCCTTTAATGTAAAGGTGTCTCAGTTGATTGAAAATCACCTATTGTGCTTGGTTAATGCAAGTGTCCTGGGCTTTGTCATGTCACATTCATAAATGGGACTTGTTCTTCTCTTTTAGGAAATGCCTAATTCTGTCTTTTTGGTAATGGAGGTATGTGTCAATGTATATTTCTTCTTGGCTGATTTTAAGAGTGGTTTTTGGACAAAATGCTTAGGAAAAGAAAAAAAAAACTTGATGGACATAACTACACAGTAACCTTGACTTGCTATAATAAGTAATTTTGAAAAGTAGTTCATTAATTTCATATGCAGTACTAATCTTGGTATTTTTTGTTTTGCAAATTATTCATCATTGTTTTTTGAATCTGAAAGTGTTAATGAAGTGCTATGCTTTGAATTAATAATTATAAACTGAAAAACAGTATTAAGACAAACACCTGGAAAGGGTCATCTGATTTTAATAAAAAGATTGCAAAGTAAAAATTCTTCTGTGTTTTTCAGTGCTCATGTTTTGAGTAAAAACTTTTTTTCTTAACAGTACTGCAATGGTGGGGATTTGGCAGATTACTTGCAAGGTAACTGATTACTATATTTCCCTGTTAGGAAGTTACTGCGTTACATGTTTGTATTCTGTATTTGTGTAATCCATCAGTATTTTTCTGAGATTTTGCTTGTGGTTTGAATATTTATTTTCCTAATTATGGAATGGCTGTAACTTCATAATGCTGCTTCTCCTGGTGTGATCTTGGAGTGCCCTCACTGTAAGATCCATTGAATTTATTAATCAGTTCTACGTTAGCTGCTCCATAGGGAGAGTTTTGAACAAATGTAGGGATGCTTCATTCGGATACAGTCAGGAGGCTTCCCCTCATATGGAAGTGTACGATACGTGGGCAGCTGGAGCTGGCCTTCCTCCCTGTTCTTCCTTCCCCAGAGCGTCATCTGGAAGAATGTGCACTCTTGTATGTGAAAACTTTCTGGCCACATTCCAGTTAATTTTCAGGATACTTGATCTCATTCTGTGATGCCTGTTTGGTCTTAGCGCTAATCAAGCCAGATAGACAAGTGCTTCAAAATGGCAGATCTCTGATTGTAAATGTAAAGCCAGAATTAAATATAGCAGTTCTTGTTGGTTGCTCTGATTTCTGCTATTCTGGGGGGCAGAAGGGGAAGCCTTTTGCTTTTGGAGAGCTGGACTGCTGTCGCCTGTCTCCTAGACAGCCCTTCCAATGGTTTTCTTAAAACTAACAAAGAAAAATCTTAATGTCTGCCCAGGGACTGACTAAGGGTCTGTTGAGTGTTACATCCTATCTGCGGTCAAGGTCATCAGCAGATGCAGTTCATGTCCTCTATACAACCCCAGGAACTTAAAAACTAAACTTTGATGCTGTAGGAAGCGTTTTGCGTTTGTTTAAAAATAATTCCAAGTTATTTTAAATATCACTTCAAAAATAAAACCTGCAAGCTAAGAATAAAAGAATGAATAAAATAATGCATAGGCAGTAAATGCTTTTTGTCACTGCTTCCAAAACTCTTGAATATAATGTTGCCTTATTTGTATGTATGGGAAGAGTTATCAAACCAGAGGTAGCATGGTAAAAAAAACACTTACTGATTTCCTATTTTTAAAGTCATATTTTTGGGTGTTGCTCTTTGTCTCCTGATTTTTACTTGCGTTCTTTTCAAAGATGTGACCTTAAAAATACATTGAATTACTTAAATAATGAGTACAAAGAGGAGGTTTGGGCTCAGTAGAGATTTTACCCTTCAGCATGGCTCTGTCCAAAGCGAAGGCAGAAGTTACAGCATCAAAACAAATTGATTCTTCTTAAAAACAGAATTTTGAATGGATATTTTAATCTTTATTGTTCTGGTGAACATCCTTATTGTTTACCTGCCTTTACGTTTGCAATATGCTGAATGAATCCTTGTGAACAGCTATTGTTATGGTAACTGTGTATATTAAAAGCTTAATTCACCTTCCATTAATATCCTTGGAAAGGCTCATGATGTAATCCAGCCCCTGTGTTCAGAACTCTTCCAGGCTGCAGAAATGATTTCGTATATTCTGAAAAAACTTTCAAATTACATTTAAGTAAAATACTGTAAAAGCAGATAATTTAGAGTATGAAAGCTAGGGTAGAACGATGGAGACGAATATATAACTAGATCTATCCATTTATAGAAAAATATGGGAAACTGGGTTATTTTTAATGATTTCACTGTTGATTTGATTGTCTTCATTGTTTTCACTGTTGATTACTGTGAAATTTATTACTTTTTTTGTCCAAGGATGCTGTTTTCTCATCTGTGCTAATGTGTATGTTATTTTCAGCTAAAGGGACTCTCAGTGAAGATACCATCCGCGTGTTCCTGCAGCAGATCGCAGCAGCTATGCGGATTCTGCACAGTAAAGGAATCATTCATAGAGACCTTAAACCACAGAACATTCTGTTGTCTTATGCAAGTCGTAGGAAGTCAAGTGTCAGTGGCATACGCATCAAAATAGGTAAATACACTTTCCTCTCATCTAAGGAGATGGTTGTTTCCCTACTCACAAGTAACTGAAGCATAGAAGATGCACTGGCTATGCAGCTGATGCTGAGTATTAAGCTGATTCAAATCAGAGTAAGTCCAGAAGAAAGAGCTTTATGCTGCAATGCAGATTCTCAGTTTAAATAAGCTTGAGTCATAAAGACCTTTTTGATTAAATCTGCAGGAAGAAAAAACGCTATCGAGCTGATGTTTCTAATATTTTAATTAGATGTAAATCTGTAATTTCTGAATGGCCTTAAGGCCATTTCAGCTTCAGATTTCTTTATTTATTTATTTTGTGGTAGACACCTTCACCCCCACACTGGGTGTCTTGGCAGGTTTAGAAATGCAGATGATCTATTTTTGGCAAGAGATTTGGCCTTGTAACTGGGTAGAGATATCAGCTGCTCAGGAAACCACCAGACTTCGAAGATTCCAGGAATCTTGATTTTTCTGTCTGTTAAATATCCACTGAAAAAGACCTTGCTTTTAACAGATTCTTTGCTTTTTCTTATGCAAGATTTGAGGTCAGTTCCAGCAAAAGCACTCCCATCTTCTGAACGACACAGATGAGACAAAACTTCCCTTCTTCTCTTGCTTGATAATTTCAGATCTTTTTGCCTGTGTGAAAATTGAGGCATCTGAAAACTTAACTTCACCTTCTACCTGATGTGATTTAACTGCAGCAGATTGTATATTCATCACTCTTAATGAACCATTTATATTTAGCTACTGACTTTAATCCTTTCCTGCTGACGCCAGACAGCATACCCTGCAGCTGGGAGCTGGCTGAGCCCCAGTTTGTACAAACGATGCCACTGCTGTTTCTTGGCTCACTGATTGGAAAGATGCTGCATTCTTCTTTCAGTGTATACCACAGATTTTGCTATTCCATGAAGTTAGCTGTATATTATACCTATTTTTTTCCTCTCTGACTGTTAATTGAGTTGGATTTCAATAAAAGATCATTTCTAGACTGCAAAAAGTAGAAAATTATCTGTCTTGTCATTGACAAATGTGTTTCTTTATATAGCTGACTTTGGTTTTGCTCGTTATCTGCATAGCAACATGATGGCTGCAACTCTGTGTGGTTCCCCTATGTATATGGTAAGTAACTATTTCTTCAGGTCATGTTGCTTGTGTCAAGCATTCTGTTCCCAGAATGAAATAACCTGCTGTTTGCAGATGGGCAAATGCCTGTTGTTGCTTCAAGAGTGATGTGCAATTCACCTTTCCGGAGTCTGACAAGCATCTGTGGTCTTGTGATTTGGAGATCACAGTTGTTAAGGAATGAGACACAAATTGAGATGTTCCTTAGCACTGCAGGGAAGAAAAATCTTTGCAAATTAAAAAGTGGTACATCTCAGCATCAATTTCTTGGCTCAAAGTAATGAATTCCCCTATATGAGTGGTTTTGTGTGCCTTTTTTTTTTTTTTTTTTTTTTTCCCTGCAGTGGGCTCTGGCACTTTCCCACTTTTTTTGAGAAGTGGAAGATGATAAATATAAACTAGATTATCTTTACACCAGTACTAGAAAATGAGCTGATGCTTTCATTCCGGTTATTTAATGTATTCTCTCACACATGAGTGTTTTTTGTTCGTGCTTTTTAAACAATTTGGAGTTAATCACCTGTGATTTTTGAGCTGTTTGTGGCAGTGCCACTAGACAACTGTATGGTCATGGGAAAGTTATTTCTTTCCCATGACTTGGTGTTCTTATCTGTAAAATGGTGATTATGACTTTGTGAAGTGCTTGGTTATTTGCCCGCAAATCAGACTACATGAACCAAATAACTTACCTGTTATTTCCATATGTGCAGATTGTTAACTTGTTTCTTTATAACAACATTTCTAGCCTGTGCTTTTAAAGCAGAACTTTAATTTTAGATAATATAATAAAATTGTTACCTCTCAATTCATGTAATAATGCAGACTAAAATGTTGCTTTTGCCTGGGAGTATTTATTCTTTCAACAAATTGATCTCTTTACACTGCTCTGAGATTGATGTGGCAGACAAACTGTGTAATTTGTACTTCTCTGGCTTTGTATTTTCTTTTGTTTTTGCCTTCTAAGATTCTCCTGTACTTTTCAGGCCCCTGAAGTGATTATGTCTCAACACTATGATGCTAAAGCAGACCTGTGGAGCATAGGAACTGTGATTTATCAATGTCTTGTTGGAAAACCACCTTTTCAGGTAACACTTTATTTCTTCTCTTCTCTTTGCTTTGGTGTTTATACTGTCGTGGAAATTCCTGGAGCGTTTCCCTCTAGTGATGAAAGCAGAAGTGTAAGGGGTGATGTCCTGAGTGTAGTGTCAGTGCATCAAAGGCCAGGTGGCTTGAGGATACCAAAGCAGAAATTGCTCAAAATTAAGTCTTTGTAGATCAGTGTTTTCGGTCCTGGACAGATGTTTAAGGAAACTCAGAACTGAAGTTACTGCATTGCGTGGATTTTCTCCTTAGTGCCTATATGCAAAAACCTCTCTGTGTGTGTGTAGATGAGTGCTATTTTCTCCCTTGAATTGAGCTTTAATTAACGTATGTTTTTATTCGACAGGCCAATAGTCCTCAAGACTTGAGAATGTTCTATGAAAAGAACAGGAGTTTGATTCCTAGGTATGTCACCATGACCTTTTCTTCACTTATTTGTTGGCTGAACACCTTCATCTTTGGGAACGCCTGGAATTGATAAAAAAAAAAAAAATGCTTGATGTTACTGGCTTGACATGGCAGATTATGTCTGTGGCTCATGTTGCATTTTATCTTTGTACCTTGCTGACTTTAAAGTGTCTTAAGGCCATTGAGCGTGTGCAGTGAAGACTTAAAGACGTGGCAGAACGATGATTTCCAAGGTAATTAACAGAAATGTGTTTTCTTCCTTCTCTATGCAGTATTCCTAGGGAAACATCGGCTTATCTGGCTGACCTGCTGTTGGGTTTGCTTCAGAGAAACCAAAAAGATAGGATGGACTTTGGTACGTAACTTTCTTTTGTTCTCTTAATTTCTATTGCTTGTTTGTGCAGACAGAATAACTGCCTTGACTTTGTGTCCAGCCAATTCCACCAAGCCCAAACCTTTTCTTTTTATCTCTGTTGTCATGAAGGAGATGGAATAGCTCCCCAACACTGCCTCCCCCTTTAAAAAAAAAAAAAAAAAAAACACACAAAGTTGAGTAACTGCTGTCAGTCAGTGGTAAGTGGTATATGCAAAGCATCACTTTGATTGTGGTTTTAACTGTGAAACGTAGATGAGTTTAATTCTAAGTGCAGTTTTTTTTTTTTCTCTCTCCTAGTCTTTGTTCACAGATAGAAGTGGTGGTAACTGAATGCTAAGGAGAGTGGATAGTTTGCTTTTAAATTTTCTGCTTCCTTCAGGGTTGCATTCAAGTCCAAAGCATTTGATGTGGATCACCTCCTTGATCATAAAGTGCAAATGTCCCATGTGCAATTCTCTGTTTCCAAGAAACAACATTTTTGTAACTGCTGTGTGCTTGTAAGCATTTAAAAGTTAATGATTAAAAATGTTAGAAACAGTCTTGACGTTAGGGGATCATGCACTATTTATAGCGTTTCTCTTCTGATACCTGCGTGTCTGTAACTGCTGGGAAGTGTCTTCGACTAAACCATTGTCTGCAAGCTGAGGCTTTATCTCTGACAAGCAGGTGTAGGGTAGCAATTTGCACTAGGACTAAGGAAAAAGATTTTTCCTGTCTGGCTCTTTTCCAGTGGCTGCAACTGCCTGCATTATAATATACCTTAAATTTCGTATCACAGTCATTTCCGTTGTGCTTATTGCTCTTTCCTAACTGCTTGAAAAGGTTACTGATCCCAAAGTCAGTTTGGTTGCAGAAATTGAATGAAAAATAATGAAAGACCCCTGTTTTAGGAAACTGCTTTACATTTTTTACTCCTTCTTACTTGCAGTCTTCAAGTATCTTAAGTGTTTTAATGGTGATAGAGATCGAAACATGTACACAGAGCAATTAAATGAGGTAACAGCTAAACTGCTCATATTTGCTAGTGTGAATTCCTACTGTTGTGCTTAGAAATTGCTAGCTTTAGACTTCTGTGTTTCAGTGAAATATCTGCAGATATTTGGCTTTTAACCAAAAAGCAGTGGAAACAGCAATTGTACCTTGATAATTGTGTGAGTTCTAAAATTTTAAAAAGGACAGAAAACAGCTAATTTTGATGGCTGTGGAAAATGCTTTTCCTTTTCAGGAAAAGGTATGGCACCTGCAAAGCATAATTCTTTGATTGCTTTCCACAAATACTTCCTGTCCAGTCTGGGCAGAGATCTCTGGAGGGAGAGAGCCCTGTGTCTGGGTCACTTGAATTCTACATAACTTGCTGATTCTGTGATGTGGATGTTTTGGTTACCTCACATAAAAGCGGAAATGAGGCAGCCTTATTTCACGCAGACCAGTGGAAACAGGCCAAACCAGCCAAACTGTTGCCTTGTTTTTTCAGCCATTCCTGGCACAGGTGTATGCTGATACAGAGAACTAGCAGTGAGAGACTCTGTAGGGTTGGATGGAGGAGCTGGGACCTGCATTTTCCCCATCTTAGATTTTGAAGCGAACCTTGGAAGAACGGAGCATATGGATAGGATATTAAACGGGAGATTAGCTGCAGAGGAAACCTGGCCTGCAACTTGGTCAGCATCTTTACTGCTTCTTGACTGAAGTTAGCAGAATATCAAGTTAGTGCAAAGCCTGTTTAGGGCTGCGCTTGGATTAGCTGGGAAAGCCAAGCCTAGTGCATACTAGGTTGGCAGTCCCTTAACAAAAGTGAGGTGGTTTGGCCAGAGTTTACTGCTGTGTTTGACGTTTCCTGTTTAGCTGGAGATCTTTGGTTGCAGAACACTATGTTCGAGCCTCTTAAGATTTCAAGGCCATCAGATCAGTAGCATTGACTCATTCAGAAGAGCTAGAACTGTTCCCTCTTCAAAAGTAGTCGAATAGAGTGCAGGTTTGTGTGTGCTTTGTACTCACTGGATGGTCTGTTACTTGGGTCCTGCAGAGTTTTTGTTGCTGTTTTTGTTAGCTATTCTTGCTAATGCAATCATTTGTTAACGTGAACCAAGGCAGCATTTTAGAAGGTAACTGAAAAGTTTTATCTTGATCAGTTCTTTGTACTTGCATCTGTAGGTCGTGTTATTCATGGTGGTTAAGGTAGTACTTACGAAACTGCCTCATTGCTGTTTAGTTATTCATGCAAGCCAGGGTTTGATGCAGTGCTGAAATACGTAATTGGTCTCATCACGTGTGGTTCCTGTGTGCCTGTGATAAGAAAATAACTGCATATTTGTTAGGTTGTGGAGAGAAGATTCAAAGATTTTTTTGGTTCTTTACTACATGCTTAAATCTTTCCAGTTTGCTTTTTCCTTTTCAATTGCTGCTATGTTTATTTCTCAAGAAATATCAATCAATTTTTAGGGGGATAATTCAAAACAGCGGTAGCAGCATAATGGAAGGTATTGCTCTTCAGAAAACCAGGCGTACGTTTTTGAACATGGACATGCCTGAAATCAACTGTTTTGGTTGTCCTCCTAACTAACTTCAACAGAAATCAGATCCAGAAGAAACTCGAGATTATAATTTTGCATGTGGCATTGACAGTGTTCGGATGTTGATTTGTAAATTTGTGTGTGGAGAAGAATTGATAGGTCACGCATGGATGCTGAGTAACCATTTCCACCTTGTGCTCTGTGTGTGCTGATCCCGACGGTTTCTCCAACAGGGGAAACTGGCCGTGTCCTTTACGGTAGTGGAGGGCTGTGTTTGTGCTTAGAAAGAAAAATACAAAGCAGAGTGGTGGTGGTGGTGATGAAAGTCGTGTTTCCCTTGGCCGAGCTGCCGAAGGGCCTCACAGGGGCTGCTCTGGAATGTGCTTAGCCAAGGGAGTGAAAGGGAGAGTGGAGAACCGAGCACAGTTGCTTGTTGTTAAAGTAAAAATAGCATTGGAAATCTTGCTGATCTCACAGCAATACAGACTAGAACAGCAGGTGTTGTACGAAAGCTCCAGAACACCTGGTCCTTGTATCAAAGTTAATCATTATATTGCTCATACCTTAGAGATAGCCTCCCTTCCTTATCAGGTCATTGAAGAAAGTTGTTGAAGGAAGAGGGACAGCAGGCCTCAGCGCTTCTTTTTTTTATCTTGTCATTTGCTTAGGTCCAGTGAACAGCATTGTTTTTCCTCAGCTGCCAGAACGTTGCAGTGCACAGAGATCTGCAGCCAGCTTCCTCCATCCCTCAGCTTGTCCTGGCCTGCTGGAGGCCTCCTCTTGCAGAACGAAACCTGCCATGCAAACCGTTAGCCAACTGGATGCACTAAGTCAATTAAGTGCATCTCAGTGTATTTGGTTACAAACAAAAGCAAATGCTTGTTGAAACAGTAACAAGTTAACTGACCAAACTGTTAAAGAAAAAATTATGTAGTTCTGCTCTAAACGGTGAAGCAGCTGCCTAGGCAGTGTGTTTTGCTGTTGGGAATGGGGGTGGAGAATTGCTGCTGTTCTGTTTGAATCTTTGGCTGCCTAAAGAGCAGCATGAACAGATTCCAAAATAAATTAGCATCAATCCTTGGGAAAGATGCTGGCAGTGTCGAAGTGGAAATACTTAGTGTTCGAAGTGAAAGATACCCATGATTTTGAAAAGCAAATTAAAACGGAACTGAGCCATATTGAATATAGAGAACCTAATTTCACGATGGCCAGAAGAAGGCTTCTGCTGTACATGATGCTCATGAAGTGCCCCTTAATCCAGTCTGGGTTGCCTTGCTGGTTCTTGCTCTGAAGTTATTCAGTTCATAGTGTTTCCTTTCCAAGTGCCATTGCAACATATAGAGTCTTTAGTCTTTTGTAAGCCTTCACCCTCTGGCTATGAAATGCTGATTCAGGAAAAGCAGTGATTCATCATCTGCCATCTAGGCTTCAAGTTCTGTGTCCTGTGTTAACTCACCTTACCTATTGTTTCTCCTTCTACAGAAGCATTTTTCAACCACCCTTTCCTGGATCAGGTTTCAACAGTCAAAAAGTGTGAGTAGTTTTGTAGCTTTGTGTTTCTACTTATTTATGTAAATGGTAAATGTGGGGAGGAGGGGAAACCTGCCTAATATCCCAGTGAGTGTTTCTCAGACATTTTCCTGAGTTTGACTGTTATACTCCGTTGCAAGCCTAAAAGAGTTGAATCCTTCTGTTTTATGGTGTACTGAATTATGATACTAACTAACAGCTTCCTGTGACTTTTAAACTAAATACCTTCATATATTTAAGAATGTGCTGTGTTTATAAGCTTTGTAAGAGGTTATGCAAGTAAATCAGTGGGGAGATAAATATTTTCTCCTGGATTTTCCTCTTCTAGCTTGTCCTGTACCAGTGCCCACATACACAGGCTCAGTCTCCGGCAGTTCCTGTGGTAGTTCTCCGTGTCGTTTTGCTTCTCCTCCAGTAAGTCCTCTGTTTTTCAGAATAGTCTCTTCAAAATTACTTTTTTGTAGTGTTAGGCAAGAGTTACTGAATTTTTGATCTTTCAGTTCTTGGACAGTGTAATAAACTGTCATGTTAAAGAGTGCAAAGCAAGGAAGGGTCTTCTGGTAGAACACTTTGGTCTTCTCTGCTCCTTCTGTTGTGCTTTGTGTGTGGCTGGTGTGCGTGTATTTCTGTTCTTTTTAAGTGTTTATTTGGTTTAAAAAAAAATCAAATATTAGCAGGTTTGTTACTAATGTGACTTGCAACATAATGCGTGTTCCACATAATTCTTGAATTGACATTTGCAGTTAAGGTCCCTTATTCTGATGTGAACTGTTGGCTTTCATTTTATGTGGTTTTTAGAAGTGATGCAGCTGAATCCTCAGAGTGATTGATTAAACAGCAGTCAATTAAATACACTGCCAAATTAATATACAGCTGTCTAAATGGACATTACAGGATTATTTGGTATTTGTGATCTCTGAATTCAGATGCAGCTTATCTTTTAAAGACTTAAGAAATCCAAAACTAGCCTAAAATGTGTTTGGAAGGTTTATGTATAGCTGTATATAACTACATATATAGCAACATATACTTTTATATAATTAAAGAAACAATTGTACATTCTGAAACACTGGATTTATAATATTTTGTTTTTTGTGGTGTTTTCCCCTTCCAGTCTCTGCCAGACATGCAGCATATTCAAGAGGAAAACTTGTCTTCCCCTCCGTTGGGTCCTCCTAACTATCTTCAAGTGTCTAAAGACTCTGCCAGTACCAGTAGCAAAAACTCCTCTTGTGACACAGATGACTTCGTTCTTGTCCCACACAACATTTCTTCGGATCACTCATGTAAGTGATCTGAGGAACTTTCCTTGTTTTTGCATTTTAGAGCTTCCTGCACTCATAGCATGCCATTATGTCCTGTTACTGTTTGGCCACCTTTTCTGTAAACGTATCTTAATTCACTTTGGGAATTCATTTCTTCAGCTGATTGCTCTTTGAAGAGAGGCTATCTAGTATACATGAATCTTAATGTCCCTCTGGGTTATTTTCACCTAGTGAGTGGCTAGACATGCCAATGCTGCAGGCAGAGTTCAATAACAGCAGTCATTTGAAGAAATGAAAAACACTGGTGTTTTTGCACTTGAAAAATGAGTCTTTTGTAAACAGCTGCTGATGATAAACCCAAGGAATCTCTCAGTGGAGGCAGGCACTCTGTGACCTCTGGACTGAGCAGTCCACGCGGTAGAATGTTAAATAATAAGTAAGTGCAGGTAAAAGACAACAAATGCTTCAAGTGAAAGGTTGGGGATCAGATCTGGCTTATACAGAAGGCAGACTTTGATTTAGCACATTGCCATTTTATGGCATCTTCTAAACCTGCCTTGCTGTTATGAAGCCACTCAGCTGGTTTCCACCCATGAGTGCCCCCAACTTGTGTATTTGACTAAATTAGAGCCTTCATTTCTGAAGTGTCTCTGCGATACTGTCACATGCTTCCTGATGCTAATACCTTGTAACCTTAAACAGTGAATTTTATTTCAAAATCCTCAGTACAGAGGGAGAAAAAAAGGACTTGTCAAAGAACTACTTTCTCTGATTATATTTTTATTGTAGGTCATATCAGAGGTATTTTCACATACGAAGCAGTTTTGTGAACATACAAAATTTTCCACAAAGCTTGTCAGTAATGGCTATTTCTATGACAGTAATGCTGGAGATGTGGGGTTTTTTTTTTAGATTTTGCTGTGATGTGGGTTTTCAATGTGTTCTTCTGCTTGCTGTAGATGATATGCCATTGGGAGCAGCTGGCAGGCGGGCCTCGAGCGAGTTCTTGATGTGTGGAGGGTAGGTGTGCGGAGCTCTCTCCCAAAGAAGGCTCGTGTTCTAAAACTGACACTGCAGATTTAGATGGGGGTGCTGGGTTTTTGGCACTAACGTGTGTACATTGCTCTGGGTGGACTTTCTTAAAGATTAATATGCCAAGCTCAATTTAATGTGACTATGTAAAGAGCTTGAATTCAGCAAATATTTTTTTCTTGTGTGAAGAAGAGATTTTTGAGTGTTTCTTGTTTTCACAGGCAGTCACCATTAACTATTTCTGGAAGCTCAGGAACTGTACAGAAACCATCCTCTGCCTCATCTCGAAGTACTGCTGCTGGTACAGCTAACAGGTGTGTGATGAAGGTTCAATACTCCTCTCTTTTAAAAAGATTCCCTCTTCTTTGGATCCTTGTTGTGGATGGCTACTAGAAACTGAACTGAAATAGAAGCCAGGATATATCATTCCAGGCTTTCTCTACCAAATGTGTTATAGTGGCTAGTGGTCGTGCAGCTAACTGCTGGCTTAGATGCTTTCCCAAAAGATTTCCTTAAAGCAAAGTATTCTTTTGGCTGTTTAAATTTTGAACTGATTGAAAGCGAAACTTTAGAGAGATAATTGGTCTGTCCCTTGGGTGTTATGAAATACAGTATGTTCTTTATTTAGACAGCCAAGCTGTTGAATTCAGTATATGTTTTCAGAAGTTGTGTGAGAAGAGGAACTTAGTTTCCTATGGACATGGGTCTTGTGGCTGATAATTGGGTGTGGGCCCTATAGAAGCTGTTACTGTGATTTTGGCATTTGTGTCTCTTAAAATATCAAAGAAACAACATGAGCAAGTTGGTTGTGTATTGCAGCTCTTCCATCAGCAAGGCTGTTAGTAAGGTCCCTCTCTTCCGTATGGATGAGACAGTTTCTGACGTTGTGAAATAAAATTGGTATTCATCCGTGCTACCTGGGGTCTTTTACTTCCTGGAAAATATAAAGCACAGTGTTTAACTATTCATTTAATATCTAATATATTACCTAATATCTATTTTTTGATAGAGCAATGTGTATCTTACTGTTTTCAGTGCAAAATAGAGGATGAGCAGCCAAATGGGGAATCAAACTATGGTGTTAGCTTTATTTTTGGCTTATGCTAATACTGCAGAAGTGTGAGCCAGCACTATGTGTTTAGAAGTGCTTGTCATGAGGAAAGTTTGCTACTTTGTGCTGACCAGAAAAGCAGTTTTGTGTGGTTTGCTGACATGGGCTATTAAGAAAGCAATAGCCTTTGCTTTAAGGGCAGATAATGTGGATGATTTGGCTTTTAAAGACCTGTTTGATCTACGTTGTCTGTGTCCGACTCTCTATATACACATTATAATTTAAAATAAATTGTCATATACTGGTTTTAGAATTTTGTAAAAAACATAGGTGTGTTCTTTATACTTTAGTAAGAAAAGTGCTAAATGGTTGTGTGGTTAGAGACAAGTGCTTAGTGTTCATACTGTTAGCACTTCAGTAGTTCAGCTGAGCAAATTTGGTCACCCACTGCCTCCTTTGGACATGGTCTGAAGGAAGCAGAGTGTGTGTCCGATTCTACAGGATGCTTTTATTTTTTTCAGGCTGAGATATGTTCTTTTATAGTGGGTGACTTTTCACAAAATGTCCTTATTTCCTGTGATATGTTTTTCCTTTTATTCCAATTCATCAAATGATGAATTGTACACATAGTCACGCTGCTTTATAGCATGTGGAAGAAGCGGTGGCAGTTCTCAGGCAGAATAGGTGGAGGCAGTTCACTGGTAGGTAGTAAATTGGTAAATGCTTATTTATGTTTCGACCTTCTCTTCAGATGCCTTGGGGCTTCCCACCTAGCATGTGGTCGCAGCTATGGATTTATCCCATCCTCTGCCTGGCTGGTGTGCCAGGCTTGGGTCCTTCATGTGCAGCTGAGGAATTTTGCAAGTGTGGGTCTGAAATCAGTAAAACTGATGAGGCTGCCAGAGAGCATCAACACAGACTCGTTGAGATCTATTCAAGCTCATCCAAATTATTTGGTAGTATCTAGTAACTAGGTGACTGTAAAAGGACAAACTCTTTCCTTTTGCTAAGGAAGGACTATTTGTATTAGGAAGTAGTATTTCCTTTCCAGTGATAGCAAAGGGAATGGGACAAATAGAATCAGAAATACAGACTTCTTTATGGTCAGCTGTAGCCAAGCAGTGAGTGCTGTAACTGCTTTTTTTTCGGGAAACTGTAGAGAGCTTTTTCTCATTTCCTCTAATAAATTATTTTATTTGCCTTTCTATTCTCTGAAAAGATGGTCAATAAAAGACCAAATACTAAGCTGATTGTCTTCCAGAAAGCCCTTTAGTTCAGAATTCTTTCAGCATAATTCTTCCTTTGAAAGTGTTGATAACTGATTACGTTGCAGTGGTTTGGTTTCCCTTATCTGCTGGCACATGGAAGCGAGCCAGGTCAGTGACAGGACACTGAACTCGGGTAGTGCTAATCTGCAGTCGCAGTCTGTGGATTAATGTTCAGGTGTGTGGTTTTGGTGGCTCTGTCGGTGGTTACATAACATGTTTTCTCTCCAAGTTCACCGCGTCTCTGGGGATATCTCTGGCTGCGCGGTAGTGCCTCTTGTACACATTCCAGCCTCGCCACCGAACTTCCTGTTCTCAGCGCAGTGGGTTTTCCTAGAACGCTATTTTGAAACGCGGTAAACAGCGCGGGCCGCTTGGCAGGAAGTGCCGGGGTCGGCACGTTGCTGCGGAGCATGACAGAGGCTCCGGCTGGTGCCCTGCCCTCCGCTCCGGCTGATAACCGCCAGTGCAGGAAGGCCAGTTAGCAAGAAACGATTCCTTGTCCTCCTCAGTGACGTGCTAGAGCTGGACTCAGACAAGCCACGGCTGTGCCCTGTGCGGGGAGGACAGAATCAGTTTATTTACCTGCTTCTCGGATTTTCCTGACGTTCAGACAATGGTACAGTTTAGGACAAGACTTGGCTGCCTCAATTCATCTCCTCTCTCGATGCCGTCCACCTTCAGGCACTGTCAACCTTCGGTGTCGCCCCGCAGCGAAACGGCGCCTATTCCCGTTCCCACTCAGCTACGGAATTACCAGCGCATCGAGCAGAACCTCTCTTCCACTGCCAGCCCCGTGTCAAACCCCCACGGATCACCAAGGTGAGGTTTAACTCCTTTTTCTCAGTTCTAGTTTTTTTGTACCTTGATAGATGTATGTGCTCTCTTGTTAATGCCATGATTTTCTTCACAAGACCATGCTGAAGCTAGTAATAATCCCTCAAAACTGGCAGCAAGATCACAGTTGGAATTTTTCTCTGTTAAAAAATATGCATGTATTTTCACTCAGATCTTACCCAAGAAGGTAAAAGATCAAGCCTTGCTGCTTTTTTTTAAATTCCTCTTTGTGTATTATGTGGCATTACATCATGAACTAGAGCGTCAGTAATAAGTTATGTTTTGTTCTCACACAGTAGCGATGAGATGAATGCCTTGTTCTGTAGAATATCAGAGAACTTTTTTTTTTTTTTTTTTGGTGTGCTGGTTAACCAGACTGTCTTGATACAAAGCTCTAGTGTGAAAGACACTTACTATAGACCATAAAGCAGATGAAGGGAAAGTCACAGAAACAGGCTAACCCAAACTGGTAATCTTTATAAAAACAGAACCATAGTTTTTTGGGCTTTTCAGGATCTCTGATTTTTATAACTCTTGCTACATGTGGGAAGGATCTTTCTCTTAATCCCCTCTGAGTATGTGACCTGTTTGCCAAGTTCAGTCTGTAAACTTTTGGACCTTTTCTTTTTTGTAGGTTTCTTCCTTTTTCTACCATAAAAACAGGCATTTCAGCCGTGAAATTACAAGTTTGAGTTGTCTGAGGAGTAGGAATCCATGTACTAAGGGATAGATATTTATTTTTCTCCAACTAAGCTATTATGGAATTAAAACATTGTGGGGAAAAAAAAAATGTAATGGAAATCTTGCTTTTTTTTTTTCCTCAGTGTGAAAGGTTCAGCTTATTAGTTCAATAAACCTCAGCTTCATAACTTTATTGGCTGATTATTTAGAGGATTCTGGAGCTTCTCTTGAAGAACCACAGCTGCTGTAGTGTCTAATCCCTGCTTTCACCTTGTCAGGGCTGGGGTCGTGAGGCGCTCCAATACCAGTCCCATGGGCTTTATGAAGATGGGCTCCTGTTCTCCGGTACCTGCAGACACTGCACAGGCTGTTGGGCGCAGGTTGTCCACAGGATCTTCCAGGCCGTATTCTCCTTCACCACTAGGTGAGCCCTTAAAGTCTTAGTAATTTCTGGAGGTTTATGTGCCACAGTAATTCAGAACAGTAGTTTGTGCTCAAAATTACCAGAAACTAAAATCTGCCCTGCCAGATCATGTTTGCAGAAATCATTTCTGTTAAAAGATTGGCAAAAGGTAACAAAAATTCTGTTTTGCTTTGCTTTCCATTGTAGGTGAGGTATGAAGTATGAATTTGCATTTTGTTTTTTGTTTGCATAGTTGGAACCATACCTGAGCAGCTTGGACACTGCTGTTGCGGGCAGCTTCAAGGGCATGAATCAAGGAGTAGAAACTTTTCAGGTGAGCGACTTCTGATAATTCTGTAGGCAATGAGGGATTCTTTTTTTCGAGATGAAAAAGGAACTCTGCTGATGTCTCTCTTCAAATTGCTGAGCAGGGCTGGGAGCAGATAGATGATAATGAATGGTAGTAACCTATTTCTCAGAATGTGGTTTGGATAGACAGTTCTGTCATGCCAGCCCTCACAAAAGGGAGGGGGAACTGTCAGTGTTCAGCATGCAACATCCTTTGAAAATGCCTGGGATCTGCTGTGAGTGTTGCTAAGCATTCAGTAAGCTTTGCCAATCATAAACTGTGGGCATGCCAGCAGAAATGCAGTTATCACAGAATAGGAGGACTTTGGGATGTATAACTCTGGCTCTATAACTTCAGAGAGACAGAATGAAAGTATGTCCAATTTAACAGCACATTATTATTCTGCTTGTTGCTTAGGTGCAAGTTCTTTAGCTAAAATATTAGGTACACTTTTTTGACATTCTATGAGGTGGTACTGAACTTGCAGTTCCCCCTGCAAGCTTAAACACTTCCCCAAATCATCTGGGATACAAGCACTTCAGAAAATGAAGGCTGTGCTATTTCTAATACCTAGGAATTGTTTCATCCATATAAAATAAGTTCTACAACATGTCTCAGTTTGCCATTATAATTCCCATGCTATTGGCAGTTTCATCAGAAAAAGAGGGAAAATAAAGATAATATAAAGAATATTTTTGTTGCATCTTTTCTTTGGCTGCAGTTCTGTAAACTGTTGATTTTAGTGCCTTTTGCCAGCAATAAACTCACTTGTAACATACCACAGTTTTGTTTTTCTGGCTTTAAGAGTATTAATATTTCATTTCTTCATCATCTTCCCTGCATTCTTTTCCAATTGGACTTGTATTATTTCTTAATTTCAAGTGACTCTGGTGGTTTTCTGTTTGTAGAATACCACAAGTGGCAGCATGTCTGTTTCGAAGCATGTAAATAGGTCTGGGAAGCTGTCTCTGCTGCTGGGTGAGGTGAGGTCATCTGTACTGAGATTTCCCAGGGCCTAGAGTTGTCTCTCTTAATGTAACATCTCAACTAATTGAGTTGCTTTTGCTGCCAGTGGCAGCAGAAGAGAAACTTTGAATTCAGAAGCCTTCCTTGTGATGCTGATGAGAGTGTGAGAGCAACCAGTGGGGTTTAAAACTCATTCCTGAAGCAACAGGTGATGAGGTTCGATGCTATCAGAGGAGTGAAACCAAGATTAAGTAGCTCATATTCTAAACCTAACTAGTAAAATCACAGGCTTAAGAAGGTTGGTGAAAGATGTGGCTTAACAGCTAGGCACTTTATTGAGCAAACTGCTAGAAAATGTTTGAGGTGGTTTTTCCAACATGCTTTTAGGAAATAGAGCCAATCTCAGAAGATTGCCTTAGCCAGCACCTAAGAATATCGCAGATTAATTTACAATGTAGCCTGCACAAAAATAATCTTTGCAGTTTTCTAAAGGGTGAGAGTACTTGTAACCTCCAAGAACTGACACTGAAGTGATGACAAAGGCAAGCTGTGAGCATGAGGCTGGTGTCTTAACTACTGTTGGTAAATTGACACAGTTTCTCATGAAAACATAAAAATGTCACAAATGAGAAACAGTTTAATCAACTTTCATATTCCTTATATTGAAAAGGGATTGATACTTCTTAGCAAATGAGATGATGTTAGGAAATCTCTCCAAAGCCCCCATTTTAAATGTCTCTTGAGAGCTCTTTTGTTTCCATTTGCCTCGGGAGAAACTTTATACTCAAACTGCAGCTTAGGGACTTATTTTGTACATAATGAGCTTTTGAGAAATAGTCCTTCTGACAGGAGAAAACATGAATGACTCCAAATTAAAGATCCTGAACCATTTCATCTGAATAATATGGTTCTTTTAGTATCTACTTTTCTTGCAGAACGATGAGATGAGCTGCCTTTTGTGGCTGTGAACCAAGTCATTACATTATGTAACATGCAATGTTGCATTTGCTGTGCTGTTCGCAAGGTTGTGATGCCAGTACTTGACAATCTCTCTACCTCTCTTCAACCTAGAGGTTTGGCTGCTGCAGTTGAAACTCAAGTGTTGGTTATGCCATTCCTGCCAAATCCAAACACCTTATTTGTCTTGGTGCAGCTTGCCAAACATACTGGGGCTGCCAGTACAGCTGTCACCTTGTGAAATCTTGCCTGTAGGCAGCTCGAACACATGTATCATCTAATCTGTGTGTGTAGTCCTAGTCAAAAAAAAAAAAAAAAAAAAAAAGTAAATATATTCTCTTTGTCTTCTAGCCAACTGGTGAAGAAATCCTGCCTCTTCTCAGATTGCCATCAATTTCTTACGTTTTGAGTTGCACCGATACGTTTTCAAGCACTGCAAGTAGAATTTTGTCTGTCTGTTGTCTCTCCAGGTTCTCCGATAGCACCGTCTCAGTCTCCACAGTCACTTTTGATGGGAGCTAGATTGCAGAGTGCTCCTACTCTCACAGATATCTATCAAAACAAGCAGAAGCTGAGAAAGCAGCATTCAGACCCTGTGTGCCCATCCTATGCTGGGTATGGATATGGCCACTCGCCACAACCAAGCAGGCCAGGCAGCCTGGGGACGTCACCTACCAAACACATGGGGTCGTCACCTCGGAGCTCAGACTGGCTGTTCAAAACTCCATTGCCCACAATCATTGGCTCTCCTACTAAGGTTTGTTAAGTTGCACGCTGTTTATAAAATGTGAAATGTCAACATGTTGTCCTGAAACTATCCGCAGGAAGACTTTGGGGTGCTAACCTTGATTTTGGTGTATTCTTGGCCTTTGATTCTTTAAGGCAACAGCTCCTTTCAAAATACCGAAAACTCAAGCGTCCTCCAACCTGCTAGCCCTGGCGAGCCGCCAGGGCCCTGTAGATGCCTCTTTGCAGCCTAAAGACATTGTTGACCCAAGAGACTTCACCCACTTCCACTCCACGCCAGGGAATGAGAAGCAGGCAGCAGAACAGCACAGCAAAGCTGCGTTTGGCAGGTAGGCACTACAACACCTGCAACCTATAGAGCTGCATAGGTGACTTGGCAGAAGGTTCCTTGCACCCAGCAGTTTGGAGCAGCAGAGCATGCACAAAGTGGGCTCTGTCGGGTCTACAACTCCTGAGGAGATGTTGAGGTTTAGTGTGTACAACAGAAACTTTCTGTACTGTGTGTAAATATAGCATGGACTTCCTGCAGCAGTACATGGTGCTGTCTAGTTCTGTTTGCTTTTATTATCTGACTATGGGATTCGGTTCAAAATCTCTATGACAAAAATTGGAATATAATTTTTGAAGGGAAAGCTCATATAACTATTTTCACTTAGTCATATTCCAGTAGGTCTGTGGTGAACAGTGAGATTTGCAAACTGAAGAACTATTTGTAAGAAATACCAATAATTTGCAAGTTAGCCTCAGCTGCAAGTTAGATTTACTGTAAGAATTTTGTTGTGAATTCATATTTTTTTCTGTCCAGATCAGTCAGTACGGGAAAGCTATCGGATCAACAAGTAAAGACTACCCTTGGTGGCCAGTTGTATCAAGGCAGTACAGACAGCCTCAATACAGAGCGACCTATGGATACAGGTAACGCGCAGATGATGCATTCGAGTTGTCCTTGTGTGTATATGCAGTGCCAACTAGATAGCTCTGTTTCCAAGTTTCATAAATAGGCCCAACAACTTTTAGCACTGCTGTAATCAGTGAAGGAGACTTTTTTTGGATGGGGGGCGAGGGAAATTGCCTTAAAAATATCTATTACTGGATTCGCTAAATGGTAGTATTACAGCTGCTTATGCTGGTTAGGCATTAAAAAAAAAAAAAAAGCCTCTCGTGGCTGTTTCATTTCCTAATTCTACCTTGTTTTCATATGGGGCTAATTTCACCCCACCTCTCTTTTTTTTTTTTTTTTTTTTTTTTTTTTTTTTGGCTACAAAGTTGCTGGATGTAACTGCTAATTTGTGTGATCTGGTCATATGTAAATAAGGTGTAATTTAATGATTTTTTTTTTCTCCCAGCTCCTGCAGGGGCCTGTGGCATTGCAATGGCACCTCCTTCCATGGGGAGCGGGGCAAGTTCTCGGGCTGTCATGTTCACTGTCGGGTCCCCTCCGAGCAGCACCACCCCTCCTACTTGCACCCATATGATCCTCAGGACGAGAACCACCTCGGGTAAGGCTTCCCTGGCACCTCGGGATTGCTGTCACATGTAATATTCAACCTTCCCCACTTCTTGGGACAGTAACCTGCTTACTGCCTAGTGCAGTAGGTCCTCTAAGCCATACAAGAAAAAGTGCCGTGTAAATAATGATGCATACCACATTTTTTATCTGCCTTTTCTCCTAAAGAGAGGCCTGGAGCCACCAA